>NC_133002.1:43290893-43591459 GCF_048564905.1 Vicugna pacos
GCATGGCAGTTGGGAGCAGACCATGCTTAATTTTTATGGAGTCTAAGAAGTAGGCTCCATAAAAATTGACCCTAATTATCATTGCTCAGGGAGGAATCCTGAACTCTTTCAATGAGCATGTGTTTGATCTCTTTTCTTTGGCAGACGACTAACTTTAGAAGATCTGGAAGATTCGTGGGATCGTGGCATTCCTCGAATCAATACTCTCTTCCAGAAAGACCGGCACACATTGGCTTATGATAAGGGTTGGCGTGTTCGAACTGACTTTAAGCAGTACCAGGTACATGGAGGGGATAGTGGAGAGATTTCCCCTGAATTAGGAGAATCTGTGGCCATGCTGGGAACCTGGGGTAGTTGGGCACCCAGAAGCTTGATTGTACCTGCCTCACTATCTAGGTTTTGAAGCAGAATCCTTTTTGGTGGACACACCAGCGTCATGATGGGAAGCTCTGGAACCTGAACAATTACCGTACAGACATGATCCAGGCCCTGGGTGGTGTGGAAGGCATTCTGGAACACACACTCTTCAAGGGCACTTACTTCCCTACCTGGGAGGGGCTTTTCTGGTGAGGATTCTGTTTTCCCATCACAGTGACCTCTCACACATCACAGCCCAGCAAGCTCATTCCTTTGTGTTCTACTCTGGTGTTTCCCAGACTGCCACCCTAAGAGGTTGGCAGTGCTCTGGGAGATGGCAGGACATCACTGTTTGGTCTCTTCTTTCCCAGGGAGAAGGCCAGTGGTTTTGAGGAGTCTATGAAGTGGAAGAAGCTGACCAATGCTCAGCGATCAGGATTGAACCAGATTCCCAATCGTAGATTCACCCTCTGGTGGTCTCCAACCATTAATCGCGCCAATGTGAGTGTGACTGGTAGACATGGGAGATGGGAAACTAAAAAACAAGGGTTTCTACTTCCTCAGTTATGTCCTAAGAACCAAAGTCTCTCAGTCTCTAGTGTCGCTCTCTTTTTCCTGGCAGGTTTACGTAGGCTTTCAGGTGCAGCTGGACCTGACAGGTATCTTTATGCACGGCAAGATCCCCACACTAAAGATCTCTCTCATCCAGATCTTCCGAGCTCACTTGTGGCAGAAGATCCACGAGAGCATCGTTATGGACTTGTGTCAGGTGGGCTGGAACTGAGCGGGGAGGATGCACAAAAAATCAAGTCAGCTCTCTCTTTTGGGTACAGGAAATCCATCCTCAGAGCTCCAAGGATGAGACTTCTGTTGTGGTACCAGGTGCCACAATATCTAAAGTTCTATAAGCCCTCATTCTTTTTCTTTTCTTTTATTAAAAATTTTTTTTTTTTTTCCGGTGAGGGTGGTGATGGTAGAGGTAATTAGGTTTATTTATTTTTCAGAGCAGATACTGGGGATGGAACCCAGGACCTCGTGCATGCTAAGCATACACTTTACGACTTGAGCTATACCCTCCCTTATAAGCCCTTACTCTAAATGGGTTCCATAAATTGTCATAACCTTTCCACCTTTGCCTCCAGGTGTTTGATCAGGAACTGGATGCACTGGAAATTGAGACAGTACAAAAGGAGACAATCCACCCCCGAAAGTCCTATAAGATGAACTCTTCTTGTGCAGATATCCTGCTCTTTGCCTCCTATAAGTGGAATGTCTCCCGGCCCTCATTGCTAGCAGACTCCAAGTAAGTGCCTTTTGACCCAGCCCTGGGTATCTAGGAACCTTAATTTTACTGTTCTTCTAGCAGTGCTACTTTAGGAATTGTCCCTGGCTGTCTTTCTTTCTAACTTGGAGCCAGTGCTACCCCTGGATCCTGTTGGCACCCTCAGCCAGGTCTGCTAATTCTCTGGTGGGTCTTGCTGATATGGAACAGATAGAGGAGTTGATTTTGAGATTTAGATGTAGTGATTGAAACATTTTGTGGTTCAGGGGGCATTGGTTGTGCCAGTGTCTTCCTGGAAGCCTAGACTCCTAACTCGTCTCCACCCCCAGGGATGTGATGGATAGCACCACCACTCAGAAGTATTGGATTGACATCCAGTTGCGCTGGGGAGACTATGATTCCCATGACATTGAGCGCTACGCCCGAGCCAAGTTCTTGGACTACACCACGGACAACATGAGTATCTATCCTTCACCCACGGGTGTGCTCATTGCTATTGACCTGGCCTATAACCTGCATAGGTAAGCTGGGGCTCAGAAGCACGTATTTTTCATCAGCCCCATACTGTAATATACATGTGTTTTTTTGTTTGCCCAGGCAAAATGAAGTTTGGCCCCTTCCTCCTCTGGGTCACTGACTTTTCCTTCCCTGCCTCTGTGTACATTAGACTCTTGTTGTCGGCTTGGCCAACAGTCTTCTTTTTTCTGTAGAGTTGCAGTTTGCCTTGTTCCTGGGATTGCCAACCTGGTCTTCACTTCTCTTGTCTCGTCCACCCTCACAGTGCCTATGGAAACTGGTTTCCTGGCAGCAAGCCTCTCATACAGCAGGCCATGGCCAAGATCATGAAGGCAAACCCTGCCTTGTATGTGTTACGTGAACGGATCCGTAAGGGTCTGCAGCTGTATTCATCTGAGCCTACTGAGCCTTATCTATCCTCTCAGAACTATGGTGAGCTCTTCTCCAACCAGATTATCTGGTTTGTGGATGACACTAATGTCTACAGAGTAACTATCCATAAGGTGAGAGTTGGGCTCAGTGTGGGGGTGTGGGATTCTGTATGCCTCTGGGAGGGTGATGGGGCAAGTGTGTGCATAGTGGAATGAAGGCAGGATGGTTGTGTCTAGACTGCGCTAACTGATGTAATCATTCTTTAGACCTTTGAAGGGAACTTGACCACCAAGCCCATCAATGGGGCCATCTTCATCTTCAACCCACGCACAGGGCAGCTGTTCCTCAAAATAATTCACACATCTGTGTGGGCTGGACAGAAGCGTTTGGGGCAGGTGAGCAGGTTAAAGGATAGAGAGGCTACAAAAGAATGTTTCTGCCTCTTATTCTTTGGTATGTGAGGGGTGTGTGTGGCAGAGAGAGAGTCTCCTGTTTCTCTCTTTGAAAGATTGAGGACATCTCATTTAAACTTCTTCCCCTGAATTACTTAACTTGGGAAGAGTTCTTTAAGAGGTCCAAGTGTACTTGAGGTCCTTCATTACCTACTAGCTGGCCTCTCTGCTTCTGAATCTCCCATCTCTAACCTGTCTTGAAGAGGGCTACCAAAAATCATGTTTCTGGGTGGGGCGGGGGGAGGGTATAGCTCAGTGGTGGAGTGTGTGCTTAGCGTACATGAGATCCTGGGTTCAATTCTCAGTACTTCCATTAGAGAAACTAAATAAACCTAATTACCTCCCCCCAGAATTTAAAAAAGAAAATAAAAAGGAACTTTCTAAAGGGAACAAACATTCTTGCCCCCCATCCCGCAGCAGTTTTAAGAAGAACTGGAGCAAACATTCTTAAAACATGAATTTCACCAAATCTCTTCTCTACCTCAAAGCTGTTGGTACAAAGCCCATTCCTTTTTGCTAAGTTAACTCTATGGCTTCCTAGATACTTAATCTTTGGCTGGGCTGTAACCTGTCCAGCTACAATTTCTCTTCCTCTATAGCATGTTTACTCTGGCAGTCAGCCCAGGATTCTGTATCCAGAAGCCTTGATGAGCATCTCCACTTCTGTGGCTTTGCTCTTTGATCTTTCCTTCTGGAATGAACTCTCTGTTCTCTTAATCACTGTCTTACTCATCCCTAAAGACCTCTTTCTTTGTGAAGCTTTTTATGTCCTTTAGCCTTAATTTCTTTTGACCCTGACATGGTGTAGTATATAATCAAATACCGGCTTGTGGTATTATCTTGTATGAGTTTTGTCTGGCCAGCTAGGTTGAAACATCCCTTGAGGCAAGGCCATTGAATGTTAGCAGTACACAACAGAAACATAGGTTGATTATTTCAAGACTAGGATCTTCTGTTCTAGTTGACCTGGGATGATGGAGACTCCATTTCCTTCTCTCCTCCTTTTTAGTTGGCAAAGTGGAAGACAGCTGAGGAAGTGGCTGCTCTGATTCGATCTCTGCCAGTGGAGGAGCAGCCCAAGCAGATCATTGTCACCAGGAAGGGCATGTTGGATCCATTGGAGGTGAGAGGTGATGGATGAGGTAGAAGAGAAGAGGGCTGATAACCTGCTGGCTGTTTCTAATCTTGGACTTGATCTTGTCTCAGGTGCACTTGTTAGACTTCCCCAATATTGTGATCAAAGGATCAGAGCTCCAGCTCCCCTTCCAGGCTTGTCTCAAGGTGGAAAAGTTTGGGGATCTCATCCTTAAAGCTACTGAGCCCCAGATGGTTCTCTTTAACCTCTACGATGACTGGCTCAAGACTATCTCCTCTTACACGGTATGAAGCCACCTCACAAAGACAGTCACTTTAAGAGGAGTGGGTTTGGGGTTACAAGAAGATCCTGTGCCTTAACTTTTCCCACTGGCTCCTTATGGGGCCATTTTCGGATCTTTAACCTGTGCATGGGCCAGTGATTCTTCTCTGAGTATCAGGTTGACTCGTAGTGAGGGCGGGGACAGGGGCAGGTACCTTAGAGTTTGAAATCAGTTCTTGGGGTCCCTTAAAAGGATAGGATCAAGAAAAGGGGCTGACCTTCCCCACGCTGCCACATCTCTCCCCAGGCTTTCTCCCGCCTCATCCTGATTCTGCGTGCCCTGCATGTGAACAATGACCGGGCAAAAGTGATCCTGAAGCCAGACAAGACCACGATCACAGAACCACACCACATCTGGCCCACTCTGACTGATGAGGAGTGGATCAAGGTGGAAGTGCAGCTCAAGGACCTTATCTTGGCCGACTACGGCAAGAAAAACAAGTGAGCAGTGGTGCTGAGGAGACAGATGGGAGATCCAACAAGGGTGAAATGGGTGGCTCACTGTACACCTTCTGGGTTTTTGGAAACATTTTAAACTCAGAAATTTCTCAAGAAATTTCCCTGGAAATGCCTATAGAAGAGAGTGCCTTCAGATGGTGTAGGAAGTGTCCATGTCTCAGGGCTCAGGCTGACTCTTGGGCGTTGTTCCTCTGCAGAGGCACTGTTACCATTTTGAGCAGGGCATTTCTTTACTGTCCACACATTATAGGAAGTTCTAACATCCCAGACCACCAGGTACCACTCATGACAGTACACACCTTCCTTCCCTCTTCTTCCGTCATTGTGACAACCGAAAATGTTCATAGATTTCCAGACACCCACTGAGGGTGGCTGACATACCAACTGTGATTGGGAACTTGTTTTAGGATTTTTTGATTTTGAGAGTTTTTTTGGTACCAGGATACTTCTTGAGGAGAAGTTGGAGGTATGAATGCTGAGCATTAGAGCATGGCTAAAAGTTGCACAGGGCCAGCCTTGGATGTGACAGATATTATCAGTATTAGTGTATTTCCACTTCACACTTCCTTTACAGGTATCACTTGAGGATTGTGTGGGGTAAGAACATGGCTCCCCTATCCCACCAAGTTACACTTTTGCTATTGGGGCATAGGTGACCAAGGGGGTGTGATCCTTGTGGTGTAACCAACCCATGGTGTCCCTACAGTGTGAATGTGGCGTCACTGACACAATCAGAAATTCGAGACATCATCCTGGGTATGGAGATCTCAGCACCGTCACAGCAGCGGCAGCAGATAGCTGAGATTGAGAAGCAGACCAAGGAACAGTCTCAGCTGACTGCAACGCAGACTCGTACTGTCAACAAGCATGGTGACGAGATCATCACCTCTACCACCAGCAACTATGAGACCCAGACTTTCTCATCTAAGACTGAATGGAGGGTCAGGTACTGTAAGGGACCAGAAGGGTAGGGATGGAAGGCCTACAGGTGCTCCCTGAGGTGCTCGAGTTGAAAGATGCCAGCATTCCCTACCTGTTTTTAGGGCCATCTCTGCTGCCAACTTGCACCTAAGGACCAATCACATCTATGTTTCATCTGATGACATCAAGGAGACTGGTTATACCTATATCCTTCCCAAGAATGTGCTTAAGAAGTTTATCTGCATATCTGACCTTCGGGCCCAAGTGAGTACATGTGTTCAGCTAGGCTACAGTGTATGCCCAGCATTTTAGGTCCCTAAAACTCAATTAAGATTTCCTGGAACCTGAAGTGCTGGTTTTGAGATTCCTGGATGAGTAAATATAAAAGGATAGCCAAAACAGTGAGGAGGGTTTCGCCCTCAACCAGATACCAAAACATTGTAGAGCTATGGCAGTTGAGAGAAGAATGTTATTATTGCCTTAGAAGTTACTGAAAGAGAATATCATATAATCCGAAAAAGATACATGTGTGTATAATAAATGTGGTGTATGTAGCAAATCTGTAGGATTGTGTGCCTTATGATACTAAAACAACAAAACGAGGCTTGATCTCTGCCTCATACCACTTACAAAAGTAAAATCCAGATGGACTAAAGATCTGAATACAAAATACTAAACTGGAGTATTAAAACATTTATTATGTTAGTGTTGGGATAACCTTCTTAAATAAGACACACATACATGAAAAAATAAGGCACAAAATATAAAAACATCATAATTTATAACTGGTGTGTGACAAAGGGTACCGCAAAAGACAAACTAAAAACGGGAAGAAAATATTTGCATAACTCTAAGATATAATAGGTTAGGATCTAGAATAGAGAATTCTAAGAAGTTAATTTTTTTGAGGATAACTGTAAAATGGGAAAGAATTGAAGGTAGTTCAGAAAAGGAACTGCAGGTGGGAAATATATGAAAAGATAGTCAACTTTACCAGTAATCAGGGAAATTCTTATTTTATAAAACACCAACTTTTGGCCTCAGCTTGGTGAATTTGAAAAGATGATTAATATCCTGTGTTGAATGAGTTTATAGGAACACACTTGATTCATGACAATGTAAAATTTAAAGTACTGCCTAGTGCTGGTTTAAAAGATGTGTTCAGCTTGTGGATTAAATGGATGAGCTGTGTGCTTGTGTGCTCATTTGTTTATGGATACTGTACTTAAATAATCACCTGGGGAACAGTGTGACTACTGGACCCTACTCAAGAGATAATGTGATAATTCTGAGATGAAGTCCACGTTTAAGATTTTGAGTAAGTGCCACAGGTGTTTCTGATAACAGGAAATTCTGACCACATTTTGAGAAACTCTGTCCTTGTTCCTTTTCTTTCTTTCTTTTTTTTGAGTAAAGGTAGATTTATTTAGAGAGATTCATACCCCAGGCTGTTTCAGAAGGCAAGAGAAAGGCCACAAGATGGGGTTGGGTGCTCAGTTTAAAGTAAAAGTAGATACACACTTCATAGACAGAGTACCTCTGTCTCACTCAGAAGGGAGAGTGGCATCTGTCCTTGTTCTTGATGAAGGGAATTAAACACAGGGCTGACAGCCCCAAGTTTGGGCTGGAATCTTTTTGGTTCTTGACCCCCTTGTCTCCAGATTGCAGGGTACCTGTATGGGGTGAGCCCACCAGATAACCCCCAGGTGAAGGAGATCCGCTGCATTGTGATGGTACCGCAGTGGGGTACTCACCAGACTGTGCACCTGCCTGGCCAGCTGCCCCAGCATGAGTACCTCAAGGTCAGTCAGGGTGTCAGAGAACCAGGGCTTTCTGCTCTCAGGGAGGTGGAGGGAAGGCAGGGATATTACTCTCATGGTTGGGATTCATGTCTGCAGACTGGGCTCTGAATGGCTTTTCACCACTCTACCTATAGGAGATGGAACCTTTAGGTTGGATCCACACTCAGCCCAACGAGTCCCCCCAGCTGTCACCCCAGGATGTCACCACCCATGCCAAGATCATGGCTGACAACCCATCTTGGGATGGCGAGAAGACCATTATCATCACCTGCAGGTAGGCTTGCGCCCCCTTGGGAGGAAGTATGGAGGAGTGGGTATTGTGGGCTAGGGCCCAGAGTGGTGGCCTGAATTCTGACCCTGCCCTTGTCCATCTTCCAGCTTCACACCAGGCTCCTGCACCCTGACAGCCTACAAGCTGACCCCCAGTGGCTATGAATGGGGCCGCCAGAACACAGACAAGGGCAACAATCCCAAGGGCTACCTACCCTCACACTACGAGAGGGTCCAGATGCTCCTGTCAGACCGCTTCCTCGGCTTCTTTATGGTTCCTGCTCAATCCTCGTGGAACTACAACTTTATGGGTATGTGGAGGGATGGGGGCACAAGAAAGTTGGGATGGGGCTAGGCCATCACCTGTAGCACTTGGGGCTGGACTTTGGTTTGGAGATGGCTCAGGGGCCCAGGCCAGGTGAGGCAGATGGACCTTGTCTCATAGGATATTTCCTTCTATTTCAAGGTGTCCGGCATGATCCCAACATGAAGTATGAGCTGCAACTGGCAAACCCCAAAGAGTTCTACCACGAGGTGCACCGACCCTCCCACTTCCTCAACTTTGCTCTCCTGCAGGAGGGCGAGGTCTACTCTGCCGACCGAGAGGATCTCTATGCGTAGTCGTCTCCTCACCTCCTTTCAGATTCCCCAAAGGCTGGAGCCTTTTACCCCCACAGACAAGCTGGTGACATTCAGCAGCTAGACCTCTTTTCCCTCTATTTTGTGCTTGTTATGTTGTTGACCTGTGATGTGTAATTCTGAACAAAGTATAATAAATTTTGTATAAATAGGAGTTTTTGAGTTGTTTTTTCCCTCTGAGCTCAAATTCTGGGTGTAGGAATGGTAGGAGGCCAGACTTGTCCACTGTAAGGTGCTGCACTCAGCCTTCAGGTGGCATGAGGCCCGCTATTCAGGAGCTGTGGGGCCAAATATCCTCTAGACTCAGAGGACTGAAGGTGACTTGAGCCTTCACACTCCTGCTGCTATGACCTCATTTGCCAGTTTCCCTCAAATACTTGCAAACCCTCGCCCATTTTCAACATCCCTTGGAACAGTGGCTGCTGTTTGGAGTGTAGAAGCTGTGGCTTGTTTCCTGCCACTGTGGTGCCCAGTTTAGCCCTTTAAGCTTTGTGTCGCTCTCTGTCAGTCTTGGAAACAGGCACACGGCTGGACAGTTGGCTGCCTCTGGCTGAGGCCAGTGACAGCGCTCCTACCTCTCACTTCTTGCCTAGAGAGTTTGGCAGCCAAGTCAGGCCGCATGACTTCAGACACAGGGGTGGAGCCTGGTTTGGGCACCGTGGGGAGGGCTTGACGAAAGTGACCACTTAACAGCCCTTGAGCCTCAGCTCCTGGACGCCTGGCTGGAAGTTGGCTGTCCTGCTTCCTGTGACCTTGGGTCTTGAAGAGGACAAGGCCCAGGGCACTGAGACGCCCCTTCCACAGGCCTTTTCCCGTAATCGCTCCTCCCTTGTCGCTTTTACCCCGCCCTCTACTGCCCTAAACTGCTTCCAGGGCGAAATTGTTTCGCTTTTTCCTGCCCTAATAGGGGTTAGGGGGAGGGTGTCGCAGCCCTAGTCGCCCACGGGGGACATGGAGCCCAGGAGGGCGGCGCCTGGGGCGCACGGATGGGGGCCTCGGGTGGCGGCAGGGTCGGGGACGGCGGCGGAGCTCGTGTACCATCTAGCGGGAGCTCTCGGCACTGAGTTGAAGGAGCTGGCGCGTCGCTTCGGGCCGGAGGCGGCGGCCGGGCTCGTGCCGCTGGTGGTGCAAGCCCTGGAGCTCCTGGAAAAGGCGGCCGTGGGGCCCGCCCCGGACTCGGTGAGTCACGGCTCTCTTCCCTCGCCATTCGCGAGGCGACGGAGCCTAACCGTCAAAGCCCGGCCTCCCCAGCTGCAGGTGTCGGCGCAGCAGGCCGAACTGGAGCTGCGGCGGCTACGGGAGGAGAACGAGCGCCTCCGCAGAGAGTTGCGCTCTGGGCCACAGGGTGAGTGCCAGCCGGCCGGAGGTCAGGGCGCGGCGGCTCAGGGCCTCCCCCCGCGGACCGCCGCTAAGAACACCCCTTCCTCAGAGGAGCGCGCTCTGCTGCGGCAGCTCAAGGAAGTGACCGACCGCCAGCGGGACGAACTCCGGGCGCACAACCGCGACCTGCTGCAGCGCAGCCAGGAGACGGAGGCGGTGAGGGCGGGCTGGGGCGGGGCGTCGTGTGGGGGCGGGGTTCTCCCGGCCCCTGGGTGCCCCGCCCACCAGCCCCACCTTTGCTCCGCCCACAGTTGCAGGAGCAGCTGCAGCGCCTCCTGCTGGTGAATGCGGAGTTGCGGCACAAGCTGGCCGCTGTGCAGGCCCAGCTGCGCGCCGCGCGGGACCGTGAGAGCCAGCGGGAGCTACAGGGCGAAGCCGCCAAGGAGTGGTCTCAAGAACGGGGGCGGGATAAGGATGAGGGCCCCAGGTGCGATCAGAGGCAGGAGCCCGAGCTGGCAGCCAACAGCGCAGGAGCCCCGGCGACCCCTGAGGACCCTGTGAGTGCCCTAAGATGTCAGGGACCCGTCTAGCACTCGGTGGGCCCTAAAAGGTTTGCTGTGCTGTGTAGTTGGGCCACCGGAAGCTGGAAGGTGGCACAAGAGTGCGCCTCCGGCCCCACTCTCGGCCAGAGCACCGGTCTGGCACCTGCCATTTATTGCAGTGCCCTGGCCTCCGAAGTCTCCCTGCCAGTCACTTTCTCTAGTGTCCCTATGATGGCCCCGGGGCGCGGCAGGGCCAGCGAGGCGCTCCCCGCTCCCAGCAAGCCTGTTCTTCTGCAGGCGGATACCCCACTGCAGCCAGAGCGCCCCTACAAGGTAGGGCAGTGCGGCTTTAGTCGAGAGGAAGTTGAGCAGATCCTTCAGGAGAGGAATGAGCTCAAAGCGAACGTGTTCCTGCTGAAGGAGGAGTTGGCCTACTTCCAGCGGTGAGGGCACAGGGTAGGGGCTGGGAGGGGCAGGGGACACCTGTTCCTAGGCCTCGGTTCACCTGCCTCGTTCTTCGGTCCACTGATGTATCCATGGTGTCGTGGGCCAGGCACTGTTCAGGACACTGGAGGACATGGATCACATAGCCCCTGCCCTCCTGGAGCTTCTTCCAAATGGGGGAGGGCCAATGCAAAGGGTCACAGCAGTTGCAGCGGCCATCAAGGAAGCATGCCTAGGAGGGGTGACACCTAAGCTAAGGTCTGAGGGGGTTAGCGAGGCAGAATGTTTCCAAAAGGGGGAAAAACATGCACACGTACTTGGGACGAGACCTACTCTTGGCATCTCCACCACTTTTTTCTCTGCCCCTCCTCCTCTGTAGGGAACTGCTCACAGACCACCGGGTCCCTGAGCTCCTACTGGAAGCTATGAAGGTGGCTGTCAGGAAGCAGCGGAAGAAGATCAAGGCCAAGATGTTAGGGACCCCAGAGGAAGCAGAGAGCAGGTAAGGCCCTGCCTCCATTTCCACTGAACCAGCTGTCTCTCCTGCTGACCCAGCCTGATCATCTTCCGAGTCTGTTGTCACCCCAATCCAGCAACCCCTAAAGCCTTTCACTTTGCCTAGTCACTTCTGAAACCTGCTAATCTGGCCTGGTCACCCCCCTGAGCCCACCACACTTCTCTCTGGGTTGTGCTGCTCCCACCTGCCATGCTGTACATCTACAGAAGAAACCTGCTAACTCTGCTTCTTGGTTCTTCAGTTTTCTGTTTCTCGTCTTGGCTGTGTCTGTTTTCAAAGGGGTAAGGCTGTGGCTGTAGCCTTGTCAGGGGCCTGCTGTGTGTCAGGCTAGAAAAGAAAAGCTTCAAGATGTCCTCCATCTCCCCAGCTTCTCCTCTCTAGACTTCGGGACTCTGAAGTCACTCTGTCCTCTCCCGCCTGTTCTGGGGGCCACACGGAAAGCTGAACATAGGTGGACTTCCATTGTCCCTCGGGGCCTTGATAAACGGCCCTCACATCTCCTCTCTCCTCTGCCTCAGTGACGATGAGGATGGCTCATGGCTGCTGCTCTCCAGCGATAAGGGAGACCACCCCCAACTGCCACCTCCTGAGTCCAGAATTCAGAGTTTGTATGTTAGGGGAAGAGGAAGGACAAATGTGGTGGAGGTGAAGGAGGGGCCCCCTTTCCCGCTCGAGCTCTGAGCACACCCGTTCCCTCCTGCTCCTCTGGTGGCCCCCTCACCTCTCCCTGCCTCATGCTGCTCTTTCTTCCTCCTGCGTTCCCTTTTTACAGCACCCCCTGCCTTCAGCCCCTATCCTCGACCTCTCTGGCATCCAGCCTCAAAGCACCTCTTGGCTTTCCCCCAGCTTTGGCCTGTGGTATCGGGGTGAAGCAGAGGCCCCTGAAGCAGAGACCAGCAGCGTGGCTCCCAGCAAGCTACAGGGAGAAGAGGAGGCCTCACAGCCACCCCACTTGGAGCCTGTGGGCAGCCTAACAGACCTCAACGCCTGATAGGCCCTGTCCTACTCTGGTCTGGGGTCTCAGCTGCCGCAGAGGACTGACTTTGGGGTCTATCTGTGGGTGGATGTGTGACCTCAAATGAGGACAGGGTTCCCTCCTTCCCAGCCTCTCCAGGCTCTTTTCTAATCCTGGTCTGAGCTGGGGTGTGATGGGGAGCTCAACCTACCTTCCTTCCTGTGTCTCTGTGCCAATCCTCCAGGGCCAGAGAAGAGTGTTTCCTCTCTGAGTCTCAGTTTCCCCATCCACGAAATGGAGAACTGACTACCTACCTCCCATGGGATTGTGGGGGTGGCCTAAGCTAACGGAATAAAGCAACTGCCCATGGTACCCAGAAACTGCTCCACGCCTGTCTGTCAGTGCTCTGCCCCTGCCCAGCTCTGCCAGGAGGATCCTCATGGTTGTCATTGAGTGGAGAGGCTTCTCCCAGTTCCTTTGGGGAGTGTGACATAATAGAAATCTGTAGCTCCTCCCCTCACTGCCCCCACCCCATTCCCCAGGACCCGGAGCTTACAGCCTCCTCATGCTGCCTCCTCCAGACTGAGACTTGCCCCTAAAGCCCTCGCTCAGGTCTCGCCCTTGGCCTGCCTCTCCCTTTTAGTTCTCTAGTGTCTGGTCTTCTCAGCGCCTGCCCACCCTCTCAGGGAGGTGCCTCATGGCAGCCCGCCCCTCCGGCCTGGTTTCCTCAGGAAAAGCCTTGAGAGGAAGCAGGGAGGGGGTTGGGAGCTGTAGGGGCCAGACTAACCCAAGCCTTCCTGCTATACTGGCCGCCATGGGGATCGGGCTGCTGTTCCCTCTACTGCTGCTCTGGACTCGGGGGACCCAGGGGTCTGAGCTGGACCCCAGTGGGCAGCACGTCTGCATGGCTGGCAGGTAGGTCTTGTGGGGGGGGGGTCTGATGGGGAGGTGGCTGAACTGGTGTTGGGGCATTGGGAGGAAAGAGTAGTGAGGACAGAGGTCATGGGGCTAAAGCAAGAGGGCTTGGGGACAGCCTGGAGGACAGATGGTTGGAAGGCCTGGGACAGAAAGGGAAGGGGTTGGGGACACTCGGCCTGTGACTCTTGGCCAGACCTGCCTGATGGGGCTGAGGCAGCCTCCCACATCTCAGCCAGAGACAGTGATCCACTGCGGAGCCAGGCTGTCCCCCGGCTGACCCCTCTCTGCCCCACAGCCCCTCTGTTGAGCTCCAGTGCTGCCCAGGGTGGAGGCAGAAAGATCGCGAATGCACCATCCGTGAGTAGCCAGGACGGAACCCCCCCAATCCGAGAAGTAAAGTGAACATAACCTAGTGACCCTTCCTTCCTACCTCCTCGGGTCTGTTTGCCCTTCTGAGCCCTAGAACTAGGGTCCATCCTGTGACACACACATCCCCAGCCCCGAGGAAACAGCTCTCGAGGGGGGCAGGGCACCAGGAGCCAGTGAGAGGGGCAGAGTGTTCCCTGGTCACACCCCAGACCTTCCAACCTGGGTGGGGTGTTTTTCAGCCATTTGCGAGGGGCCGGACGCCTGTCGGGAAGACGAGGTATGTGTGAAACCAGGCCTCTGTCGATGCAAACCTGGATTCTTCGGGGCCCAGTGCAACTCTCGTGAGTCCTGAGTCTCTCCTGAGGGGTCAAGTTGCTGGGCAGGACTTGGGGAGCAGGGTGATGAAGCAGGTAGGAATGTCATCTTAGAACAGCAGGGCCAGAGTCCCTCCAAGCTTCACTGAGGAAATTGAGTTCTAGAGACAGGAAGTGATGCACTCCTGGGAGATGCCCTGAGTCATCTGGTTTTTACCTGTATCCACAAAGCCATCCTACAGTTTTAGTTCTGGTCCATTCATCTTCCCATTTAATTCTGTGGTAAAGATGCTGGGGATCCCCATTAACTGCAGAATGGTTGCATTCTCAGTCTCCCCCACGTACACCTTACGTCTGTGTGGAGGGTGGCTGGACTGCCTGCCCCCTCTGGCAGAAAGAGGGACATGGGAAAGGGGTTGGTTGGCAGAGAGACGGAGAGTCAGGGCTGAGAGGAGACACTGCAGGGAATGTGGCTTCCTCTGAGACCCTGATGGGCAGCATCCAGGCCGGGATAGACGTAGAGGTGAAACCCAGTGAGAGGGAGGAGGAGCATGAATGAAGGCCCACCCACTTCTGGGTGACTCTGAGCAAGGCCCTTTTCCACTCATGATCTTTAAGTGTGTTCTGAAATGTGGAAGTGGAAGGCTGGGCTACTGCCCCGGAGTCTGGGGCAGGAAGTATGCTGTGCCCCAGAACAGGCTGACCTTAGTTCTTGGAGGGCGGGCCTGGTGCCCCCTCGTCCTCGTGGAAGGGGGTCGTGGCTCGGGAACTGTGCCTGTACCTGAGCCCGCTCACACCTTTCTGTCCCCGACTCCCCGTCGCCATCCGCAGGCTGCCCGGGCCAGTACTGGGGCCCCGACTGCCGCGAGAGCTGCTCCTGCCACCCGCATGGCCAGTGCGAGCCGGCCACAGGCGTGTGCCACTGCCAACCCGACCGATGGGGCGCCCGCTGCGAGTTCGCGTGCGCCTGCGCCCCCCACGGACGTTGCGACCCCGAGACCGGCGCGTGCAGCTGCGAGCCCGGCTGGTGGTCGTCCACGTGCCGCCGCCCGTGCCAGTGCAACCCAGCGGGGGCGCGCTGCGATCCGGCCACCGGCTCCTGCCTGTGCGAGCCGGGCTGGTGGGGCCGCCGCTGCAGCTTCCGCTGCTCGTGCCACGGCTCACCGTGCGCGCAGGAGTCGGGCCGCTGCGCCTGCCGGCCGGGCTGGTGGGGCCCCGAGTGCCGGCAGCCGTGCCAGTGCGTGCGCGGCCGCTGCAGCGCCGCCTCCGGCCAGTGCGCCTGCCCGCCCGGCTTCCGCGGCGCGCGCTGCGAGCTGCCCTGCACCCCGGGCCGTTACGGGCCGCAGTGCCGCGACAGGTGAGCCGGGCGGCGCAGCGATGGGGGGATGCGGCTGAGAAGGGAGGGAGGAGGGCGTGCGAAGGATCCAGCCTCGCTCACCACTTTCATCCGATTACTGTTAAACAAAAGATACTACTACTAGCAAGCCGTGCTTAGAAACAGATTTTAAAAAATGAATCACGTGGCAAAATGATTTCAGGGTCCTTCTGAGACTCAGTGGCTTTCAAACTTCGACCAATTGCACTTCAACAGTAAGAAACGTTTTACATAGCATTATATATATACATAACTGAAGTAAAAGTTTATCCAGACAACACATACATATACCAAAATGTTTTCTTTCTCTTTTTTTTTTTTTTTTTTGCTGGGGTGGAGGTCATTATGTTTATTAATCTATTTATTAATTTTTAATGGAGGTATTGAGGATTGAGCCCAGAACTTCATGCATGCTAAGCATGCACTCTATCACTGAGCTATACTCTTCCCGCATTTTTTTAAAGCTGGTCAGAGCCGCCAAATTGATCTTACGAACTCCCCTCCTCCCCTTCCTAATGAGTCTGATCCAAGCATATGATCCAAGGTAGTTAAAGGAGTCTCTCTAGAGGGAGAAACCTCAAGTAACTGTTAAAGATCAATGAGAAGTTAAGGTAAGATAAACCTTATTGGAAAAGTTGCTTAAAGACTAGATCCTAAGAGTTCTCTTTACAAGGAGAAACCTTTTTTTCCCCACTCTTTTGTATTCATATGAGATGATGGATGTTAAGTGACCTTTTGGTGGTAATCATTTCACAATATATATGTGAGGTCGTTATGCTGTATGCTTTAAACTTATACAGTGCTATATGTCAATTATAACTCAATAAAATTGGAAAAAATTTAAGAAAAACTTAAAATTATAGTGGTGAAAACACATTTTTATCATTTTCATAATGCATAAAATGGGATAGAGGATAAACTACCGAGGTCAGTTCATGCCAGACCTCTGAGATGGCATGGGTGGAAGAGAGAAAAGGAGGAGGAGGAGGAAGGGAACACTGGACAGAAGGGAGGCAGAGGTTGGAGTGGTAACTTGGCTGCCCTGGCTGGGCTGGGAGCTCCTGGTGACCCTGGGACCTACGGAAGGATGGGGCTACGAATGAGGGATTAGGAGAGGGCTGGAATCCCATTAGACCCTGCAGAGATAGCCTGTCCAGCCTCTTTGTTGTACAGCATGGGGAAACTGAGGCTCAGATCTACCTGAGTGACCAAGCTGAGGGAAGGGGATGCTCTCCAGTGCCCCTGGAGGCCTGGGCAGGCGCCTCACCTGTCCGCCTCCCCGCGTTCCCATGACGGTCTTCTCTTCCCAGCTGTGGCCACTGCAAGCAGAATGAGCCATGCTCTGCAGACACAGGCAGCTGTGAGTCCTGCGAGCCAGGCTGGAATGGGACCCAGTGCCACCAGCCCTGCCCTCCTGGCACCTTTGGCGAGAACTGCAGGCAGCAGTGCCCCCACTGCCGGCTTGGGGAGGCCTGTCAGCCAGACACTGGGCAGTGTCAGCACTGTGACCCTGGCTGGCTGGGGCCCAGGTGAGAAGGCTGGCTTGCTCTGGGTGGGGTACATCTTCCTTCTGGAGCCTCACCCTAGCTGCTCCCTCTGGGATAGCTGCCCCTCCAACGCACACATTCACACAGCCCTGTGGGTTCTACCTCCGGTGAAGACTGAGGGGAAAGAGATGGTGCTGATGAGGTCCTGGGCAGGGGTCTCCTCCAGCTTCCTCACCTCCCAAGTTTCCCGCTGTCTTCTCTGTCCAGTGATCTATAGCCTGTTATCTGTTGGGTTTGCACCTGAGCTTCACTGCTGAGGAGTAGACAGTTGGGTCTCTGAATCTAGAAGTGTCGGGGAAAGTGGGTAGGACCCCCCTCTGGGGGCCAGGCCTGCCCTGCCCCCCTATTCTGACTCTTGCCTCACCTCAGGTGTGAAGACCCCTGCCCGATTGGCACCTTTGGGGAAGGCTGTGGCTCTACCTGTCTGCCCTGTGCCCAGGGGGCCTGTGATGCTGTGACTGGGGAGTGTGTCTGCAATGCCGGCTACTGGGGACCCAGGTAAGTACAGGGGCCCTGGAAGGAGGCAGGGGCCTAGGTCAGGCCTCTGTGCAACCTGCTTCCTAAACTTCCCTTCCTGGGCTTCTCCACCTCCCAAATATCCACCCAGCATCCTCATAACGAAAAAGTTATTCCTCCTGTTGTGGGGTCTGCATCTTTCAAAGGAGGGTCAGAGTAATGCTTAATCTAAAAAGCCTGGCTTCCTAACTAGATGGGGCTTCCAAAGTAGAAGTTATGTAGGGGTAGGGCTCCAGACCCTAACGTTTCTCTAAGGTCTTCAGATAGTAAAACATAATCAATGTTAATGTCTCCAGTGTCAAGTTTTCCCCCATAGGACAGAATGTCCTCATTTTATACAGAGACCTCATTTTATAGAGGAGGGAACAAAGGCCCAGAGATTTAGGCGCAGCCCTCGGCCTGGCTCAGACATCCAAACCCTGAGGAAGTTTCTCTGGATTCCATTAGCGTATTGCTTATTTCACACTAGGGCTGGGTGGGAAGGGATGAGGATCATGGGAGTTGGACCCTGTCTGAGGCTTACACCTTGGAGGAGCTGAGAGCCAGGAAGCAGCTTGTAGGTGGTCTTTATGGAAGATGGGCACAGGGGCAGAGGGGTTCTTCCAAACACTGCCAGAGGTGCTTAGAATGTGGCTCGGAGATCAGAGGCGTCTATATAGGCTTCATCCGGGGAAGTCTGTGTAGCAGGGAGTGGGGAGCAGTGCCCAGAAATCTACCTTCCCCATCCGCTGCCCGCCTCCATGCCTTCTAACCCAGCCTTCAGCCTGTCTCTCTTTGTCACCCCAAAGCTGCAACACTTCGTGCCCATCTGGCTTCCATGGAAACAACTGCTCTGTTCCCTGCGAATGCCCCGAGGGAACCTGCCACCCGGTCTCTGGGGCCTGCCAGCTGGGTAAGGTGGAAGGGAGAATATAGGGTGCAGTAACCAGGGAAAGATCAGCCCTTTTATGGGCTCCAGGGCCTCACAACTTGCCAGGAAGGCTGGGCTCATGTCAGAGACATTTCCTTTACCTGAAATTGGTATGAATGCTTCGAGGCCTCCTGAAGATGTCACAGAGCCCCTGTCCCCTGAGAAACCAGGCTAGCACCCAATGGAAATGAGCAGGGAGGGCTGGACACTGGGATGTGCATCAAGCCTGAAAACTGGGCAGCAAGAGTTTGTAGAACAGGCCATGGACCATCAGGAGGGGACCGACCAGCAGGGAGGCTGCTTAGAGGAGGGGGCCTCCAGGCTGGCAGAGTCTACATCTCTCAGAAGATGGGGAGAGATCCACGGGTGGAAGATTCTGGGAAGCAGGCAGTTCAGAGCTAGAGATGAGACATAATTGTGGGAGACAGGGAGGCCCTGAGTATTGGCCTGTCCTCTATTCTCCCTAGGATCTCACAGCCAGGATGCCGCCCTCATCGCGGGCATCCTCGTGCCTCTGCTGCTGCTCCTCCTGGCCATCGCCTGCTGTGCCTGCTGCTGCTGGGCTGCCCGGTTGGACCCCAAGGACAGGTAAACACTGGTCTGTCCTTTCCCGACCCCACAGCTCAGGCCATGGGTGGCATTTGGTTTCCTTTCAGGGGTGGGGAAGGGCTGGCCTTGTCACACACTGAGTTCAGAGGTAATGAGGTAGTTGGCAGTGGCTATGGCCTGGAGACACCAAGTCAGCCACCTGCCTTCCTCAGCACCCTTCAGGGGGGAAGTTTCTGAGTCACACAGGAGCAGGGGCCCTGGGTGCCAAGCTGGCAGAACGCAGAAGCGTCAGGAGAGCTCTAAGCAGGGAGGGGAAGAGACCAGGCCTCAAACCCCCGCCAAGGGAGAGTACCATAAAACTCTGAGCAGTGGTTTAGCAGAGAATGTGGCTTTCCCAGAAAAGGAGAGGGGAGGAGGGATTCGGGCTTGCAGCCCACTGTAGGGGAACGTTCCTTGCAAGGAGCTTTGTTCCTTTACAAGATCTCTTCACACTTCTTGGCTCCTTGGAGACTCACAGCAGCATGGAGCTTTGGAGCAGGGCATGTGGGGTAGGAGGATTAGCGTTCTCAATTCACAGGAGGACATGGGCCCAAGGTGACCCAGCTAGTCACTGGCATGCATGAAGCCTGTGCCCCATTTTCCGGACTCTTTGTCCAGTGCTTCCTTATTAGTTCATGCACTAACCCTTGAGCATGTTTCCCTCTATGCTGGGCAGGAGTCTCAGAAGAGCAGACCCAGTAGCCCCTCCCCTGGGGTATAGAGCCTGGGGGAGGGGAGAAGCCCCTCATAGGAGGGCCAGGACATGTGCACAGTTTGTCTGAAGAATGGTAATGAGTGAAGCAGTCACTTCCAGCCTGGGGGTGGGGACAAGGGCAGGTTTCCTGGAGGTGGTGCCACTTTCAGAAGGAGAGGAGAGCTGGGGCTCAGCTAAGGTGATAATAGCACATTGCTGCATTTGGGGGCAGCCCGCCAAGTATCTGGTGTGCTGTCCTGAAAAAAGCTGTGATAGATAGGAGTTGTTGTCCCCATTTTATGGATAAGGAAACTGAAGCCCAGAGAGCCCAAGTCTGAGCCAGAGTTGCTACCTTGTGACTCCAGAACTACGCTGCCCTCTGTGACAGTCCCGAATCTCAGGGTCTGTAGTTTGGATCTTACTTTGTAGCCATAGGGAGCCGTTGAAGTAGACACAGTCACTCTGAGTAACCCAGGACCAGGAAGGTCCTGGCCCTCTTCTCCTGCCCCTACCCGGCCCCAGCCAGGAGTCTCCTGTGCTGACCACTCTCCTATGCCCTCAGGCCAGCAGGAGATGGAACTGCTCTGTCCAGGATGAAGCTGCAGGTCTGGGGGGCACTGACCTCCAGCCTGGGCTCTGCGCTGCCCTGCGGTTCCCTCAGCAGCCACAAGCTTCCCTGGGTGACAGGTAAGTGGGAGCTGAGCTTCAGGGGCTGTGAGGGGATAAGGATTCCCATCGGGCTCTGCGCCTGACCCCGAGCCCCCCGCAGTCTCGCACCACGACCCGGAGATCCCCTTCAACCACAGCTTCATCGAGCCGCCCTCTGCTGGCTGGGCCTCGGATGACTCTTTCTCTTCTGATCCTGAGTCTGGAGAAGAGGACGAGGGTCCTGCCTACTGCGTGCCACCCCATGAAGGTAGCCCCCATCCAGCCCACTCAGCCCCAGAGCAGCCTCTTCTTTATTCCTTCAACAAATGTGTAACAAGCGCCCATTCTGTGCTAGTCTCTGTTCCTGGCTGGGGGACATGGTAAAGAACAACACAGGTTCCTGTCCTCACCAAGCTTATAGTCTGGTGGGCAGTAATCAGACATTGTAGGACAGAGTAATAGATGCTTCTATGGGGGAGACACAAGTAGGGGCTCGTAATTCAGCCATGTTGGGGGTGACTGGGGTCAGGGAAGATGGCTCAGTGTTAGTGATACTGAGTTGAGCAGAATCAGTAGCTGTTAGCCCAGTGAAAGTTAGGGAGAGGTCGGAATGATGTTTCAAGGAGGGAACAGTGAACATAAAGGCTCAGAGGTGAGAGGGACATGGCGGTGTGGCCTTGAAAGATCTTCAGTGTGGTTAGAGTGTGGCATTAGTGCAAAGTAGGAAGGGGTGGTGAGAAGAGAGGGCAGAAGCATGAGCGTCTGCCTGAATAGGCCCTTCCCCTGCCTCTCTGCATCTTCACCCTCTCCCTTGCCCCATTTCTGGGGCCTCCCAGAAGATGCTAAGCTGGGTAAGCAGAATGGAAGAGGGTGGCCAGCCCAGCTTTGGCCAAGCTCTTCTGTCTCCTCTGCCAGGGATGGTCCCTATAGCCCAAGCAGAGTCACCAGAGGCCAGCCTGGCCGGAGGCCCCTTCCCTCCTCCTGAGGACGCCTCCACACCATTCGCCATCCCGCGCACATCCAGCCTTGCGCGGGCCAAACGGCCCTCAGTCTCCTTTGCTGAAGGTACCAAGTTTGCACCACAGAGTCGCCGAAGCTCAGGGGAGCTCTCCAGCCCGCTCCGAAAGCCCAAGAGGCTCTCCCGGGGGACCCAGCCAGGTCCTGAAAATCAGGAGGCCGAGGAGCCCACGAGCCCAGAGCAAACGGAAACAGACGGCGCTCCTCCTGGTGCTGCCAGCCCCAGGGATTCAGCCATTGGCCGCCGCCGGCTCCCGCTTGCTGGCCGGACAGTGGCTGAGCGTGTGGAAGCCATCGAGGGCAGTGTCCAGGAGGGCTCAGGCTCTGTGACCACGATCTACATGCTGGCGGGGACACCGCAGGGATCTGAGGGCCCCGTCCGGTCTGTCCTCCGCCGTTTTGGTAGCTTCCAGAAAGGCCAGGCAGAGCCCAGGGTCAAGAGTGCCATCCCTAAGCCTCCACGCAGGGCCCTGAGTCGGAACAAGGGCAGCCCCGGGCTGGCCCCTGGCTCTGCCAATCTGAGCCCCAGCTCAGCCCCGAAAGAGGAGCTGCCTGGGACCTTAGAGTCTGCAGGGACCAGGCCAGAGGAAGTGGCCAGGGGGTTGGGGGATGGCACCAATAGCTCAGAGAGGGGCCAGGAGCTGGCCCCTGGGGATGGTCCCCTGGAACAAGATCCCCAGAAGCTGACTGGCGAGGAAGGGCAGGAGGAGCCCCAGTATGAGAATGTTGTACCCATCTCTGGGCTACCAGAGCCCAGAGGACCTTGAATTTCATGAGTGGTAAGATGATGGATAGGGGTAGGCATCCAAACTGCCCAGGATCAGATTGTATTCTGTGCTGGAAAAAGATTCTAGGGCCAGGAAAGACATACCAGCGCCTCTGTCTTTCCACAGGGACTCATCAGAGTTGAAGGCCAGTTGGCTCTGTGCCCTGGCAGTGCTCTGGGAGAGGTCTGGAAGGCCTGAGCAGAGGCCCCCGAGGATGGGGTCAGGAAGGGGGAAGAGATGGCAGCAGGGACTTTTTCTCTGTTGTCCTGGACTCTGTTTGCCCCCAAAGGCTATCCTTTCCTTCACTTATAACATATTTTTCTGAAATGGGAAACAACCTAAATGTTTGACGATAAAAGATTGGTTAAAGAAATATTCCTTATGAAAGGTTCCTAAACAACCACAATAAATCATGTTGTGTAAGAATGTTTTTAATATGGGAGAATGTTTAGGTTCACTATACTGTTAAGTGTAAAATGCAACTTTTCTTTTTACAAATTTCATTCCTTTTTGCTTCAGAATACATGTTTAGAATGCTTCCGTTTTGTGTAGATTTTGTGACTTTTACGGACTTTCTTTTAAAACTATGTGTATGCATAAAAAAGATTCGAGGGAAAGGGGCCAAATGGCATTTTCCTCTGGGAGACGAGATTGTGGCTGGTATTTATTTTCTTCCTACATCTTTGCATAATTTGCAAATTTTCTACAATGAACAGTCTTTTTACTTTTCTCACTAGATTGAATTTTTAAGGAAATTTTAAAAGCTGTGTTCTTTGCTAAAAATAAAAAGTACTAACATTTCAGACATGTCTAAAGTAACAATGAGATTTCCCTTCCCAGAAGATTCTGAGGGATGAGGAAGGGGCTAGACTTAATTTTCACGGAGTGCCTGTTGGTCTTGTTCTGAATTCTTTCCTCACACACTTGTATTACCCAGTCAGGAAATAAAGAGCAAACCCCTCTGTCCCAGTGTGCAGAGAATCTCATGAACAGTCTAGATGCTTCCTTTCAGATGTTTTTCTGTGCATGTGAAAACAAAAGGGCGTACTGTTCCGGAATTTGCTTTTTTACTTAACAGTATATCCTGGCTATCTTTTGATGTCAGTAAATATAAAACTACCTCTTTTTTTTTTTTTATAGAAAATGGCTACATGGGATCCCATCAGGTGGAAATAACACAAGTTATTTTAACTATCCCCGACCTACAGGGATTTGAGTTGTTTCTAATTGTTTTAATATAATAAATGATGATGCAGTGTACAACTTGGTCCATATACATATACATATAATTTTTTTTGCACTTGTGCTAGTTTTTCTGTAGAAGAGATTCCTAGAAGTGAAATTACTGCGTTATGGGGTAAGAACATCATAAACTGCCCTCCAAAGAAATTGTATGTCTTTGTGTTCTCATAAGTGATGTTGGTATCTATTTCCCCACACCCAATCTGATAGATTAAAAAAGGTATCTCATTGTTTTAGCACAATGAAAGTAAATAACTAAAGTAATAACATGTTAAAACTTCTTAAAAAGTTAAACTCTTTGTACAGATAAAAGTCTTTCATTTGTGTTTTCTAACCATCAAAAATGGTATCATTTAAATGTGAATTTCTATGATTATTCTAGGACTGACCTTCTTTCCATGTCTTTAACAGTTATTTGTATTCTTCCTATAGATGAGTTGGTTATATCCTTTCCCTAATTTCCTATTGAGTTGTTCCTCTTTTTCTCACTGATTTATAGATGCCTTTGTATGTATCAAGGATATTAATTCCTTGCCCAGTTTGTGATTGGTCTTTCAATGCTGTTTATAGTTTCTTTCTTCTTTTTCTCTATAGAAATTAAAATTTTACATTTAGACAAGTCTTTTTCTTTTTGACTTCTGGGTTTAATGTCATGTTTCACAGAAAGATGAAAAGATCTTCTCTACCTTAAAATCAGTGAAATAATCTTCTACATTTTCTTCTACTATAGGTTACGTGTGTACAATATGGTGACTGACAATCTTTAAAGATTATGCTCCATTTGTAGTTATTGTAAAATATTGGCTATATTTCCTGGGTTGAACTATACCTCTTTTTAGCTTATTTTATATGTAACAGTTTCTTTCTTTATGATTTGCCAGCAGTGCTGGTGTGGGGGCTTTAACACTCCTGACAAAAAGACTGACCAAAAAACCCAACCCTCCGGCATTTCAAATCTCAGTTCTGACATACTTATTTTGTGACTTTGGAAATGTTACTTAAAGCCTGTATTTTCATCTGAAAAATGGGGATGTGCCTATCTCCCACGGTTACTGTGGGAATTAAATGACACCAAGTATGTAAAGCACCTAGTAAATTTTTGGCTCTTATTAAGGGTCATTATTATTGGTATTACATCATTCTCCAGCTTTGTCACTAGAAGCTAATACCTTTCCCTCATTTCATTTGTTCAGGTTTTCTTTCAACAAACTCATATTGTACATCTGCTTTGTGCTTACTTCTATATTAAGGGCTGGTGATTCAAACCTGAATGAGACATGGTTTGTCTCAATAGGCGTTCTCAGTCAATGGGAAGAGGACGAGACAAACAGATTAGCCGATAATTATAAAATAAAGCAATCAGTGGACAAAGATAATGTAGAATATTGCGGGGAGTGGTTGGGGGAGGCTTCCTGGAAAAGGTGCTGTTCAAGAAGGGACTATGTCTGAGGGTCAGAGGTGAGAGAACAGCATCTGCAGGAACTACAAGTGAGTCCATGTGATTGGAGCATCTAGGAGTAGACCAGAGTCAGGAGACTCTGTGGGTCAGGTTGGAGAACTTGAACTTTATTGGGCAGGATAAATGGTAAAGAGTTTCTGAAGGATTTTAGCAAAGGTCAGATTTACCAAGGTTAGATTTGCATTTCCCAGAGCTCAGGGGATTGGGGTGGGGTGGAGAGATGGATTTGAGTGGCTGAGATTGGAGGCTGGATGAACAGCAGGTGCAGGCCTAGGGATGCAGCATGTGCAAATTAGATAAACACTTAGGAGATCCAGATTGTATTGGTGGGGTGGGGTTGGGGTGAAAGAAGAGGGTAAATAAGAGCAGGTGCCTAACAAGTATTTGTTGAAATGTTGGTTCACAGTGTCTAACGTCAGTAGGTAATGGTGCTATTATATGAAAAAGAATAGGAGGAACAGTTTTGGAGGGGAGGGAGAAATTTTCGGTTTAGAAAGGTGTTTGGAACAACTGCCTGGGGACAGCCCTCAGGGGGGCTCTAGGATGGAGGGAGAGAAGGACTGAAGTTTGTTAAGAGACAGCTGCAACCTAGTGAGCGGCTGAGATTCTTCAGAGTGGGTAATAGGATACGTAATCAGCCAGGATCCCCTAGCCCACAACGCCGGACGTGGTCTGAGCAAGGTTGCCAGCGGCGGGTTCACGGCGGCAGGGGGCGCACTCGGACTCAGGGACATGGAGCTGGAGGCTGCTGGGGCTCCCTTGGAATGATAAGCCAGCTCCCACCGCGTGCCAGAAAAACCAAACTCAATCTGGGGAAACCTAAGGCCTTCTGAGGTCGGGCTAGTGCCTTCCAGGGAATAGACCCAGTTGGGCAGCTGAACCTCCAGAGCCCAGGCTCCATCCCCCTGCTCTGGCACTTCCTCGGAGCAGGTCCACCTCACTGATCAGATCAGGAGCCCAGAGCCCTCACGACCCGACACGCTCTTTCGGAGTTCTAACTTGTGCTTGCAGCTTAGCGCTGCCCACTGCGTCGCAGTGCCCTTGCCTTAAGCAGGGAGCACCAAGAAGACTGGTCTAAATGGGGGTCCCTAAGGGGACTTAGGAGAGCAGGAACGGGGGGAGGGGTCAGCAAGAACGGATGGGGCACCTGAGGAAACGTCCTAGGGGGCAGACAAGCCCCAAACTCCCACCTGAGGATCCCCGAGGGTCACCTTCCAGGGACCGGGCAGAATGCACCCAGGAGTGGGATCGGTGAATCAGGAGAGCAGGGAAGAGGAACACCACGCCTGGACAGAGGTCCGGGGATCCGGGCTGTGGGGACAGCGCCTGGATAAGAGTCACTGGGAGCAGGAAAGCGAGGAATCGGGGCACAAAACCCGAGGCAGACGGATGGCAGCGTTGCGTGGGAAGGAGGCAATGGAAGCGGCGGTTACCGAACGACCCACGCGGAGCCAGAGCGTCGGGCGTGGTGCCCAGGGCAGTAAGGGGAGCTGGGGACTATGTGGCCGGCCGGAGGAGAGAGGAGTGCGGGAGCGGATCTTGATGCGCGAGAGGGACCGGCGTGCAGCTGGGGAAACCCCGGAGTCGCCGGAACGCCGAGCCGGGGACCCAATCCAGGGGAATGGCTTCGGGATGAGGCTCTGGAAAAGGCGATGACGCTGTGCCCCTTGGAGTTCCCAGCCCGACTGGCTGTGACTCCAGTTTAAGGCAGCAGAGCTACCCCTTAGCGCGCCGCTGTCCCCGACCCCCCCTAGCTCTCTTGTTTGTCTCCTAGTCCGGCCGGAACCGGCTTCTGCCCGCCGCGGGGTGGGCGGGTGGTTGCTGATTGGCCAATGCCTGTTTCTAGCCCCCACTCAGCCAATCAGCGTACCGCAGTGTTTCATCTTAGGGTCGGAATAAAAGGACTGGAATAAAAGGGGGGGCAGAAAAGGCGCCGGCCGGGCCCGATACACACTCAGTAGGAGCCGGGTGAGTTGGATCCTGGACACCTGGGCCCCGGGCAAGTGGGCTGGGGGTGGGGGTAGCGGGTAAAAGGCGCACGAGTGAGGGCGTAGAGAGATGTGTGAATATGAAAGAAGAAAGACTGAATGGATGAGGAGCTGCCAAGGAAGAAAAGACGAATGGAGAAGGGAGCTAGGGGATTGGAGGGGGAAGGGGCCCGCTTCCATGGAAACGAGCTAATTGCCGAGGAAACGGCCCGGGATGGGGGGTCGCGCGGGTGGCTCGCGCCGCCGGTTTGAACCGGCTTCGCCTCTCCCATGCGGGGTTCGCGTGGCCGCAGCGCCTAGCGACCTAGAGAGCGGCCAATGGCGCGGCAGTTCCTGTACCATCAGGCCAATGAGCGGGCCGTGGGCGGGCCGTTCCGGAGCTCCGTGAGCTGATCTTGTGGTTGAGGGAACCCAGTCTGGGGAAGGGTCGTCAGTGCGGGCGGGCGGGCGCTGGAGAGGGCCCCAGGGAGTGGCAACCTTCAGGTATGCTCCAGCCCAGGTATCCGGACCTCAAGCTGCCTCCCCTGACAGCCCCCAAGCTAGTCGGTCCTGCTGAGAGCCAGGACTAATTCCACGTCCCCGAGCAGGCGTTAGTCCCTTCTTGTTTCCATGCCTCAGTTTCCCTTCGAGTGAGCAGAGGGAGAAGTCTTCCTGCCTGGACAGGGCAGTTCTTCGAAGCTGAGGGCAGGCGGACTAGCTAGCGGCGGAGAGGGTGGCCCTGGGCCCGGGGAGGGCTGGGGCTTCCTTCGCTGCGCGCACTTGTCCCCAGGGCCGCGGAGAGGTGACAGGCTCCGCGCGCTGCGGCAGCGGCTCGGGCTGGCCGCCCCGGCTGGGCAGGGCCGGGCGCTGACGCCGAGGTCTGTGCGCAGGTGGCTGCAGAGTCAGAGCCGGAGCCAGAGCAGGGCCGCCGCGCCGCGCCGCGCCATGGCGCCCACCCTGGCCACTGCCCATCGGCGCCGCTGGTGGATGGCCTGCACCGCCGTGTTGGAAAACCTCCTCTTCTCGGCAGTCCTCCTGGGCTGGGGCTCGCTGCTCATCATGCTCAAGTCGGAGGGCTTTTACTCCTACCTATGTACTGAGCCAGGTGAGACGGGCTCTTGGGCTCGGGGTGGTTCCTGGAGTGGGGGCTTTGTGAGAGAGCCTGATGGCGGTGTAGACCTAGCCAGCGATACCACCTCACTGCGCAGCAATTCCCAGTTAGCAAAAGGCTCATTTGATCCTCTTCATCCAGCTTTGCTGGATACATGTTATTGTTTCTGTTTTGTGGGTAAGAAACCAAGGCTGAGACAGATCTTCTGCCTTGCCTAAGACCACACAGCTGGGGACTGTGACAGATCCAGAACCTCCAAGTGCAGGGTGTTCTTTCCACCACCTGGGAACATGACTGCACTCCTCTCCTCCCAGTGCCTGGCACATCACTTGCCTTGCAGTAAACATGTTACTCCCTGACTGTAAGAAAGAGGAACTCCTGACTCAGTAGCTGTGGTGCAGCAAGAGAGAGGAAGTGGCTTGGCCTCCACCCCATGGTTCATCTAGAATCTAGATGTTTTTCAGTTAGGCGGGTATGGAGTCTCTTAAGGGCTTGTCGGATACAATTTCTTGTCTATTTTTGCTGCTTTGTGATTTTTCCAAAGGACATTTCCTCCCACAGGCTGTGAGAACATCTCTGTGGCCTTCTGCCCCCTTGGTGGGGAGGGGAAGACGGGCAAGAGGCATATTTATGGAAATGACACTAGGTCTGTTCTCTTTCTTTGCCACACACTGGTGTTGCTGAATGAAGGCTGAGGATACTTGTCTACAAGAAATCTAACCCCCATCCCTGCCTTCACACCTGCTGACCTTGTTTGAGCATCCTGATTGCTGAAGGTCAGTGGGTTCAGCCTAACAGTGGGACCCAAGTGGCTCCCACCCTCTAAACCTTCTACCCCTCTTCCTAGGCAGCCTTGATAGGAAATGTTTCCCTCTGCCCTCTCGCTGTCCCCAACAGTGGCTACCCAATGGTTGAATTCAGTAATGCCTCTCTCCAGTACCTTTGTCCACCAGCCCCTGCCTGAGTCCCCTTGAATGGAAATAGCCCAAGTCTGAGCCCATGAATTACACCACTGACATGCCTTTTTATTCTTGAGTTCTAACTTTAGGTGAAGAGGAAGCCTTAGATCAGCTCATGCTGCCTGTAACTGAGTGTAGAATACTCCCTGTTCCCTAATCTGATCTTCCCAGGAGATTCCTGAGCATTCCAGTCTCTAGGGAAGCTTTCCTGGGAGAGATTAAGGACAGGAGAAAGGGAGGGGATGCTGAGGCGCCTGGGAGAGGGCAGAGAGTATATCATTTATAACCTTTAGCCTTTAGCCACTCAGAAATGTTTCCTAATAGCCTGAGGGTTCTTGGCAGATCTTTCCCCACATCAGCAAGAAATCTTGGGAGATTGGAGAGTCACTCAGACCTTGTTCCTTGAACAAGCTTTTTGCTTTGCCCAAGAGATGTTAGGTGATTAATGACTCTCTGGAAGGAACAGGTTGGAGTATATGGTGGCCTCCTCTCCCTACCTCTCTCCTCCTTTGTAGATCATGACCCTTCCTGCTTGCCTCTGTTGGAGGCCTTCTTTCAGGCTGCACAGAGGGATTAAAAACAGAAAGAAGCATCATCATCCCCAGATGAAGCTTTTAGCATCTCATCCAGACTGGAGGACTACTGTGGTCAATTTTTTTTTTGGACCCGCTATGGTGTCAGAAGATCAGAGTCCAAGGTTTTTTCCCCTACCACATTGTCCACTGATTTAATTTATTTTATGGTCTTGACAGCATTGGGGCTGTTCACTTCATTCCTGCCCCAACCTAGGCTTCTTTCTTCATGGAAGTGGGAGGAGTCCCAGTGATTATGCCGACGCAGCGCTGAGTTGGTGTTTAAGCCCTTGCAAGCCTTACCGGGTCCCTCCTGTAAACCAAAGTGAAGGTGAAGGGTCAGGATTGTGGGTTGAACATCAACTTCTTATCCCGTGCCTTTGTTCCGGCCTCTGATTTTGGTTTTTCTGACTATCTGGCAAACCCGCTGACCCAGCATCCTCGGCGGACAGGCTTGCTGATTCCACACAGCTTATCTCTCTGGCCTCCCTGCTCCGTGTTTCTTGGAGTCTGAGTAACCTGTTGCCTGTTAGGGCCAGGAATCCCCATGCCTTGCCTGGCTGGGAGTGCCTGGAGGATTTAGGGTCAAGATTTCTGCTTAAGCCTGATATTTTCATACTTGGTGGACAGCTGAATTGCAGAGAAACAGGCCATTTATTATGTTTATTGAATTAGGCTTGTGAAAAGCTGACCAGTCTACAGTTGCTTGAGATGCAAATGTGTCAGCTTTTTGTTGTTTTTAAGACTGATGCTTTGGTTTGTTCTTGAAAAAAAATATGCCTGAACCTGTTGAAAGGTTCTCAGAACTCTTTCTCGGGACTCCAGCCAGAATCCGGCCATAGACACGGTGTTGGGTTCCAGCTTGCTGAGGTGGGGGAAGGAAAGGCCTGGTTCATCTGGTAGTCAGGATTGATGACAGAGGCTCGGGCCGGGGACCTGGGGCTGGGCATTCGGCTTTGCCTCCCCAGTCCCCTTGGTGTGGACAGGGCCCCCAGCCCAGGCTTTCCCAGTATTGTGTCCTTTGGCCCCTGGATGGCTGCTGTCACCACCCAGGCCCGACCTCTTTCTTCATTTTCTCTGTCCACTGGTGGCCCACTGTGACAGGGTCAGCTCAGGGGGCTGGTGCTACCTGTGGATGTTTAATCTCCTCTTTCATCTGACCTACACATGCAGTAAACATTTTCTGAGGTACTGTGCTGCAGGCAGAGCAGTCTGGGCCCTCAGGGAGTCTGCAATCTGCCAGCATCGAAGAGTCATCACACACAGACCTATATAATTCTAAGCGGTGGTCAGACCACAATGGAGAGCAAGGTGCCTGAGGCAGGAGCCACAGTGGGGATCTGGTTCAGCTTGGGTGGGGGCTCTCTGATGTTTAGGCAGAAGCGTGGAGGGCCAGAAGGGGTGAACCGGGAGAGGAGGGGGCAGACTGCGTGTTGGAGGAGAAGAGAGAAAGGACAGGTGGGCAGGAGATGACTGGAGTGATGGGAAGGGGCTAGAGCCTGCAAGAGGCCCTGGGGAGAATGGATTTTATCCTCAAGGCTGGAAGAAGCAATGGCGGTAGAGGAGATGGCCAAATTCACCTATTAGCCTCTTAATGAATTGTTGAGGGCTTGCCACATGCCAGGCACTGGGTGGGGTGGGGACTGTGAAGGTGGGAGATGTGGTCTCTGTCCGAGGAAGTCACAGTGCAGCCCAGCCGTGGACACTAAGGTCAACCCCAGTCTGTATTTTGATCCCCACAGTCACTCTGCTTGAGGTGGTGGAGGAGCTGTACCCCTTACTGAAAAAAAGCAGGAAATGGCCCCCGGGCCCCAACAGAACAGGACCAGGCCTGGTCCCCACCAGGCTGGGCTGAGGCTGCAGATGTGGGCAGGGGACGGTCCCTGACACTTCAAGGCCCTCCCCTTTTTGTGATCTCCTCCCACGCACAAAGGCCACTGGTGACAGCCTTTGAAAACTTATCCTTTCACTTTTGTTTCTGTGAATAGGACTGTTTTCCCTCCCCCCCCCCCAGTTTCTTTTGAATTTCTTCTTTGGTAAATCTGTAGTCGGGGAAGAAGTTCTACAGTCTGGGCCCTCAGCCTTGGGATGTGTCACAGAGGAGTTTATGGCCTTTAGCCCTCCCTATCAACCCTTCCTCCGTCTCATGACCTAATTTCCCTCCTCCACATCCGCTGGCCCCACTTGGCTTCTTGGTGTCCCATTAAGGTCCCGTCTAGCTTGGATGGCTTTCAGGGACATCTTGGGGTCAGTCCCATTCTCACTAGGTGACATTAAAGGCCACCTGACATTGCCCCTGATGCTGACAGCCTTGTGTCTATCCTATGGGCATTTTCTGTCTAAAATGCCTCTAACCTATATGGCACAGCATTGTAACAACCTGAAGATTAAAAGCAGGAGCTTTGAGGTCTGACAGCCTTGATTCAAGTCCAGCTTCCCCATGTAACTGTCTATGGGACCTTGGGCAAGACCTTACCTGCCTGACACTCCCTGTATCCTGATGCGGAATACGGGGTGGAAGTGGGAGGGCGCTCAGTGACACAGGAGCCAATAGCACTGAACACAGCGGCCAGCACACACTGGCACACTGAGACCATGACTAGGAGGCCAGGCCCTGGCCCACTCAGTGCGGCCCTCTGACTGTGTCCTGCCTCTTGTTTGCTGTGTCCGATGCTGACCTCTCACTTACATACCCCCTGCCAGACTGAGATGCTGCTTCCTGTTGCCGGATAGACTAAGGATTTGAGTGAGACAGGAGATCCTGGGGCACAGACCATCAGCAGAGTTCCAGGGACCTGCGCTCTGGGTGTAGGGGGTGCGACTTGGGCATTTGGAGGGGTCCCCAGCCCCTTGCTCCCTCAAGCATCATCTGGTCAGCTGTTGTGGTTTGTTTCCCTGGGGTTGGGGGAGCCCCTCTGTGACTCAGGGAGGACAGGGGAGCTTCATTGGAGTCCCAGCACCCTCTTTTCTCCCCTGCTTTCTCCATAAGGATTTTGTGCACAAGTTCTGTAAGTGAGGCTGAACAGGGCAGGCATTGTTCTCTCTGTCCTGGTGTCCTCCTAAGCAGCCTTATGCCTGATCTCTGCACACAGTGGACATCCCAATTCCTTGCCTGTCCTCTGGGTCACCTTCCCCGGCTAGGCTGGGCTGGGCCACTCTGGCTGCTTCTGTAATAAACAGGTGCAGGTGAGGCACCGAGAAGGCTGGGCTGGGGTGAAGGCCGAGTTCCAGGCTGGGAGCAGAGGGGCACCCGGGGTCTTGGCATTTCCTGGATGCTTATCAATTTGTGCCTCTCCTGGCCCACAGTGGCCCAGGTGGGAGCAGAGGGACAGGAGCAGCCTGGGTGTGACCGTGTTTAGGCATCAGCTAGATCTGTGATTCGTGTGGGCTGTTTACTGCCAACAAAGCTTCTGGGCTCACAGAAGGTTTAATTCCTTCTAGGGCAAGGGCACTCTCCTGTTGCTCCCTGGGCTGACTAGAGGCCACTCAGGCCCCCCACCCCCAGCTCATCTGTTGCTGGACATCACTGCCTGGAGCTCAGAGGGCAGAGGGCCAGGTGGCCCCATTGGCAGGGATTTAAGAGGAGGCTGGTGGCCCAAAGTGTCAGATCCCTGCCCCTGTCGTAGTGGCTCTAGGATGAAAGATGGGAGGGACAGATACCCTTCCCTCCCCTCTGACTTCTTTTCTCATGAGCCCCCCTGTCTAGTTGTGGGATGACCAGATGTCTAAACAATTCAAGATGTTTCTGTCCCCATCCCCACTTAATGCAAATTAGGGAGGCTGCTTTGGGTATGTTGCTTTGGGATTTTATCTTCTCCCTTTCCGGGAGTAGAGTCATGGGCTTAGGGGCCCAGCTGTGGTTCCTCTCTGGGGAAACTGGGAGCAGAGCCTCTACTCAGAGACAGTGCTGCCTCTCTACATCTGCTCCCCGTCCAGCCATGGCTCCCTGCTTGTAGCAGCAGACCCAGCAGCACTCCAAGCCCTGAGCAATTTTGTGTCCTCTGGCTCCAGACCCTGCATGGCCACAGTTGGGTCTCATAAGCCAGCGATCCTGGACCCTGGGGTGCCCTCTCCACCCGTCCGCTCTGTCCCAGCTGTGCTGGTCTGCTCGCATCTGCATACCAACCTGGAGGTGGCTATTCTTTGCAGAGACCCTGTCCTCCTGCTTCATGTCCACTTCCTGTTGCTGCTGGCAGAGCTGACACCTGACACCAGTGCCGACCTGTGAAGCTGCCCCACTATGGATGAGCAGCTCAGGTCCATCGGCCAAGGCAGTGTGTGTGACGGTTCTGAGCTGGATCCTGTGGGCTCAGATGACCTTGTTTGTCATGTGTTTTGGCTGCCAGCGTGGTGGGGCAGCTTTCAGAAAGCTGAGAGAAAGTGGCGGGGATGGAGGGATGGCAGCCTGACTTGTCAGGTTTTGTTTCTGTGGCTTCAGTGGGGTAACATGATGGCTATAACCTCCTCAAAGCCTCTCTGTCTTCACGTGGGTTCTGTGTGTCCTGTTCGGTTTCTTCTCTCTTAATCCTTTTGGCTAATATGAACTGATGTCACTGTTTTCATTCATTCAGTAAACAACTGCTGGGTACCAAGACCTAGGGGAGGTGCTGGGGACACAGGTGATGAGAACACAGTCCCTGTCCTTCAGGGCCCCCAGCCCAGTGGGAGACTAGACACAGATTCATACTATGGATGAAATGTCAGCTGTGGAACTCTGCCCCCAGTTACCCCGCCCTGCTCACTGCCAGCCAGTTGCACCATTGCCCCCATTCTGAGCCTCCAATGACGGTAGTAGTAGTAGTTACAGTAGTTATAGTGTTACCATTGTAATAACTTTTAACTGTTGTTTATCAAGCACTTTCTGTGCCTGTGTGAGCTCTACAATGTTACCTGGATTTTCTCATTTACCTTCCCCAAAACTCTTGGGTGGTAGATACGCTTATTAGATTGTGGACATTTTACAGATAAAGAAACTGAGGTAGACCAAGATGAAGTCATTTCTCCAAAGTTATACAAATAGGAAGTAGAGGAACCAAAATTGGAACCCAGAGGCCAGGTCCCAGCACTCCATCTTCAGTTTGGCCCCTGGGGGGGCCTGCTGGTCAGAGGTTGGCATATAGTGTGATTCACCCAAAGTGCATCTTTTTCTGTGACCTTGGGTCACCCTTGAAAGAGGCCTGAGCAAGCCTTGCAGACCTCAGCTTTACAGCCCTGGCGCCAGAGGGCCGCAGTTGGGAGGCCTGCAGTTACCTGAAGAGAGGCATTTCCTTGAGTCTCCCGGTATGACCTCGCGTCTAATCAGAGGCTGCTCCTCTCTCTGCAGGATTAGTCAGCATCTCTTAACTAGCAGTCCCAGAGAGGATAGAGGTCCTCAGCTGCGTGGCGGTCTGTCTGTCCTCCAGCCTCTCACCCTCCGCTGCCGCAGCACTTTTTCCTCCCTGTTCATTGTCCTGGTGCCGGATGGACTTTGGAGGGGGCCATTAAGGGCTGGGATTACCACACAGGTGTGGCCACAGGGGACAGTGACAGTGACACCAGGGAGAAAAAGAAGAAAGGTGCACTTCAACAAGTGAAAGCAAATTACTTGGGACTGCCTGTTTTCTTCTCTTTTTTAAAGGGGGTAGGGTGCAGCTCTGTGATAGAGTGCAGTGCTTAGTGTGCATGAGGCCTGGGATTCGATACCTGGTACCTCCATTAAAATAAATAAATACATAAATAAATGAATAAATAAACCTAATTACCTCCCCCTCCAAATAAGAAACAAAAACAAAAACTTGTTTAAAAAAAAAAACCCACAAACCTTGCCCAAGGGTTCCATGACACAATGTATGTGGTGTTTGAAGCTGTGACAACACGATGAAGAGGTGGCGCAGGGACTGTGTGCTGGAGAGACCCGCCGTCCCGGGCGGTCAGGGGAGCCCCTCACTCTTCCCCTTGCTGACCGAGGAGAACCGGGGCAGCGCAGTGAGACCGACTGCTGCTTGTCCTTCCTGGGTGGTGTGGGGCCTCCTGTACCCTGGCTGCGGTCTGTGGGCAGAGCTGCCAAGAAGCTTCTAGCCAGCCTGGGGCCACAGACCACGTGGGTCCCGAGACCTGCTTTTCTAGGTGTAGGTTCCTCTGAAATGGGCCTCTCAACCTGGGGCTCATGAGTGCTTTAAGAGACACGTGAAGCCTCTGAAACTGTGGGTAAGACTTAGTGTGCATTTCCTTAGGAGCAGGCATGGAGCTTTCTTTACTGGATTCTCCTAAGCGTCTATGACCCCCACAAAGGGGAAGAACCTCTACATTATGTGTTGCTGCAGGGGCCTTGGGTGGGCCAGGTGAACGTCCCAGCCTGCTGGGGAGGAGCCTGAGTCCTCAAGGAGCCCAGAGCCAGCCCCTGGCATTCCCAGTAGGGTGACTCTGAATGGGCACCTGCCCCTCTGATCTTCGGGAATCCTGGCCACGACTGTGTGATCAGGTTTCCCTCCCTCTACACACAGAGAATGTCACCAACGGCACAGTTGGGGGCACAGCGGAGCCGGAGCACGAGGAGGTGAGCCGGATGAATGGCTGGCTCAGCTGCAAGGCCCAGGATGAGATGCTAAACTTGGCCTTCACCGTGGGTTCCTTCCTGCTCAGTGCCATCACCCTGCCTCTGGGCATCGTCATGGACAAGTATGGCCCAAGGAAGCTCAGGCTGCTGGGCAGGTCAGTGTGGGGTTAGGGGCTGGCAGGTGGGAACCGCCCCCTACCCCGCCGCTAAGATCCCTACGCCGCTAAGATCCCTACGGTTGGGAATCCTGGCACCTGCTATCAGGTGCTCTGCGGAGCTCCCTACCTGCCTGCCCAGAGTGGGGTTCCTACCCTATCTGCCACCAAATCAATAGCTACTGTGATCCTTGCATTGTTCTAATCTGCATAAAAAAGGCACAGGGCTCAGGCCTGCCTGGGAGGGCCTGGAATTGCTGCTCGTCATTAAGAATACTGGTTTCCAGTCTTTCTGACCTTATACCTCCATAGGAAAAAATGATTTTGAATACATACCTCTAATGTAAGCACAGGGAATTATCAAAAATATGCACACATGTCACTCTTAATGTTTTATGTGCTTTATTTTTCCTTCCAGTTTTTTAAAAATTATTTATTTATTTACTTATTTTGGGAGGGGAGGTATTTAGGTTTACTTATTTATTTTTAGAGGAGGTACTGGGGATCGAACCCAGGACCTTGTGTATACTAAGTATGAGCTCTACCACTTGAGCTATACCCTCCTCCCCTTTCCAGTTTTATTGAGATATAATTGATATACAGTGCTGTATAAGACTAAGGTGAACAATATAATGAATGATCTTACATATGTCATGAAATGATGACCACAATAAGTTTAGTGAGCATCCGTCATCTTATGTAGTGTTTTATGTACTTTATGATATGTATACAAAAAATATAAGTCAAAGTAGCTGAGCTTTAAAATCAGACAATAGAAAATTATAAAATTTCTAGAATTATAAAATAGTATTTCCCTACCCCTGGCACCCTAGTGGGTCATCTTATGTACCTCCTGGGATGTGTTTCTGGTTTATAAAGCCGCAGTCTTCCAGACTCAAGGTCAGTTCACCGAGCAGCTGGCCCTTTCAGGCCAGGATCCTCCCCCAGCCAGTCCCATCAGGAGTGAGCATTGTGCAGGGCAGTGGTTTGCAGTGAGCGAGACCTGTGGCCATGAAGGGAATGGGTGGAGTATCAGTGTCATTCATTCTTTGGAGCTTAAGAGGACTTGGTCCTCAGGTTAGAGCCAAGTAGAGGGGATTCGGAAGTTGCCACTCATCTCCTCTTGCCTGGAGGGGTTATGTCCATCCCCTGGCTGAGCGGGCACAGGAGCCTGGGGCATGGATTATATCTTCTCTCGCTTCACAGCTTGGTCCTCTCTAGTCTGGGGAATGGGGCAGTGCAGTGGGGTGTTTACCAGATCTAGCTTTGGGGCTGGAATTCCAGCTTAGCCACCTGCTAGCCAGGAGGCCTTGGAGAGTTTAGTTTTTTATTTGTTTGTTTTAGTTTTGTTTTTCTCAGCAGTCAAGTGGGAGTCAATTATACTCCTTAGAATTGTTAAATTAAATGAAAGAATATATGTAAATTTTTTGAAAGCATCTGATGCATAGCAAATAACCCCAAATGAACGATGTTACCAATAATAATAAACAATGTACTATTTTTGTTTCTTTTTAGTGCCTGCTTTGCTGTCTCCTGCTTGCTGATTGCATATGGAGCCAGTAACCCAAACTGTGAGTATGCTTTTCCTCTGTCCTTCGGTCAGGGACCAGGGAGAGAGGGCCCAGAGTTACTCACAGGCCCACCTGCTCTAGGAAGCAGGGCCAGGCCTTGGGTTCACTGCTCAAGTGAGAGGGACGCCTGTTAGGCCTTTATCCAGAGACTTATCTCAGATGGGTGGCTACTGGCTAAGAATAATTGCCCAGACAGACGTCTGAGAGAAGCTCCTAGAGGGTATGAAACTCCCATCTCATCACCCGCCAGGTCAGTCTCCTATGGCTTCACTGATGCCAACCTGAGAACCAGGCCAGCTGCAAGGGTGTGTGCAGGGGTCGTGAGCTGAGCCCCCTCAAGGCAGCCCAGACCAGCACTTTAAAGATGACTTAGAAGCCACCTGGTCCCTAACCCTGTTCAGATGGAGCCATTGCTTCAGGGACTTTTAGAACAAACACCAAAACAGGACTTGAGTTTCCCCAAAATCTTAGCTGGGCTCATCTCCTGATTTGGGGGCACCTATATTTTTGGTCTCAGTGAAGCAGCTTCTTCAAGCCTCTCCTTTGCTGCTAAGGTTAGTGGAGAAAGGAGTACGGGGATGCACATTTTGCAAGTGCCCAAGCTCTGTAAAATAGGCAAGAGGAGGATGAGAAAGAGACTGGTCCAGCTCCCCAGGTGTCCGACACAAACACCTGATGGCTTGTCAGTCACTCAGCTGGCATTTGTTCGGGGCCGGCTCCTTGCCAGGCATTGGGTCAGGCCCTGGCCTCCCTGAAGCTCAGCCATGGTCTCCCACTTACAAGCTTTCTGCTTCCTTCCAGCCCTCTCTGTGCTCATCTTCATCGCTCTGGCTCTGAACGGCTTTGGTGGGATGTGCATGACGTTCACCTCATTAACAGTAGGTATTGATTTTTTTGAAGAAGATCTCTACCTCAGTCATCTTCTTGTGAATTTAAGGCAGGTTTTATTGGCTTTGATTTCCTTGCCTTCCATTTGCCTGCATCTGCCTGGGCATCCCAAGTAATAGAGGGTTGCTGGTGGTGAAGTTGTGGCAGCAAAGCCAGTCACAGCCTCCTAGTCTGGGGAGGTCCTGCAGGCAGACTTGAAGGCAGCAGAGTGTGGCTCTCAGAGCGACCCATCCCCTGCCTGTTTACTTTGATTTAGGTGCCAAGGAAGTTAGCTCACTAGCCACGTGCCCAGAGAAGACAGGACCAGAGAGAAAAAAAAAAAACTGCTACCCACTTCCTTTTTTCATATTTTCCATGACATCTCTGGCTACCAGTGCATTCTAAATACAAACTTCCCTTGGAATCACCCTGCCTCTAACTATTGCTTTGCCTAGACCTGAATGAAAAACTCCGGGAAACACATAGGCTGCCTCTCTTCTTGGTTTTCTAAATGCCAGGGCATGACAGCCCTTCTGGGGGGGGGATGATTTCTCGAGATGCTGAGCCCCTTCTTATGGTAGCACCAGAACACCCCAAGGTATGCTTCTCATTGAAGTGGGTGAGGCTGCAGGAAGGTCGGGGTTGACAGAAAGTCAATTGAAAGCCAAAAAGTCTTGCCCAGAAGGCAGAAGGGAGCTGTCTGCAGGCTCACCTGGTCAGGCAGGCGTCCATTGGGAAAGAAGTGAGAATGCTAGGCTTTCAGAGATTTCTCTGTCCAACAGGAAAGTCTGGTCTGCCTCAATTTCCCTTTGAGAAAGTTTTTATGATACAATACCTACCATCTCTATTTGCAGTGTGCCCTGGTTTCTGATTTCTTTCTGCTAATGAGTCAGGAGTCATTGCTGTCGAGGGGCCCTCACTTGGCTCTGAGGGAGCCCTGGGGACTTGCTGGTCTTCTTGTAAGGAGCTTGAAGAGGTACTGACATGTCTGTGACCCCTTGCCTGCAGGCTGTGAGCCAGAGGCCAGGCCTGACCCAGAGTCTCTTCTGTTCCCCTTCCATGTGCTTTGCCTTGTTAACTGTCCTGGTGGGAAGGACTGACTGCCTGGGTCTAGGATGGTGGAGTTGGAACACTTAGTGGAGTCTGTGTTAGGTGAGAAAGGCTTAGCACGCGACCACCTATGCTATGTACCCGGGGAGTGGGGGACACACACGTATCTGGTAGCTCTGGTTGCCTTGCCCCTGGTAGTGAGTGTGAAGGAGATTTACTTTGTATTCTTTTGTGCATTAAAAAAATTATTTATTTATTTTTATTTTTTTTTTTTTAATATGGAATGCTTCACGAATTTGCGTGTCATCCTTACACAGGGGCCATGCTAATCTCTGCATCGTTTCTATTTTAGTATATGTGCTGCCTAAGTGAGCACTAAATTTTTATTTTTTTAACCAGGCAGATTTTTAAAAAATGGCTATATCTCCCTCCCTTTTAAATTCCCAGGGGAAAGCAAATGTTGAAACTATAAGAAACATGTTAGAACTGTTAAATATACACAGATTCCACTAAGTTGTATAAATTGTGAAGCAGGAGCCATGGTCCTGTTTGTTCTTTGACACTGTGAACACGACCAACTCTTTCATCAAAATGAAAAACAAAAATCTGGCATCACCCCCATTATTTGAGCCACACTATGCCTATGTCATGGCAGTTCTGAATTTTGGGATAAAAGAAAGAGGAGTTTATGCTCTGAAGTACAGAAAGATGCTTTATTGTAATAAAGGCTAAGACAAGTAGCTAAAAATCATCACCCCATGAATCTCCTTTAAGAAAGTCTTTAAAAGGAGTTCAGAGTTGTTGTCCAAGAAACCTTTAGGGGAGGCTTGTAGGCCCATAAAGATTCTTTTTCTTTTGTTCTTCTGATTATAAAACAAGAAGTTTTTATTTTAAGAAGTCACTGTTTAGTGTAAAATATGGACGGTAAAATTCTGTAAACCAACCTTCATCAGTTTAGAATATAATTCTTCAGTATTTTTTAAAAATCTGCACATACTAATGTTATTCTTTTTAAAAGGAATGCTGTTACAACGTGCCTTTTTCACTTAACAGTGTATCTTCTATTTCTTTCCCTGCCAGTCTTTAGAAAACCTACCTTATTGTTTAAACGCTGGAGGTTGGCCTCATTATTAAACAGTTCCATGTTACTCTGTAGTGCAGACGTGCCATCATTTATTTAACCAGTTTCCTGCTAATGGACTTTTGGGTTGGTTTCCAATTTTTCTGATTTATGATGCTACCAAATTGAACATCCCTGTTTGTGTATTTCTGTAAAATAAATTCCTAGAAGTGGGATTGCTGGGCCCCAGGATCAGCATGGTTTAAATTTTAATATAGACTGTCAAATGGTCTTCCCAAAATGTTATACATGGATACTAGCCTAGCAGCATGTCTGAGAGATTTTTCTCCATGCTCTTTTCAATACCCTGTCATTCATCTTTTAAACAGTAGCCCTTCTGATCTGGGAAAAAAATAATATACTGTGATTTTAAATTTTTTTCTTTAATTATTAGTGAGATGGGGCATCTTTTCACCTCTTTCTGTGATCGTTTGTATTTCTTCTGTGAATTGCTTCTTTGTGTCATTTGTATATTTTTCTATGGGGTTATTTCTCCTTTTTTTCAATTTTAGTGTTTTATAAGAGCTCTTTCATATATAAAAAATCAGTTCTCTTTCTGAGTGAGTAAGGGATCTTACCCTAGGGTTTTTAGGCCTTTAGGTGGTCCGTGAAAAAGCTTCAGGGGGGCTGGCCTTGCTCTTGAGGTCGTAATCAAGCAACTTGTGTGTGTGTGTGTGTGTGTGCGCGCGCCACACAGGTGCGTTTTTCTAGGGGAGGATCCGTTGCTTCCATCAGCCTCTGGTAGGCCTGTATGAAGGCCAGAAGTATAGGAGGAGTGTTCCTGTTAGCTCCTTGCTCTCCCATGGGGAGGTAAAGTCTGCACAGGCCAGGTAGGGACCAGGCAAGAAGACCATCTGGTCATTACCTAAAGCGTTCGGTTAGCAGGGATCTGTTTAAGGGAGGCTGGAGGCTTGTCCTTTCAGGTCCCCACTCCTGGGTCTAGAGCAGAGGTCAGCAAACTGCCACCCCCAGGCCACATCCAGACCACTGCAGTTTTCTGTAAACAAAGTTTTATTGGCACATAGCCGCTCCCACTCATTTCTGTCGTGCAGTGGCAGCAGAGTGAGGTAGTTGTACAGAAACCACATGGCCTACAAAACCTAAAGTAGTTACTCTCTGGCCCTTTACGGAAAAAGCTGGACCACCTTTGGTCCAGAGGTACCAGGACGCTGCTCCCTTCCCTGTCGGAAGGCAGGGCGGCCACCCAGCCCCCACCCCCACTCCCTGCCCAACCCCGCTTCTAGTTACATGGCCTGACTCCCTGAGCACTTTTTCTATCATCTCTTTCCCTCTCCACCACTGTCCCTGGCCTGAGGGACCTCCTCAGGCATTCCTCTGTCCTGTGAGGCCTCAGATAAGGCCTCTGGTGGCCACTCCTTTCCAGAACAGACCCCAAAAGGGGAATGAGAAGCAGGTCAGCGAGGGTGGGGCTGGAGCTCTTGGGCAATGCTCTCGGGCTGGCCGAGGCTTCTGCTGAGCAGAGCTGAATCTCGTCCTGATACAGCCCAGGCCTTGAAAAAGCAGAACTGTCAGGATCGGCTCCGGGAGACGCCAAGCCGGCAGCACAGTGGCACCGTCTGTCTGTGTCTCCCACCCATGTCCTAATTTGGGGGACAAAGGAGTCCTCAGGGTCGCCTTTAGGAGCTTCCTAAATCAAATCTCCTACGACAACTTTGGGGCCATGGATACTCTCTCTGTGATAACCTGGGAGTCTGAGGGGAGTGTGTTGCCAGGGAAACCTTAATTTGGGGACTTTCTGAGCCCCAAGGGGTTTTGTGTTGCATGGACTGTGGTATAAATAAAAATGACCAGGGACTGTGAGCTGTTAGTTACCCCACTGGTGGGGAGGGGGCTCCAAGTCGGCAGAATGCCTTTGCCCCACAGTCCGATAGATGTCTCTGCAGAGCCCGAGAGGGCTGTACTCATGGGTGATCCTGTCCCCTCGAGCAGAGGCTCAGAGGGCGAGGGTGGGTCCTGTGCCAGGTGGGCTGCCCAGAGGCTAGAAATGGGCTTCCCAGTTCCCTGCAGCAGAGAGCCCAGGCAAGTTAACATACTTGGAGGAGGACGGTGCCAGGTCAATGGTGGTGCAGGGCAGACCCCGAGGTGCCAAGCCTCAGCCTCCCCTCTGGACATCTGGACGACAGCACACTCTGGTCTGTTTGCTCAGTGCCTTGCATTTGTACAACTCTTTAACTCGCTTCATTGGCTGGAGGAAAACACCGGCCGGCGGCCGAGGTGGCGTCTCTGGGCCGCCACCCGACGATCCAGGACCTGGGTTGCTTAGAGATGGGAGCAGATGCCGCCAACACTGTGAACATGTCTTTTCCACTTCATTACTCTGACCCTTGTCAGTGTGGGTGGTACGGGGAGTTCTGAGCTGAAACCCTCCCAGAGAAGTGATTACAAAATGTTAGTAGGCTCCTTCATGAGATATTTCTCTATGGGCTTTTCCTGTTTGGTTCATTGAAGTCTTGCTTTGAACCTGAGGAAGAAATGATCCCATGGGAGTTGGGATCAGAGTTTGAAGAGAATGAAATAAATACTCCTTTTCAAACACCTAAGAGAAAGGGAGGGAAAGGATTTGGAGTACAGCAGGGAAGCAGATGCCCCCCAGGGTGTGTGTGTGGGAGTTTAGCATTCGTACTCAGCTAATCTGTTTCTACAGCCAGGAGAGGGTCCCCACAGCATCGCAGGTGCCCCAGGTGCCAGGTGAGCAGGGCTCTCCCAGTGCCTGGGGCCAGCTCTGCCTCTTGGTTTCTGTTCTGTGCCTTGAGAACCCAAAGCAATCAGCTGATCACCCACCGGCCTGGGAAAAATTCACCCGTCAGAGGGTTCTGCCTCGAGAAGTGGCCCCAGCACGTGACATGCTCAGGGGTGGACAGAGCATAGAGTGGGGGCACTGGCAGGGCTGGACCTGGCTGGGAAAGCGAATGAGGTGGCTGGGAGAGTGGAGTCTGTCCTCCCCACCCCTGCAGCAGTGAAGTGGAAAGGTGACCACAAGGACCTTCTTCTGGCAGTGTATGCTTAGAGCTGCCTGGTTGTGGGGGTTTAGAAAATAGCCCAGCTTTGCTAAGTCCACTTGTCCAGACTGGTACCTGGATCCTAGCCTAGGCAGGTTGCACAGAGCTCTGGGTGTGTACACCAGCCACCTGAGGACAAGACTTGCCTCTGGAAGGGGCCTGAGGGCCAGAATGCCAGCCCCAACTAGGGCTGCACATGGCATCTCCCCCAGCGCCAGGGTGTGCCCCCAGCTGGTGGGCTCAGGAGCTCACTGATTTGGAAAGTCAGTGCCAGGTGGCTACACAGTGACCCTTCTGTCCCTGCCTGCCAGCAACCCCAAGGCCTGTTTTGGGGGCCCCTGGGAAGAGAGACATCTTAACAAGGGTCCTCCAAGGAGAACAGCCCATCTTCACCATCCTGGAGCCTAGGCTTCTGGTGATTCTTGTCCAGTAGCTGTGCTCTGTGGCCAGCACTCCAGGGAGGGGCCGTCTGCAGCTGCTGTTTTCCCCTCTGGGAAGGTCATGCAGCCGGAGCCTGTTTACATTGCAGCCGAGGGGCTGAGAGAATGAGTCACCACCGGCTCACGCGGGGATGGCATCCCCATGTGAGCAAGGCCGGCATGGAGAGCCGTTCTGCCTCGCTGAACCCACTCCAGCCCCAGTCCTCCCCGACGCAGCAGAGGTGGTGGTGGGAAGCGCCCAGCACCAGGGGAGGGCTGAGGGTGGGGTGGGCTGCACTCCACCACCTGCAAGTGCAGTTATGAACCCCGAGTCAGGAAGCCGCCTCTGCTGAGTGTTTTCCCCACATCTGTCATTGCAACTCGGCTACAGCTTCCTACTTGGCAGCAGACCTGGTTCTTCCCCCTCCACCCGGCCCTTGAGCCAGCACTGGGGCACTCTGCTCAGTACTCAGCTGTCACTCACTCCATCACCAGGGCTTCTGAGTGGCCATTATATGCAGCTGAGTTCGGGTGGAGGCAGAAGGAGAGAGGAAGGAAGGGCGGGGCGGGGGGATGTGGAGACCAGTGTGAAGGAGACTCAGGCATGAAGATGAAACAGTAGAGTCCATAGCCAAACGCGAATCTACTTGACAGTATGGCCCTGGACCATGTGGAGGTAGGCCAAGAAGGTCAAGGGGCGGGAAGGGGGCAGATATGCCTAAAAGGAGCATCAGAAAGGATGTAAGAAATCTCTAGCAGGGAGAGCAGACAGAATGCTTAATAAGGAACACATAGAGGTATGAGAGGTGAGGGTATACCCTTCAGAGGCTACGTGAGTTTTCCAAGAGGTAGAGTAGCCCAGTGGCTGTGCACATAGTCTTGACCTGCTTTGAATCTCAAATTTGGCCCTTACCAGCTTGGGAGAGTTCCTTGACTTTTCTAATCCTAAAGTTTTGTACCATTAAGTGAGGGTCATAAGTGACACTTACCTGGTAAAGATGTTTTGAGGGTTTTTTGGATAATAATAGCTGCTGTTATAATAATAATGCTATTATATTATTTTAACACATTAACTATGCTACATTATTATATATTATTACTTAATAGGAAATATTATTTTATAGGAAAAAATTGCCTGATTAAGCTACTCCTGGGCACAGCAATGGGGGAAATTTCCTCCTGCAGGCATGACAGCTTTGGGAGGAAGGGAAGGAAGTGGCTTAAAGGATAAAAAGCAGTTAGTATTAATATTAGAAAAATAATCAATGCCCACAGGCATTAATTAAACCTTCTCTTCTGTGCTTGCTGTTTTGTGACTATACATTGACTACAGCCAGGATGTTTATGCTTTGGGCTTCAATGGTCATGGTCATCCTTGACGTTGTTTTGAGAGAGATTTCATCTGACACAAATGCTAGGTAGTCCATAAAAGCTGAAACACACTTTGACTATCTATTTAAACTCTCATATTGAAAACAAAAAAACCCTACCATGAACTAAGAAGTTAAAGAACAAACTAGGAAAACATACCTACAGTATATGAACAAACTGTGATGGTCTGTATATATAAAGAGCCTATACCAAATCAATATGAATATATTAACATCCTCAAAAAAAAGGGACAAATGAGGTATATGCATGACAGATTTTTTAAATTGTAGGAAGAAAGTTCAAAGTCATTAGTAATCAATAAGAGTTTTTTTCCATTTCTTTTTTTTAATCATGGAAAAATTTAAATATACATGGTATTAGAGAGAATAGTACAATGAACCCCATGTACCCATCTTGCAACTTCAGCAGCTGTCAGCTCATGATCAGTCTTGCTTCATTTCTGTCTCCATCCACCATCCAGATTATTGTGAAGCAAATACCAGTCGTTGATACATTTCTTCCATATACACAAAGAAACGGATTTTAAAACAACAGGGGTATTGGTGAAAGTGGCAAATACTAAAAATAATGACAACACACAATAGTGGAGTGGCTACCATGGAAGAGATGCTCTACTATGCTGCTGGTAGGAGTATCAGTTGGTCTAAGTTTTCTGGAAGACAGTTTGGCACAGAGTATCACAAACACTTAAAAATGTGTATTCCCTTTGCCAGGTGATTCTACTTTTGGGAATTCACCTTAAGGAAATGATAGTTATTTGCGTATAAATTTATCTTTAAGAATGTTCATTAAAATGTTATTTGAGGGGGGAGGGTATAGCTCAGTGGTAGTGTATGTTCTTAGCAAGCACAAGGTCCTGGGTTCAGTCTCCAGCACCTTCATTAAAAGTAAATAAATAAGCCTAATTACCTCCCCCCGTCAAAAAATGTTATCTATCATAAAAATTAAAAAGAATCTAAGGTCCAGCATCAGAGAAATAGTTTCATAAATTATAGACCATTCAGATAAGAAAATACCAGACAGTTATTGCAAATTATGTTGAAGATAAATACTAAATTAGAAAATATTTATAATATATCAAGTAAAAAAGAAAAAGTTCATCAAATACTATATAGCATATGATCCCAGTTTGGTTAAAAATTACAGGTATTTATAGGAAAAAGATCGAAGGGAAATACATAAAAATGATAATATGGCTGTGTCAAGGGAATTTTTATTTCATCCTTTATGTGTACTTTGTTCCAGATATTTTACAGTGGACTTGCATTGCTTTTCTAATCAGGAAAGATAATCATAATTTAAAATATGAGTTGTAAATATTGATGAGAAGACTGTGTAATGTGGTTTGCCCTGAGGCTCTGTACTGCCTAGAAATGGCCCTGCTGACCAAAATAACATGTTAGGGAAGAGAATTTTCAGGGTGTTACAAAGAATGTTCCAGGCAGGGAGAGGCAGGGAAGCAAGGATGGCAGCTGGAGGGCGGCTGCCCTGGACCAGGAATGAGGGCAGGGGTCTCATCCAGAGGGAAGTGTAAACTCAGTCTCCTCTCTCAACTTCCCGTTCTTCCCTGTCCTGGATCCAGTTCTGGGGGGAAGACTCCAGAAGGTCAGGTCAGAGTTGCAAGCTGGCCCCAAACCCCTGTTCTGTTGGCCTCTAGCCTGGGTTAGAGTAGAAGGAAAAGGGCTAGCTAGCAAGCTGTCTGCTTTTCAGAACTATCCCTTCACCCTGTGGAATAGCTGGGGACACTCTTTGTACCCAGAGGTGACCGCAGCAACAGAAGTGCTTCCTGGCTTGACTGTGCACCAAGTGGCCTTTTCTACATCAGGCTCTTGTCCTCTGTCTCCTCTTGTGGTTGGGTTCGAAGCCCTTGTTGACTCCTTTCCTCCTTTACGTGCCCTGGCTGGAGTGGCATGTCAGGCTGGAACAGTTTCCATACAAGCAGAACTAATCTTTGGATTCTCCCTGGGGCAGGTAGGGCCCCAGAAATGCCTCCCCAACAAGGCTGCCTCGCTGGGATAGCCAGCATGGCATGGCCCGAATACGTGAGCTCAGGAACCGAGGCATGTCCTCTGAACCACAGCATACCTGGGAGGCAGGTGTACAAAGAGTAAGACTGGGCACCTTTAGTGCTCACCTGAGTGTGCCTGGGCACACATGAGCACATCACGTTTCCTCTGTCTCCTGCTAGGGGAGCTTCCATATGCTTTTTCTCTCCCTCTTACCCTCTCTGAGAAGTCTAAGTGGACAGAGGTTCCACTCTGCGTGAAGGCTGGCAGAAGAGCTCTTTGTATGCTGAGAATTCTTTGGGGAGCCTTGAGAGCCACCCTGGCCTCCTACCATAAGATGGCTTTGTTGGCCAGACACTGTAGATTTACTCATTTTTATTTTCAATCCTAGGATCCCAAAACATCTCAAGTCTCTGATTGATGTTTTTTTATATTTCCCTGTGCTATACAGTATAATCTTGTTTATCTATTCTACAATTTTGAAATCCCATCTATCCCTTCTCACCTTCTGCCCCCTTGGCAACCACAAGTTTATATTCTGTGTCTACGAGTCTATTTCTGTTTCGTATTTATGCTTTGTTTTTTTGTTTTTGTTTTTTAGATTCCACATATGAGCGATCTCATATGGTATTTTTCTTTCTTTTTCTGGCTTACTTCACTGAGAATGACATTCTCCAGGAGCATCATGTTGCTGCAAATGGCGTTATGTTGTTGGTTTTTATGGCTGAATAGTATTCCATTGTATAAATTACCACGTCTTCTTTATCCAGTCATCCGTTGATGGACATTTAGGCTGTTTCCATGTCTTGGCTATCGTAAATAGTGCTGCTATGACATTGGGGTGCAGGTATCATCCTGAAGTAGGGTTCCTTCTGGATATAAGCCCAGGAGTGGGATTCCTGGGTCATATGGTAAGTCTATTCCTAGTCTTTTGAGGAATCTCCATACTGTTTTCCACAGTGGCTGCACCAAACTGCATTCCCACCAGCAGTGTAGGAGGGTCCCCCTTTCTCCACAGCCTCTCCAGCATTTGTCATTTGTGGATTTTTGAATGATGGCCATTCTAACTGGTGTGAGGTGATACCTCATTGTAGTTTTGATTTGCATTTCTCTGATAATTAGTGATATTGAGCATTTTTTCATCTGCTTATTGATCATTTGTATGTCTTCCTTAGAGAATTGCTTGTTCAGGTCTTTTGCCCATCTTTGGATTGGGTTGTTTGGTTGTTTCTTCATATGCAAGTTTTTATGTGGACATATTTTCATTCCTCTTGGGTATATACCTAGGAGTGAAATTTCTGGGTCAGATGGTAACTCTGTATTTAACTATTTGAGGAACTGCCAGACTGTTTTACAGAGTGGCTATGCCCCATTTTACATTCCCACCAGTAATGAAGGAGAGGGTTCTGATTCTTCTGTGTCATCACCAACATTTGTAATTACTTGATTTTTTTTTAAATGATAGCCACCAGGGGTATGGAGTGGTATCTTGTGGTTTTGATCTGCATTTCTCCATCATTAATGATACTGAGTATCTTTCTGTACGCTTTTTGGCCACTTGTTTATCTTCTTTGGGGAAATGTCTTTTCAGATCCTTTGCCCACTTCAAAAATGGTTATCTTCTTATTATTGAGTTGTAAGAGTTATTTATAGATCCCAGATACAAGTCCCTTATCAGATAGATGATTTGTAAAACTTTTCTCTCTTCCGTGCATTGTCATTTCACTTTCTCAGTGGTGTCCTTTGAAGCACAAACGTCATGATGTTTCTTATTCATTAAAAAAAGCTTTTTTAAAATTTCTTTTTTTAGTGGAGGTACTGGGGATTGAACCCAGGACCTCGGGCATGCTAAGCACGCCCTCTACCACTGAGTTATACCCTCCCCCTGCTTACTCATTTTTAACTGTGGTCAAAACAGTCAGAAATGATGAGAGGCAGGTAGGTAAACACGTTCAAACTCTGTTCATCAACAGTGGATCAGCTTGCAGGCAGCCACCACGTGGTCCATGTTTGATAAAACTCCAAAATGATTCCAGACAAATGAGGGAGGGGAACGTAGGTTAGGTCCTTTATAAACAGCTTGAGTTCAGTGAAACAGGTTGGCAGGTCCAGAGAGCGATTCTCAATGCCAGAGACCTCGTGGGTGTGGATGGGAAACCTTCCCAGCACACGGTTCGAGCTCTCCTGAGGTTAGCCAGAGAAGGAAGCCAAGACTGGCTGTTTGGGAGGATGCATTTTGCCCCATGTCTGTTTGAATCCATGCCTGGGTCTGTGTGGAATCTCCGAGGGTTTTAGCACTGCAGCCATGTCTGGTGGGCTCAGGACGAGCTGCTGTGAGAAGGGAAGAGTGGCCTGGCAGGGAAGAGAGTCTGAGCCTTTCTTGCCGTTGGTCTTCTCAGGTGCAAAATGTCAGGTGGGAAGGGAATGCTCTCCTTGCCCCTGGGCATTCAGAAGCAGCAATCCTGAGCCAGCCCCCTCCTCCACGCTGGGGGACTGTAGAATTCTGATTGGCACCTTCCAGAGACCTACCCTTCTCAGAACTGAAAGCAGCTTTTGCTGACATCTGGCCCTTTTGGGACACTGATATTTTTATTTATAAAATTACACTCTCATCCCCAAATAGATTCTTATTTTTAACAGCTTGCTCCCTTTGAGGGATGCCTCAGGCTCCCAGCTTTGCTCGCTGGCATCTCCTTCTAACCCTGCAAAGAGAGAAAGCCCCTGGCCTGTGCCAGGGCAGAGAGGAGGGAGGCTGGCCAGCCAGGGAGTCCACCAGCTCTGTCTTCCCTCGCACAGTCCGAGTTCTGCATTACTCTCCTCCTCTTCCTTTATCAGCCTCAGTATGGGAAGACAAACTTCCAATTAGCAGTGATTTACCCGGACTAATCCCCCTGTGAGTTACAAGGGGAGGAGAGCAGATAAGAAATGGTGCCTGAGGATGCCTTGAATCTCTCTTCCCCTCCTTCATCCATCCCCTGTCCATTCTCTCAGCCAAAGTCTCTCTTGCATCTTGTCTTTCAGCTGCCCAATATGTTTGGTGACCTTCGGTCCACATTTATTGCCTTGATGATTGGATCCTATGCCTCCTCAGCAGTCACCTTCCCAGGAGTCAAGGTGAGGGTGTGTCTGAGCAGAGGCCTCTCCCAAGACTCTTTCAACCCTCTCTGAAGAGGGAAGTAATTGTGGGTGCCCGGGGCCGGCCCCTCCCCCCACCTGCATGGGAGGATGCACCTGGGTACCTCGGAGTAAGAGCTTGGGGAGGGGAGGGGGGATGGAAAATTCAAGCATGTGACTTCAGGCTGCCTCTGCATTTCTGGGCTGGGGGAGAGCCAGTGGAGGGGGTGGGTGTTTGTCGCTGGTCCTGAGTCCAACTCCAGTCCCCCCACCCCCAGATCTGTTGTTGTTGAGCTGTTGCTCTCACTGCCAGAGCACGGCTCTTGGCCAAGTTGGTTCAGCTGTTTCCCTCCCAGGCAGGATTCTGAGCCCGTGGAAGTCACATAGGGTCAGGATGGAGCAAACACCTCACAATCCATCAGTCCCAGTTCCTGCTCTGAATCCTGTTGCTCCTGAAAGGGCTTCTCCCTGCTGTGGCACCAGCCCCAAATAAATCCCTCTTCCTTTGGTACAAGGAGGAGAGGCCATAGAGGAGGAGAAGGAGTCTCAGGCATGGGCCTGCCACCCGGGAATCAAGGTGCTTGGAGGGTCTTGGGCCAGCCATCCTGTGGAATTGAGGGATTTCAGTGTTCTTGGTGCAGAGGAGCCTGCGAGTTCCCCCTTCCTCCTCTTCTCAGTGTCTAACTGCCGGTCCCCTCGCTGGGGAGCTGGCAGCTGTCTGCCACTACTCTGCGATCTCTTGTGCTGGAAATAAATGATTATAACAGGCCCAGCGGCTTCCCACCTGCCTGGCCCAGCACTGAGTCTCTGCCAGGATCACACCCACTTCACCCCCACCACTGCACCATGAGGGTGCAGGCCAGCATCACACCCATTTCACAGAGGAGCAAAGTGAGACATCCAGCTGTTTATTCCTCAGATATTTCTTTGGCATCTACCAGGTGTATGCTTCAAGGCACTAGAGAAACACAGTGGACAAGGCTAGGTTCCTGTTCTCAGGGAGCTGGACAGATAATGAACAAGGAAATGAATCAAGAAGTCAAAAACCTCAGCCACAGCTGTTCACTGTGAGCTGGTGATGTTACAGTGATGGGCGGTCAGGGAGGCCTCTCCAAGGAGATGACAGTAGGTCCAAGCTGGAGGCACGGGGGGATAATAACATGCCAGAGCAAGCTGAGGTTAGTGGAATGCAGGATGTCTGATGTCCAAACACCCAGGCTGACAGGGCTGTGCCTCCCCTCACAGCTCAGTGCAGGGAAAGCAGGACAGCTGGGTGTCCGCTGCCCGTGCCGGCTTCCTTCCACTAACTCTGCCCCCTGCTCCCCTGCCCTGACCCCATTGTGCTTCTCAGGTCATCTATGACTTTGGAGCCTCCTTCATTGTCATCCTCGTGGTCTGGGCCGGCTGCTCTGGGCTGGTTTTCCTCAACTGCTTCTTTAACTGGCCCCTGGAGCCCTTCCCGGGACCTGAGGACATGGACTACACGTAAGTGGACCTGTTGTCTGTCCCCATCCCCACCCCGGCCAGGGGACTGGGCAGCGCTGACGGACATGCTTCTGTGGCCTCCAGGGTGAAGATCAAGTTCAGCTGGCTGGGCTTTGACCACAAGATCACGGGGAAGCAGTTCTACAAACAGGTGACCACGGTGGGGCGCCGCCTCAGCGTGGGCAGCTCCATGCGGAGCGCCAAGGAGCAGGCGGCCCTGCAGGAGGGCCACAAGCTGTGTCTGTCCACCGTCGACCTGGAGGTCAAGTGCCAGCCTGACGCCACAGGTACCTGCCCTCACCTCCCAGGCCTGCCTAGATGTTAGCAGGGGCATCTCCTCCTACACCTACACCCACATCCCCGCAACAAGGAGGGGGTGGCCAGCCCAGGTGGGGAAGTCGCGGCCCCAGCCCCTCACAGGTACCAGCACTGTCTGGGGGCTTTGTGGGTATCGTCTCCTCTCATTCCCACCACTTAACCCCAAAGGGCAGGTGGCACCATCCATGCTGGCTCACAGATTAAGCCTTAGAGAGGGTGAGGGATTCACACAGTGTGTTTCACACAACTGGATAACTCAGCTGCTACCCCCACACCGTCCGCCTCATCCAGCATGGAGTGATTTGGTTGGCAAATCAGGCTTCTGACACTGCGCCCCTGGATAGGGGGTGGGCTATGGGCCGTGCGGTGCCACCCGGTTCTCCCTGAACGCCCGCCTCTCCCCACAGCGGCCCCCTCGTTCATGCACAGTGTGTTCAGCCCCATCCTGCTGCTCAGCCTGGTCACCATGTGCGTCACGCAGCTGCGCCTCATCTTCTATATGGGCGCCATGAACAACATCCTCCAGTTCCTGGTCAGCGGTGACCAAGATGTAGGTAGGTGGCCCTGGGCCCCGGTGTGCAGCCCCGCAGGAGGCCACCCAGAAGTGGTGGTCGCTCCTGCCCACCTGAGGTCAAGCCCGCTGCCTGGCCAGCCGGACGGTGTTCAGCTGGGCTGGGCCAGCAGGGCTGTGAGATGGCAGCATGCAAGGGCCTGATTGTTTGTCAGAGCCATTTCATCACTGCCGGCCCCAACTGTTCTTTCATGTCCCCATCAGTTTCCCGGTTTAGGAGGGAGGAGAGGACTAAAATAACTACTTATGTTAGGGGTGTGGGGTGTGTGTTTTTCGTTGCCTGAGGGGGCGGTTGACGTGTGCGTCTGTAAATGAAAACACTGCACAGAACACGGTACTCCACCTGAGAGCTTGCTGAAAGACGATCAGTCAAGCCCAATGCCAGGAATCCTTCTGGAGACCGCAGGGGCGGCGTGTGGGGAGGCCGGGTGCCGAGGTGGGGGCCGGGCGGCTGCGGCTGGAGACTGGGGCCCTGGGCCTGCTCTGGGATCTGTGCCCTGAACTGGGAAACAGGGCCAGGCGGAGCCTTCCTCGTGTGTGTAATCCAGTCCCGGCTTGTTACTTCTGGTAAACAAAACTGATAACCCACATGCCACTTTTCCAAAAGAAACACAGAAGGGCTTCAGCTGATTAGAGGTTTTGATTTTACAAAGAAAGTCAGTGCTTCCTCGGGGCCTGAGCTGAGTCAGCTTTAGTCATCCCTGAGCGGGACAAACACATTTGGTAAATCCTTTATATTGGCAGTCTCACTGGTGTGCAACTCTTTGGTTGGTTTAATTGTTCTTCTCCAGGAGAGAGATGCCCGAGGCATTGTTAGGAATCAAATACAGTTTTTAAAGAGCGTAAGAAACCCAACCTGAAAAAAAGGAAAACATGACAAAGGAGCACAGATCCCCTTTCAGATACTCTGAAAATGGGTATTTGGATGTGAAGCAATGTGGAGAAACCCTGTCTGTCATTGCAAAAACCCTTGCAAAAACTCGTACCAAACACCGAGATAGGAAAAAAAAAAGCTATTTAGTTTTGTTTAGTCCAGTGTTATTCCCCTAAATTTCTTCCACAGGAACCCTTTGATTATGTAACATTTATTTAAACCTGTGCACCACAGTTTGGGGCAAACTGATCTATCATGTCTATATACTCTGTGTTATAAACCTTCCAGCCCAGAGGGGTGGAGACCCTGACATGTACAGAGAAAGGCCCTCACTCATCCTTGGAAGGCAAATCTCCCTGCTGCTGAGTCATGGCCTTTTACTGAAGTTCTTTGAGAAATCTTTTGCTGCCCAGAAGGCATTTTTTCCAACTGCTTCCCACATGCAAAAAGTCATTTCAAGAAGTAGAGGAAGTTGGGCCAGGAAATTCGGGCCGCAGCTGACGGGCATTGGTTTTTCCCTTGCATAAGCAGTTGTACCTGACGTCACACACACACACACACACACACACAACACACACACACACAGCCATGCCCAGAGGGGTTGCTTCGGGGTCAGGGGGCCGTAGGTGGAGGGAGACCAGCGCTGGCTGGTCAGATACTTTGGCTGTGTGCGGGGTAGGTTGTCCTGCCCTTGGAAGGAACAGGGACCTAGAGGCACAGGTTCTACGAGGCCTTCCACACCGCTTCCACATCATGCCAGGCCTTACTCACCAGCCCACCTGTGACAAGGCACCAGCTGCACATGACTGAGGCCCCAGCAGACAGGAAAACATCAGCAGACACCTGTACAGGGCCTGCTCCCACCTCCACCGGGCACTCTGAGAGTCAGGGCTCAATGGGAAATGGCACATGTGCTGGGCCCAGGGCTAGCTTTCCTCCACGCCCCATCTCTCTAGAACAACCTCTGACATTTGGACTGCTAACCTCCCTCCTTTCTGCTTTTTCCCTTGTGCTTTCTTGATGCAGTGATGGCTACGGGTAAGCAGGGGGCATTATCGGGAAACCGGCAACATCCCCTCCCAGTCAGTCTCCATTCAGCTGAGAAACGCCTCTCCTTGAACTCGAAACATTCCTTTTGGCCAGGACTGTGGGTTGGGGTGGGGCAGTCAACTTTCAGCTTGTATTTGCCTGAAAAATCCTATCATAATTTTAAGGCTCTTTGAAGATTGAAGCCTTTACGTCAGAGCCCCTGTAAGTAATGCCTTCCTGGTATATTTCTAGAGGCAGAAAGCTAGTGGCCAGTCACACACAAAGCCTCAGTCCAGGCATTGGTAATTCTGTGGTTCGCAAGTCATAGAGACTGCCTGGAGCTTCTAGGGGAGGTCATTGTGACATACTGGATTTCATTAGCTGTTTCTTGGAAATAGAAGGGGACTTGGAGAAAAGAGTAGAGTGGCCTGCCCTCTGCTCTGCCTCTGATTTCAGAGGTTAAGGTCTCTGGGCTCCACTCAAAACCCACAGTGACAAGAGGGTTTCTGGGGAAGAATCCAGAAGAGCTCATGGGGTCGCAGGCTCTCTCCAGCGCCTGCCCCAGGCCTCTGCTGGCAGCACCCCCTGACACAGCCCATCTTCCTCCTCAGTTGGCCTCTACACCTCCATCTTTGGTGTGCTACAGCTGCTCTGCCTGCTGACAGCCCCTGTCATTGGCTACATCATGGACTGGAGGCTGAAGGAGTGTGAAGACGCCTCTGAGGAGCCCGAGGAGAAAGACGCCAACCAGTGCGTAGGCAGGGCCCTGGCCCCCAGAGGAAGCAGCCCCTCAGGTCACAGGATGGGGGGGTTAGGTTTTAAAGTCAGCTCTCACTCAGCTCAGCATCATTTTGGTCTGTTGCTTCTCTATGAAAGTTCTTTGGTATAGTGAAGTCTGGGAAGCTGCAAGCTAGAAGAAAGAACGACAGAAACCAGGGGAAGGTCTGTGTGGATGACTGGCTATCAAACCATTCTACTTTGAGGGCCGCACTCAGTACACACCGGTCAGACGTCCTAAAGCAGTCCTGTTTGCCCATAAGATCTACTCCACTCGGTGTGAGTAGTAAACTGCTATAACCTTCATATGTGTTAATAGGTTTGTTTGTGATTGTGAGAATTAAACAAGGGACCGGAGCCCTACTTTACAGAAGGGTTGGGCTCTGAGATCAGAGGATGAGTTATATGCTATCTTCTCTGGCTCCACCTTAATATAATAAGCTACTCTTTATTGATTCAGGCCCTGTGCCAAGCACTTAATGCACCATATCTCAGGTAAGCCTCACAACACCTTGATGAGTTATACCCATTTCACAGATGAGGGACCTGAAGCTGGGTGTTTGAGTGGCTTGCCTGAGGTCACATACTGAGGAAGTGGTGGGCCTGGGCCTCCCTGCACACCTCCAAGCACTTGGCATTCATTCTTGGATGTCATATAATTGTCTGTGGGTTGTCCGTGTGGGTGGTGAGACTCGAATTGGGAATAGTGAATTCACAAGGAAATAATTACAGAGAATGCTCTGTTATCTAGGTCAGGTCCTGCAGCCAGCAGGCTGTTTGTGCCCGTTCCAGTTCCATCTCTGCATACTCTTTCTCCTTCACCCCTTCCTGCCTCCCAAGGGGAAATCCACTCTCTCCCTTGTTTGGCTTCTTATCTGGCTTAGTGTCAGCTCCCTGCAGGGTTTGGGTGAAGTTAAAGCCAATATTGAAGGAGGCTTTGTCACCTCCTGACCTGGGCATACTCTCCTCCCGCCTCTCCATCGTCTGACCTCAGTCTTCACTAAAGCTGTGCAGCGTATCTGACCTCTCTGCTGAAGTTCACACTCAGCGCTCAGTCCACAGGGTGCAGGGGTGTGTCCCTCGTGCTGGTCTAGCCCCCACAGACCCTAACACGTGCTTGGGGGTGGTCTTTGAGTCTTGTGTTGACCACAGGCTGTGATTCCCAGGGCCTGACTCCTGGGAGAGCCTATTCTCCAGGGAGCCTCCAGCTCCTGTGTGTATGTTTCCACAGAGGCGAGAAGAAACAGAAGCGGGACCGGCAGATCCAGAAGATCACCAATGCTACGCGGGCCTTTGCCTTCACAAACCTGCTGCTCGTGGGCTTTGGGGTGACCTGCCTCATTCCCAACCTGCCTCTACAGGTGGGTGTGGGGTGAGGGAGCGGCCAGGTTGGTTTGGGATAATGAGGCTGAAAGGTGTGTGATATGTCATTGGGAGCCATCAGCAAAGAGAGCGGTGACTTTTCATTCATTTAATTCAATCAACCCACCAGCCAACCAGCCCGCCATGATTTGCTAAGGGCCCCTTACCTGCCTGGCTCTGTGCACGGTGCTGGGAGTGAGCTGTAAGTGAAACTCAGGTTGCCTTTTCCAGAAGACTCTTCTCTGTGAAAAGTATATCATTCCTCTTGGTCTTTGGGCATCTTGCATGCCACAAATACCATCATCTTACCGTTTGTGGAACCATGGGGTGTGGTTGTGTGGCTGCTTGTTTTGCATTTGCTCCAGCAGCTGGAATCTGATGTCCAAAGAGGTCTGGCCAATCAGTGGTGTTGGTGGGAACATCCGCTCCTCTGGTACAGGAGTGCCGCAAGGAAAAGACGATTGCTTGGCATCTGGGTTCAAAAGTTCAGTTCCTCTGCACAAGATTTCCAAATGCTTTTGGAACCTGACTTCTGGCAGAGAGTTCGAGAAAGGTAGATTTTGTTACCTGCCTGGTTCCACCCTTAGGTCCATGAACGTGTTCCAATTCCAATCCCCAAGTTTATGAACTTCGAAGGGATACAGGTGATGGCATTGCTTCCAGATGCGTGTAGCCCAAGTCCAGATGGTATCTTGGGCCAGGTCCAGGAGGAAAGCAAGAGTCCCTTCCTTTCTACAAGTGGTCACATGTAGAAGTATGTTGAACAACCAGGTGTGCACCACCCACCGGTGCTAGCATGTGTATGTGCCAATGTTGTGTGTACAGCAGAGGAAACCAATGGAGACTCATGCCAGTTCCAGATGGGAGTATTGTTGCATCTCTGGTGCCCTCCCAGCCTGGTGGTGACCCTCTCTGCAAGACCAGCTGACCCTTGTCCTGACCTCCTTGTCCAATCAAAGGGCAATGCTCGGTGGGGAGGGTATAGCTCAAGTGGTAGAGTGCATGCTTAGCATACATGAGGTCCTGGGTTCAATTCCCAGTACCTCTTCTAAAAATAAGTAAGTAAAACCGCCCCAATAAATAAAGTTAAAAAAAAAAAGGGCAGTGCTCAGTGAGGACAGTCATCTGCTTTTTGTTTTATTTAGTTCTTATTGAAAGACAAGTTGTAAGTCAGCAAGGCATTTGGAGCAGAAAGGGGGAGCCTCCGCAAGTATGCGTGCACATTCGTGCAGTACCCTTCTGCAGCACTGCAGGGTAGCCCCCACCTCCACTGCCCACATTCCCGGAAACAGGGCTTGGCTGCTGAGCCCAACGGCAGGGCTGTGTGCAAAGAGCAAACAAGGGTTCTGGTGGCAAAGTGGACAGCTCCTGGCTCTCAGGAATCGTTAACAAGTACTTCTCAGAGCTTATTAAGCCTGCTGGCAGTGACCTTTCCTTAAGAAAGCAGAGCTAGAGGGGAGGACAGCCATCTGCCCGTGGGGCTGGGTGACCAGGCAGGGAGAACTCTGGGCACAGTTGTCAGGTCCACAAAGGCAGAGGTCGTGATCAGTGACCAACTTAGTGCTATATGAACTAAGTGTATACATATATACACTTAACAACAGACTCCAGATGGGGTCAGGGCAGCGGTGAGGGGAGCCCTGATTTTTAGTGTTTGCCAGTTTCCGTGGTGTACGTGCTCTCAATCATGGCTGATCTCAACCAATGTTGAAAAGAGATACAGTAACACCATCAGGTAATATTCACAATAGACCTCTGAAACCTTAGGAGCATGGATAATAGCAAAACAAAATAATTAGGATGTGATGGGTTTTGAGTATTCATTAACTTTGTTTTTAAGGTACAATGGACCCTTGAATAGCACAGGTTTGAACTGGGTTGGTTTTTTCCAGTGGTAAATCCTACAGTACTACATGGTCCGTGGTTGGTTGAGTCCTTGGATGCAGTTACAGTGGAGGGTCGGTGCCCCTAACCCCACATGTTGTTCAAGGGTCAACTGTAATTTGTTTAATTGTATGTTTATTAGTTTGTTAGTTGTGACTGTGTTTAACAACTGGGTCTCAGAATTCTTGATAGTTCAGGAATTGGCCCTGGAGGGCTGGTCCAGCTGACTCTGGGATGCCGGTCCTCCTATTGCTCAGGACCCCAGGAGCTGTGGGGCGGGAGACAATGTGAGGCCCTCCGTGTCTTCTGCTCACACACTGCTCTCCCTCCCTCAGATTCTCTCCTTCATCCTGCACACGATCGTACGAGGATTCATCCACTCTGCCGTCGGGGGCCTGTATGCTGCCGTGTAAGTCCTGGGAGCTGTGGTGGCCTGGTGGCTGAGAGTAAGGGAGTGACCTGAGGGAGGTTCCTGGTGGGACTGAGGTCCTGAGGAGGGCCGTCTTGCCCACTTGGGGTTATCCTGTTGCCTCAGGAGACTGGTGCCAGGGCTTCTGTTGGGTATATCAGGGGAAGGCCATACCTGTCGAGAATGTGTCAGTGGGTAGACAGTTGGGTGCCCACAAGCCCTGGCATTTAACACGAAGTCAGTCCCCTGGCCAGGGTCAATGCCCCATATAGCTTGTTATTGCCCCGGAGGCCACTGCTCAGCTGAGTCCTGGGGATGCCCCTGGCTGCTCATGCGAAAGGCAGGGGTGGGGTCTGGCCACCTACAGCTAATTGATGACCTTCAAGTGGCCTTCAGCAGCAGCAGTGACACAGATAACTGAGCCCAGAACTTACCTGACAGATTCTACCCAGGGCCTTTAAGGGCCTGGTTCTGGCCATAGCCTTCTCAGGCCTTGGCTATAATGAAACCTGCCCCCTTTTCCCAGAAGCACACATGCCTAAGGAACCACATTGTTCCCCCTTCTCTGGCCAGTACTTGGCTCAAAAACTGGAACCCAAACACCATCCACTGCTTCTTTCTGACCAGAGACCAGCCCGACCCTCGCTAGGAGCCTCTTCCTGCCTCTGGGGCCACCATGCCTGACAGTTGCTAAGATTTTGCCAGAACTCCCTCTCCCTCCCAGCAGTATCCCATGAGGGTCATTCTAGGTCTGTGTACACCCCCTCCCCGCCCCAGGCCTGGAGGAAGTTGCGGCTGCCCTGGCAGAGTCTGAGGGAGTCGGCAGAGAGCTGTGATGCTGTGTTTCCGTGATTACACAACGCTCCTCTGGATGAGGGTGCAGCCGAGCCAGGCCCAGCCTCCAACCTGCTCCTTGGGCCAGCTTCCCAAGCCAGACTCCTGGCACTGCATTTTCCACTCAGTTGGGCCAGACACCCATGGGCTCCGGGGCACACCTAGGCAGGTTGGGGTCCTCCCCGGAGTCTGGGGCCTCGGGCTGGTCCAAAAGAGAAACTCACTTTGCAGAACTGCTCAGCCGAAAGTAATCCAGGGATGGCGCCTACTGTTCTCTGAGGCTGAGGAGCATTTGGGAAGCCGAAGAGTGGCCCCTGTGGTGACACGTTCTCTTCTGCCCTGGCAGGTACCCCTCCACACAGTTTGGCAGCCTCACAGGCCTGCAGTCCCTGATCAGTGCACTCTTTGCTCTCCTGCAGCAGCCCCTGTTTCTGGCTATGATGGGTCCCCTCCAAGGAGACCCTCTGTGGGTAAGAAGGGTTGGGGGGCATTGGGTTATGGGCATCTACCCTACTCTGCTGACTGGGATCTGGGAGCCCACTCAGGGGCTTTCAGAACCCCGGGGACAGGCAATTTGGAACTTTGGTTAGGATTGGTTCAGGGACCCTTTGAGAAGGGGCAGGAGGGGCAGGAGGAGGATAGTGTTCTTTCTGGACCTGATTTTGAGGCAGATAGAACCGAGTTGCTGTCCCTGCTCCTCCAGCCAAGGGCCAAGATTCTTAACCAGGTGCTATAAGTTTGTCCCAATCCCCCCACCCCGACCCTGCCTACTAGAGATTCAGATCAGCACGTTTGAGTGGCCTGTGGATAATGGGAATTCTGATGCTGGAATGTGGAGCGGCAGGGCCTTGGATCTCTTGAAATCTCTTGTTTGTTTTTCCTCTCCTCTCTTGGGACCTTCTCCCTGTTCCCAAACATGAGTGTGAGGAAGGGTCTGGAGCAGGGCTCTGCAGAGACCACAGCCCCCATCTGGTCCCTCATCCCTTGTGATGGCAACTCCCATCCCTGCCTCCGCAGGTGAATGTGGGGCTGCTTGTCCTGAGCATGCTGGGCTTCTGCCTCCCCCTCTACCTCATCTGCTACCGGCGCCAGCTGGAGAGGCAGCTGCAGCAGAAGAGGGAGGACGACAAGCTTTTCCTCAAGCTCAACGGCTCATCCAACCGGGAGGCTTTTGTGTAGCCCCTGCCACCTTGGAACTGTGGCCTCCCGCCCTTGCTTCATGACTCACCAATGTCCTCCTCCTCACCCTAGAGGACCTCCACGCACCCCCAGGATCCTCTCCTTCACCGTGTTGGAGTCCACACTCCTTCTCAGGCCCTGGTTCTGCCTCGGAGCCCTGCGGTGGAAGGACGGGTGAGGGCCCGGACAGGTGATGTTCCCACTGCCGGAAGCAGAGGCACCCTGGACGTTGCTCTCCACCTTCGAGGGGCCCTGGAGCATGGGCTCCAGGAGGAGCCAGGAGGACCCCGGCAGGCAGGCTCTCTCCCCTAAGTGTCTGGATTCTGCCTCTTGCCAAAGTAGAGGGGCCTGCCATCCACTGCCCACCACCTGCCCCTCGGCTGCATGTCCACCGACCACGCCTGCCTGAGGACAAAGGCTTGCACTGTCTGCACCCCCTCGCCTGGCCCCTCACCTCCTCCCCTGGCCAGTCTGAGCTGCCTGAGGAAGGAAGGACCCGCTTCCTGTTGGTGCTAACTCCTTTGTGATTCCAGCCCCCTGTGGCCTGTCCGTGGCCTGTCCTCCTGTTCGAGGCCTGTGGAGAAACTCCACTGGCTTAAAGCCTGGAGAGGGGATGGAGGGCTGGAAGGTCTCATGTGGCTCAGGAGCCGGGGACAACGCCGAGCAGCAGCCTCTTCCCTCCTCCCTCAGGGCCTGATCTGGGAGCACAAAGCCACTGCTGTCCTCTGTCAAGTCTGTGACCTGAAGGGAATTTGAGGGGCACCAGCAGGGCACACATGCGCGTGCGCACGCACACACACGTACACATACATGTGCACGCACACACACACACACCTGTTTTTGTTGGGGTGGGGGTGGCTGACAGACATAGAGGTCCAGGCCTGGGTGGGGAGGTGAATTTGTGAGAGGCCTGGAATTTGTGTAGTGTGGGCTGCGTGTATGCGTGCTGTGAGTGAGAGATGTGTGCGGGGTGGCAGTAGGTTGTGAGCTCTAGGTGTCTGCCCTTACCCTCCCAGAGTAGCACCCAGGAGCCAGCCTGGCCCAGGGCGGGGAGTGTGTCCCGGGCTGCAGGGTCGCAGCGCCCTCTGCTGGCAGACTCTCCCAGGGCCCTGGAGCTGTTTACCGGGGAGAGGCCACCCTTCCTCTGCCAGGCGGGCCTGGCTTCCCGACCCACTCACCTTGACTGCCCTCAGAAATGTGTCTGAGACTTCCTGGGAGCTCTGAGAAGGGTGGGTTGATTTTTAGGTTAATTGTTTTGTTTTGTTTTAAGTTTTATCAGACTCCTTTTTATAAAGCAATAAATCCATTTTCCTCCTTGTAAGGGATGCCCCTTCTAGCATATCAGTTAATGAATACATGTGCCTGTTTTGAGCTTGAGAAGAAAAGGCAAGACAAGACTTTCTTCTCCTGACTGGCCCAGTGGTACCCAGCTTCTCACCATCTCTCGGTGTGATTGCTGTCTTGGGAGGGGCAGTGGGCCAGGAAAAGACCTTCCTCCCCCACCTCACCCCACTCCCCAAGCAAACTGGGCCTGTGGGGACACCTTAGAAGTGTGGTCACCCCTTCTCTGCTGCCTATCCCAGCCACACAGGCTAATCCTGACCCCCTTTCATCCCTGCTCAGATGTCCTCACCAGTCAGCTACCCTGAGGGTTCCTCCTGAGTTCAGGACACAGAGTGACCCCAGGAGAGCCTCAGGCTCAAAGAGAACAGAGCCAACTGTGGTGGGAGGAGTGGGCGGACAACAGGAAGGGGCAGACCCAGGCCCCAACCCCATCTTGGCCGTCACAGTCCAGTCCCTTGAACGCACGTCATCACTCTAGGCTTCATAAGCAAATACTTGTTTTAAAAAGGGAGAATGAGATCCATGTTTCCCAAAACATTCCTCAGAATGCTAGTTCTGGGAGATGTTAATGTTATTTTAATTCTTAAAAGTTTTATAGTCAAATTTGGGAAATGCTGAGATAAGGTCAAGTGAGTTCAGTGCTAGTGGACTGTGTGGCTCTCCAGGCAGGCGTGGTGTGCAGCTGTGGAATGATTTTAACAATCAGCCTCCTCTATGTGTGGCCCAGGGACCACCTGTGGCAGGAGCTTCTGGCAGCTTGTTAACAATGTAGCCTCTGACCTCATGGGAATCTAGAGTCTCCACTTTGCTAAGCCCCACCTGGTGGTTCTGGTGGCTCCCCCAATGTTTGAGACCCACTGACAAAGGGGAGTGCAGCTGGGGAGGTACTGATTGGCAAGGGCCCTTCCAGCTGGGAAGATGTATTGAGGTTGTGGTGCCCAGACCCCGCCAAGGGAGAAGCTGCAGCCTCTTTCCCCTGTCCACCCTCAGGACGTGTGCACTTTGTGGGAAGAAGCAGGCATTGAGAAACCAGGGTTCAGGGTGGAAGGTAGTCTAGGGCCAAATAGTGCGTGGCACTGTTAGAAGCATGAAAATGGGAGCAGGGTACCAGGTGGGTTGGGTGCCACATGCACCCCTAGTCCCATGTTGGTCATTTTGCCCTGACTGTACAGGGTGGATGGGTTACATATTTTCCTGTTGCTGTTGAATCATGCTGACAATTCAGGGGTTAAATAGATTACTATCTTCCCTACTTTACAGCTAGGAAAATTGAGGCCCAGGGAAGTGGAGTAACTCGTTCAAGGTTAGAGCTGGGACTCACATTCACATATGTTCTTTTTTTTTTTTTTTCATATATGGTTCCTAAGTCACTGAAGCAGCCAAGACCCTGTAGACCAGGACATTCCATTCAGAGTGGCAGGCCCAGGGGCCACCAGGCCTTGAGATCAGGGTGAAACAGCCTGAGGATGAGAAACAAACATAGGCATGGTCTCCGTGTCTTGGAGCCAAGAGCTTCCTTGGAGAGAGTTAGGTGAGCTCTACTTAGTAGAGTCATCTTGGTCCTAGAGGCTGATGGTAACGTCGGGGAGCAAGTCTCTGGTCATTCCAGCCTCAAAGGTTTGCCCTGTGTTGGGGAGGCGACCACTGGCTGATCGAAGGCAGTGGGCACCATGTGGCCTCAGCCCTCTGTCTTCCCCCTCGTCCTCCAGGCTCCTGGTGGGAAGGAGCTGGAAGTGATGCCCGGCCCTGTGGTTTCAGTCAGAGCAAGGAGCAGAGCCGTGCCAGCCTCAGGAGTGTTGCCAGGAGCCCCGCTCTGCTCTAGTCTACCTGGGCTTGAGTCTAGGTGTTCCTTTGTGGTTGGCTTCCTCCAAACCCCCCCAGCCTCTGCCTGCAGCTCTCACTCTTGGGCCTGTTCTAGGGAAAGTGCCAACCTTTGTAAAGGCCACAGATGGGGTTACAGGTTGTGGGTTCCTTTCTGCTTTGCTCCATCTCCTTCCTCTCCTGTACCCAGCCTGGTGAAAAGAACTCGAGCCCTCCTCATCCTGGCCCTGGGCTGCAGTCTGAGGAGGGCATCACACTGCTGCGGGCCCTAAGCATGCTGAAAGTGGGGAGATATCCAGTACTGAGGGTTCACGTGCAGGACAATCCCGGACAGCGGCACAAACATTCAGCCCAGTGGAGTTTTTGATGCAATCGACCTTGGTGAATTAAAACAGATATGCAGCAGAGGGGGTAATGGGGAGGGGGTCCATATTAGGGCCTCCTATGGTGAGGGGCTCCTGTCAGTGCACACTAAGAAGTTTTAACAGGTGGGCTTCTGGGGCTGTTGAAGCAACAGCTCCCCTCCGTCTGAGGGGGAATACGGTGGGATCTCATGGGTTCTGGGGCAGGAGGAGCCTTAGCTGTGGTGTATTAAGGATTAGGAGCCCAGGACCCCCAAAGTGAGGGTGTGGGTTTTCCACAGGCTGCATCCCAGTCCTGGGGTGGGGGACAGAGCCCATCCCCTGCCTGTGCCCTGACTCATCCCAAGCCCTGGGGTGAGGACACAGTGCCAGGAAGGAGGTACAGCATCCTCCCAGCGGGTGGCCTACTACAGAGCAGGCCTCTCCCCACCGGCGGCAGCCACCACCTGTGCCCTTGGACTCTGCAGGCAGCATGTCCTGCCCTGAACTTAGTGCTCCTTAGCCTCCTGGGGCTGCCTCTGGCAGCTCCCCGCCCCTCGACCCTTCCCTCCTAAAGTGAGACTCTATTTTCCTGTGCTGAGGAGGCAATGAGGGGAAGGGCAGTGGTTAGGGGCCACACCACATGTACTGTCTCAGTGACTTTAGGCAAGTCTTGAGCCTCAGTTTCCTCATCTGTAAAATGGAGGTAATACCCTCCCTGGGAGGCTAAGTGAACACGGACGTAAAGCAGTTGCACATTATTGTCCCTGGCATTTAATAGGCACTTAATAAGTTATAGCATTATTTTTGTGACCTAGAGGAGTGCAGATAGCACAGGGAATAAGGACCATCCCCACCCATGTAATAGGACACCTACTTTAGGCAGCTCTGACAGGACAGACTTGTGGCCAAGTAAAGGAGGCGAGGGCTGTTTCTGCTGACCCCTACCCTTCTCAGAACCCCCTCTTTAAGCAAAAGCCTTAAGAAGTTATTTTCTTGCTCACTTTTACATCTTTCACGTGCTGGTAAAAGACTTGGCCAAAACTCAAGATAATCTCTAAATGGTGGATGTCAGGTACTGTGACCTGCACACCACCTCCTTGTAAAACCGCTTGGCTGTGCCTCTGTGTGTTCGTGCATGTGTGTGCGCACGTTTCAAAGTCTGAGATGTATTCCGGGCACGTCAGGTGCGAACGCGTTTGGAGGAGTGTGTGGAAGGGAGCTTGTCTGTGTGCCTCTGCATGGATGAGGAAGAGGGAGTGGGTCTCGCCTCATTAAATCCCTTTTCGTTGCCGGAAGGACTTTGGCAGGCCCTGTCCAAGGACTTAGCCCAGACCCTCAGAGTGGTGCCTGAAGGGTTAATCTCTTCTCGAGTCAACCAGGGTCAATGCAGTGTCACTGACAACTCACTGACCCTGACTATTCCTGGCCCTTTGCTGTTTCTAGCACCTGGCTTACTTCTTGGCATACAGCAAGCACTCAATAAATGTCTGCTGAGAATGGCTAAGAACTGCTTCCTCCTTGACACCAGTGTCCCTTTCTTTCTGAGTCACCCATCTTGCCCCTTGTCTCTTATCTGTCACTCATCTGAAACGTGCTCCCTGACTTCCATCCATCCCGTCTGTTGCCTTCGCCATGGCCCAGCTTTGCTGATTTGGCCAGCCTTCTGCACTGTCACTTGAAGAGCTGGGGGAGGGACAGAGCAGAGAGCCTTTTGGGTGGGAAGCCCAAGGCTGCTTGTGGACTCTGGTTCTCAGGCGAGGGCTCATCCTTGCCCCTTTTCTTTTGTCCTAAGACAGTGGTCATGGGTATGCCTGCTCTTACAAGTTCCCCACCAAGCTGGCCACCTTCCTGCCAGGGGCAATAGCAGCAGGAAAGAGGAGCCACTGGGCCATCCCAGGGAAGCCGCAGGGAGATCCCCACCACCAGGGAGGGAGAGGAAGGCCTGGATGTCTGAGGCCTGGCTCCTCACCCTGTTGTGGTGGAGGGAGCTTGGGGTGGATGGTCTCAGGGGCCAGCTGGGGAAGGGGTGAGCCGCCGGCCCCCTGCACAACAGCCAGGAGGTGCTAGATGGATGTGCATGGGGATATGCATGGATATGTCAGGATTGCAAACTCAAAACCCGGGGCTCTGCCACAGCCCTTTGTTATTAACTTCATTTTCCCACTTTTGATCAAGACGTCGCAGAGAAACACTTCTCTAATACAAGCAGAGCCACAGCATGAACTCTGGGGTGATACAGGGACAGCTAGACCTTGACCTCCGTGCCAGGGACACAAAAGGTCTTGGTGGGGACTGTGGGGACCTGGAGGCCACAGCCCCATCTAGCAGGACGGCCTTGACACAGCTCTAACCAATTTCGGCCGGTGGGAACGAGCCCAGCGTTGTCTGACCTGATTTTTTTCGAGAGAAGCCAGAAGTCCTGAGTTTTATATAAAATTCCCCATTTTCAGATGCTGGATCAAAAAAAAATTTTTTTTAATATCACAGCTGTTCAAATAGTTTTTCACTCTGTGCAGGCCAAACACTGTCAGAGGCGGGGAGAGAAGAGAGGAGATAGAGGACACCTCATCTCCTAGGTGCCCAGAGTTACCGCTGTCTCCTCCACTTCAGCAGGTGTTATGTTTGTCTTGTATTAGACTTTGGCCCTGCATGGACTGGGGCCCTTTTCTTTCCACTTTTGTCTCCCCCCGCCAGGTGCATAATGAATGCCATTGAGTGAGCAAATTGTTAAACACACTAGTCTGGCTTCCAGACTGACCAGCAGTCCCTGTTTAGTGACAGAGAATCATCAGGCCCAGCTCAGGGCAGAGCCACCCACCCGCACAGGCCCAGGTCCCTGCCCACGGCCCGGCTCAGAGGCAGGCCAGGCAGCCGGGGTCACACATTGTCTGCTCTCTGTCTGTCTCCCTGCTAGAACTGGGGACTCTCCCTGAGAGCGCGCACACAAGCTGCCTTGGTGACCGCCATACCGCCATGCCTCGGGTGGTGCCTGGCATGGAACAGCTGCTCAATAAATATTTGAAGGTTGAAATTCAAAAAGAGAGAGAGACAGAAATAAACCGAAAAGAGGCTGAAATAGACTGAGACAGAGGTTAGGAGAAAAGCATGTTCTCACCAGCCAGGAAGGGACAGAGCAGAAGATGGAAAGAATGAAATACAGTCTCCCTGAGATACCCGGAGATGGGTTACCGGTGTGGCTATGACCAAGGCGGTAACAAGGGCCAGCCAGCCAGGAGCCACTTCGCAGGAGCCAGAACTGTAAGACGCACAGACTCCAAGACAAAGGCGAGAGAGAGAGAGCAAGATGGAACAGAGAAAGAGACAAAGAAGGGAAAAGGACACAGTGCAAAGGGAAGCTGAAAGGAACACTGGCTGAAGGTGCATTACCCAGAGTGACAAAGACTGAGACGGCAGGGATGGGGAGAGACAGAGAGGGAGACGCAGAGGGAGGCAGAGAGAGGAGAGACAAGAAGAGAGCTGCAGAGAGACAGAGAGAGAAGAGAGAATGGGAGAGGAGAGACAGAGGGAGAGTTACAGAGAGACAGGGAGAGAGGCAGCAGGGTCTAAAAGAGCAAAGAGATAGAGACGGAGATATAGGGAAGAAGAGACAAAGATGCAGAGAGACTTTGAGAGGCGAAATAGAGAGAGAGACAGAGATACAAAGAGATGGAGGGGTGAGAGAGAAGGGGTGGGTAGATAGAGAGATAGAGAGAAGACAGGTACAGATAGAGGGGGAGAGAAGGAGAGAGACAAGTGAGACAGAAAGATCACCGGGACACTGGAGGTTCCCTTCCTTCTGTCCTGTTCAGCCCGGCACGTGGAGAAGTAGCTTTGAGGGGCGGTAATGTCCACCCCTCCTTCCTCCCAGCACCCCTTCCTCTGGAACATAATATGGAAATGTGCCACTCCCTGCATGAAATTGCTTTTTACACATCGCTTTGTCCACTGATGCCCAGCAATCCCGAAAGGCAGCCATGATCACGGTCCCCATTTTACAAATAAAGGAGCTGAGACCCAAAGAGTTTAAGCAACTTGCACAAGGTCACACAGGTGGGAAGCAGTAGGGTTGGGACTCCCGGGCACCAGGCATCAGGGGGGTCTGTTCCCACAGTGGGACTGTTGGCTAACAGTGGGCACACTGAGAAAGCTGTGGCCCCTGCATGTAAGGCCTAATTCTTATGCACACCTGAAGCAAAGCTTCATAGAATAAGAGATGTAAGAAACGGAGCAAGTGAAAACAAAATGTGGGGGAAAAAATACAGACCTTGTTCAGACACTGAATGTATTTATAATAAACTATGAAATAATATTTTTAGATGATTAGGGAAATCTGAATATGAACTGCATATGAGATGAGATCAAGAAATTATTAATTTTGTTCAGTATGATCGTGGCCTTGTGGATTCGTAAGAAAACATTCACATTTCTAGAATGTACACAGAAACATGGAGGGCGGAGATGTCTGAGATCTGTTTTAAAATGTTTCAGCAAAGAGATGAAGTAAGAGTGGCCAAATCTCCCTAACAGGGGATTTCTGGGCGATGAGGAGTGGGTGTTCCTTAAGGCCCACGGGATGGAGTTACAGTTCTCGAACTTGGCACTCAAGTCCCCACACTCTGTCCTGCCTGTGTGTGTGTGCTGGCCACATACGCCATTCCTGCTGCGACCAGGGGCTCTAGTCGCCTCCCCACCCGCCAAATTCCACCTGTGTAGAATCCTGCCTCTGCACCCTTGCAGATGGTCCTTTCCCTTCGAATATGCTATTCCCCTTTCCTAGCCGAATCTGGCTCAAATTCCCCTTATCCAGAGGCACTTCCTATGTCTCTCCAGCCCAGAGCCCTCTCCTGGGACCCTCCCCAGCACTGTTCCTTGTGTCGCACATGGTCACTTTTATGGCCACCTCGAGTCACTAGGTACAGTTTTCTGCAGGTACAAGGCCTCCTCCTCAGGAGCGCCTCCAGATAAGAGACTGTTTCTCAAGTATTTTAATGGCTGTTCACTTTTTATTTCCCCTAGTGCCCCGCACGGCCCTCCAAGCTCCCTTCTCTCAATTTTTTGTAACATTTTTTATTGATTTATAATCATTTTACAATGTTGTGTCAAATTCCAGTGTAGAGCACAATTTTTCAACTATACATGAACATATATATACTCACTGTCACATTCCTTTCTCTGTGAGCTACCATAAGATCTTGTATATATTTCCCTGTGCTATACAGTATAATCTTGTTTATCTATTCTACAATTTTGTAATCCCAGTCTATCTCTTCCCACCCCCCACCCCCTGGGCAACCACAAATCTGTATTCTATGTCTATGAGTCTATTTCTGTTCTGTATTTATGCTTTGTTTTTTTTTTTTTTTAGATTCCACATATGAGCGATCTCATATGGTATTTTTCTTTCTCTTTCTGGCTTACTTCACTTAGAATGACATTCTCCGGGAGCACCCATGTTGCTGCAAATGGCATTATGTTGTCGATTTTTATGGCTGAATAGTATTCCATTGTATAAATATACCACATCTTCTTTATCCAGTCACCTGTTGATGGACATTTAGGCTGTTTCCATGTCTTGGCTATTGTAAATAATGCTGCTATGAACATTGGGGTGCAGGTGTCATCCTGAAGTAGGGTTCCTTCTGAATATATGCCCAGGAGCGGGATTCCTAGGTCATACGGTAAGTCTATTCCTAGTCTTTTGAGGAATCTCCATACTGTTTTCCACAGTGGCTGTACCAAACTGCATTCCCACCAGCAGTGTATGAGCATTCCCTTTTCTCCACAGCCTCTCCAGCATTTGTCATTTGTGGACTTTTGAATGATGGGCATTCTGACTGGTGTGAGGTGATACCTCATTGTAGTTTTGATTTGCCTTCTCTCAATTCTTATTTAAGTCTCTGCCTAAACATGACTTCTTCTCAGAGTCTTCCCTGACCACCTAATGAACACCATCTCCCTGTTCAGCCTCTTCATAACGTTCGCCTCTACTTGAATTTATTTCTGTGTTTGTTTATATTCTGCTTTGCCCCAGTGAACGAGGGAAGGATATTGTTTTTCTTGGTCACCCCTGTATCCTGAGTGCCTAGAAAAAGGCCCAGGACAGAGCCAGGAGCTCTTTATTTATTTATTTTTTAATTTAACAGAGGTCCTGGGATTGAACCCAGGACCTCATGCATGTTAAGCATATGCTCTACCACTGAGTTATTTCCCTCCTCCCTTAATCACTATTTACTGAGTGAATGAGTAGATGTCGTTTTGCCAACTAGACTGTAAACTCCAGACAATAGGGATCGGTTACTTCCTAGAAAGAGTCAGCACTAGGCAATTATTAAATAACTATTTCTTGTTATTATGTAGGAGAAAAAACTCTACGATGAGGGGCCAGGGGACCAGGATCCAGGCCACTCATTTGATCTTGGACTTTGGGTCATAATGTCTCCTCTTTTGGTCTTCCCTGGAGGGGGTTGAGCTTGGGCTTGGATTTCTGGGGCAATCCACTCTCCCATCCTAGGCAGATGTTGACAACCAACAAGTGCAATATTCGGCTGTCCTGGGGCACCAGTCACAGCTTGATGGCAACATGGCCACCTGCTCCACTCTCCCTTCCCAAGTCTCTGTCTTGGGCAGTTCGCTTACCATTACCTGGGTGCCCCTTGAGTCCAAGGCTTGAGTTGTTACAGAATGTAAGTTCATGTGCCCAATGCACAGTGAAGCCAAACTGACACATCAGACTTTGGAGCAGAGAAAGGTTTATTGCAGGGCCAAGCAAGGAGAACAAATAGCTCGGGCTTAAAAACCCAACGGTTTTCTGGGAGAAGTGTTTATATGCAAAATTTGGGGTGAGGGCTGCAGGGTGTATGACTTCCTTGATTGGTTGATGGTTAGGTAACAGGACAGTGTTCCAGGGATGTTGTGAAGTTACCATCCTCCACCTGGGTGGAGGCCTTAGTTCCTGCAGAAGAACTCAAAGATATAGCTATGTATACTCCTCGAGGAGAAACCAAGACCCTGCCCCAAGACTGCCCTATTGTTTCTTGACTATTCCTCCCTAGTTTCTGGACTCCTTCCCTTCCCTGATTAGCAAATGTTTGAATCTGCCCTTTGGAACGTGGGGAAGGTCTGGGAGGCTGAACAAAGCCTACTTCATACAAACAAGAAACAGGGGACAAGGAAATGATTTGTACCCGGGAAGTCCCCACAGAGCCTCTGTCTGCCTTCCCCATGTCCTCCTGAAGGCAGTGCTGTCCACCTAGGCTCCCAGTCCAGAAAACTGGTTAGTTTTCACCTCTCCTTTCTCATTCTCACTCTGTCAGCCAATTAGTCAACAACTCTTGCTGATTTTACCTCCTGAGTTGCTCCTGAATCCATCTCTCCTTTTTTCTCCCTTTCCCATCACTGCCACAGTCCAGCTCCCCTGGACTTCTGCAGAGGCCTCCTCACTGGTCTCCTTGCCTCTGCTCTGGTTCCCTCAATCCCCTTTTCACCCAAATGTCAGAGTGAGCCTTCAGACACCAAACCTGCTTAATGCCCATAAATGCCTGCTCATGCCCTTAGGATAGACTTCACACATCACCCTCCTGGAACTGCATCTGGCCCCAGCCCTCACCCCACCCCCAACTCCTACAGCTCCTCAGCCCCCAAAGTCACACCCTATCACTTCTTTCAGTTCCCTGTAATGCGCAAGCTTGCCCCCTGGCCTCCGGCCTTTGCATTTACTGCATGGTACCCCTTCCCCTCCCAAGCTCCTGCAGAGCTCAGTTTAGAACCTCCTCCTCCAGATTGCCTTTGCTGACTGCTGACTACACCTCTGGGCTGTAATCCCACCAAACCAGTGTTTCACCTTTCACAGCCCCTTTCATCCTAACTACCTGGCTGTCCCTCCACCCACCAACCCACCTCCCCTACTTGACCTTGAGTTCCCTAAGGGCTAGATGGTATCTGTCTTGTTCACTCTCTCAATAAAAACACAGATTTTGATACACAGCAGGCAATTAGCAAATATTTTTTTCTTTTTTATTATTTTTTCTTTTTCTTTTCTTTAATTTTTTTTTTTTTTAGCAAATACTTTTTGGATGGATGACATTACACAAAGACAACAGGGTGAAAATCTCGGCCAAATCACATGCTAGTTTTGGACTTGAGCAACTCTCTTAACCTATGCCTCCTCCTCACCTGTTAATGGGGACTGTAATAATATACTTCTGGCGGGGTTGCCGTGAGGAGTCATGCCCTTAGAAGAGTATGTGCATGTAAACTTGGCCGTTATTAATTAATATTTTTTTGACACAACCTAGATCTCAAATCACACCACCAGGGAGGTCCAGACATACAGGTGCATCTGTTTCGGCTACAGGTGAGCAGTCACCCCTAGGACCCTGCGTGACACCTCGGTGTCGGCTCCGCCTACTGCCCGGGTCTGGCGCAAGACCCGGACCCACCCCGGACACGAATGCCTACAGCGCTACCCATTTAAGGACGGGAGGGGGCGGGCCCGGGAAGGCTCCGCCTCTGCGCTGAGGTCAGCGCGCAGCGCGGCGTGTGACGCTCTGGTTGCCGCAGAGACGCCCCGCCCCCGCGCGGCGCTGCGGAACCGGAGCTCCGGGCGGCGTCGGTAGCCGCGCGGGAGTCGGCGAGGCCGGGGCGGCAGGAGTCGGCGCGGCGACTGCAGCGAGAGCGGCGGGACGGAGCAGACCACGACGAAGACGCGCAAGCAGCCAGGCCGGGCCGGGCCACGGGGAGAGCGGCCGCCGGGAAGCGAACGGGAGGCCGGGCAGGCAGCGGGCAGCCGCCGAGCCGCGAAGCGACATGGTGCTGCTCAAGGAGTAGTGAGTGTCCGGCCGGCCGTGCGGAAGCGAGGAAGGAGGGAGAGTCGAGGATGACGACCAGGGAGGCTGCTGGCCTGGCGGAGGGGATGCAGCGGCTGGACGGGGCCCGACAGGACGGAGAGCGCTGGATGGGCTGTTGGGCGGCACAGCAGGGGCTGAGGGGACAGCGAGGGCCAAATAGGGCCCGAGGTGGGCCCAACGAAGATAGAGAGGGATAGACAGCACCTGAGGTGGGACCCAAGGGGCAGCGAGGGCCGAATAGGCCTGAGGAGAGGCCGAGGGGACAAAGAGGGCCGGACAGGCCTGAGATGGGGTCAAGGGGACAGTGAGAGGCAGACCGGGCATGAGGAGGGCCTGAGGGGGCTGAGCACTGGATGAGATGTGGGGTGGCCCTCGAGTGGAGGCTGAGGGATGAAGGGGCCAGCCAGAGCTGCAGGACCCACGATAGAGGGAGGAGTTGTCTGAGGGGCTGAGGAACAGTTTGACTGGGGCAGGCAGGGCTGGCTATCCTGCCAGTGTTGGGAGGGGTTTGGGCTGAACAGTACCAAGGGGCACTGGGAGATTAGATAAGATAGCTTCAAGAATGGAGTTGAGATGATGAGGAGGAGTGTTGAGGGCAGCCTGGGGTCTGAGGAGTGGCTGCCTTAGGCATCAGGATTGTAATAAGTAGACACTGGAAAAGGACTAGGGAGTCAGGGCCAGGCTGAGTGACAGGGGAAGGGGCTAAGGAGATAGCAGAGGGGACTGGTGGTGTGACATGGTGCCCAAGTGATGGGCACAGGGGAGGAGGTATTTGGAAAAGAGCTTAGAGTGATTGCTTGGGACTTGGGGACACTTGGTGAGGAGTCCAGAAAATATTGGTCAGGGGCTGAAGTGATACTGAGGAGTTATGGTAATGGAGAGGGCCAGGATGTTACCTGGAAGGAGGGCAGTTTGGGAAGAGAGAGTGCTCATGAATGAATATGCATGTTACTAGGGTGGGGGACAGGGCCAGCCTATCTCAGGGATTTTCAGTCTTGGTGCAGAGGGATAGGGAAATTGCTTTGAGAAATTTGGGAGGTTTTCATAAAGCCATTGACTGAGGAAAGACAGTGAAGAGTGAGGGAGTTTCTGAGTAGTGCCTGGAGGGTGGGAAACGAGTGTCTTCTGGTAGAAGTTTCAGGGAGATGGGCTAGCTCCTGAAATCGGGGGAACTGGATGACGGGGTGGATGTTTTGATTTCTAAATCTTTCAAATACAAGATGACCCATTCCTGAAGCTCCAAGTAAACATCTTAGGACTTTTTTCTTCAAAGAGGAGAGATTGGGGGGTGGGGAGAGGAGTGATTGGATATATCTGTGCAGAACTTATAGTGAAACTGTGCTTCCCTGGAGAGGAGGGCAAGTGGGCAGCACTGGGCCAGAAGCCCAGGAGGTCTGGAAGAGGAAGATGTGCGGGTAGAGAGCAACTGGTGGAACTCACTTGGTAGCTGGGCAGGTGTGCAAAGAGAGCTGTTTCCATTTTGTCAGTGAATGGACTTTGCCCCCATTCTATCCAGCTTGCTTCTTGAAGGTGTTTAGGACATTTAGGACATAGTGCGGAGCTTTGGATAGCAAAGGAAACAGAGACCCAGGTGTCATCCCAGCTTGACTCCTCATCTGAAGAGCATTATTTTGAAGCCCCTCCACCTCTCTTTCTTGACATCCAATCTGATGCTGATCCGGCCAGAGTGCAGAGCTTTGTGTGGTGAGGAGGAAGAGCCTGGGGAAGCCAATGGGAGGAGAGCATTGTGCCCTTTGGATTTTAGTCTTGACACTCCGGATGATAGACTCTTCCCATTCTCCTGATTCTTTGTTCTGTTCCCAGTTGAATTCTAGAATCTATAGAAACCTGTAGTTTTTGTAAAGAAGACCAGGCAGGGAAGGGAAAGGACATTCAGAAGAGATCTGAGTGAGTTTTGAAGAGAGGTCCTCCGTTCCCAGTCTTTGTTCTACTCCCCTTGAAGCCTGCCAGGGAAAGGCCCAAGGTGCCAGCGATGCAGAGCCTGTCTGGCACCTGCATTTCCTTCCTGCCCAACTTGTGCCCTGTGTGTGCTTGGGCGCATGTGTGCATCCCTGGGCGAGGGACCAGGACGGGGGACCAGGACGGGGACATCGGAGACACTTGGCTATGGCTGCAGTGCTGCAGCTCTGGGGAGAGTGCGAGTGAAGGTCACGCTGAAGTGAGCACGGCTCCAGTCCCAGCCCCGCACTGCCTCTGTGGCCCTGTCCTTTGGAATTGCACCCTCTCACTGCTGAAGTGGTTTTGCTCCCAAGGAGACAGGGAGGAACGTCGGGGGGCGCAGCTGTAACATCGCTGCCTCAGAGCATCCTGTCAGGAACTGGCTGATACCGGTCTCTTTTGAGGGGAGACTTGGTGCCCACCCAGGGCCTGAAGGTTGTCCCTGTTGATTTTTCTGACACTTCCTCTAACAGGATTCTCCTTGATTTGATGTCTGCAAATTCTAGGATGTGATTTTTACTGCTGTTCTTGAAGATAAAAGGCTTATTGTTTTCTAGGAAGTTTCTTCTGAGGGTGGAGAAATTGTGACCTCCAAGTTGGAAGTATTTTTCTGCACCGTCGGCTTTCTCTGATGGGAGGAGAGCAATAGTGGCAGCATCCAGTGACCTGCAGAATTTACATTATTTGAGACATTCTGGAGGAGGGGGTTAGCAGGCAGTAAAGACTTGGAGTCCGTTTTGCTTTTCCTGCTACTTTTCTGCTCGATGCCTTGCCTTGAGTGTGATGTTTTTCCCAGACCCCTCTGGGTGCTTCTTGCTATCTGGGGGACCTTTATGGGACTACAAAATAGTGAGCAGGCTATTTACCAGCCTGGAGCGAGGATTCCGATTGGCAGAAGCACTGCATAGGAAGGAGAGCATAGCAGCACATGCTTCACCAAACACGCAAGATGCAGGAGGCTCTGGGGGTTCCAGCTAGGGTCTGGGGACTAAGAATCTAAGCTTGGGAGCTGGCTTGATTTGTAGGAACACAACCCAGCATTTTTGTCTCAGCTCTCAGACCTCTCAGCTCTGAACTGGGGATTGGCCATTGCTCTTCGTTACAAATACAAGTCCCCGCAAGGCGGGCTGCTGGCCCTCACACCTCTGTGTGTGGAATTCTGACCAGTGTGGGACTTTGCTGGCCATGCCTTCTCCATCAGGTGATTGATAGGTGGTGCATCCAATGATTGGTGGTCATTGAAATAGAGAAGAAGGAAAAGAAAGTGATCAGTTGGGATGCCTTTGGACAGCTTCTGAAGGTCAGGACACAAGTCAGTTGTCTTCTCTTGGTGGCTTTGTGGTAGTAGCTTATATCGTAATTATCTGGCCCCAGAGCAGAGATGGTTGGTTGGTGTGTTCTCAGGGTGATTAAGCTTCAGCGGAGTTTGACCCCTTCCTAGCCTTTCACACCTTAAGGACTGTTGTTGGGAGGTTGGGTCCACAGAGATGTAAATCCCCAGTGCCTGCGTCCTTGGGTCTGAATCTTCATTTTGGCTTCTGAGTTTTCAGGGATGGGTCCTCCTATGTTAACCTCTCTCTTTTACTAGAGTCACTGATAAGTTTTGTTGGGAAAGACATTGGGGAGAGGGAGAAGACAGCTCCAAATGTGAGTCACAGGCCTGAGAAGTAGCTGAGAAGAGACAGGTTTGCACTGAATCACAGGGTTCTAAGTGGGATGCCAGCACGGACAGAGGGGCCTAGACTCAGGGGGCCATTCTCTGCTGGGTTTTTGACGGTGAAATGTAGGGTCACAGGCAGCAAAACATTTACTACTTTTCTAAGATGATGCTTTAAGAGCAGGTTTCAGAGCCTGATGTTGATACTGTTTTTCTCTCTCTCGTAGTCGAGTCATCCTGCCTGTGTCTGTAGAAGAGGTAAGTCCTTTTTCTTCCTTTTTATCCATAGTTGGATGTAATTGCTTGTGACTCTTAGCTCACTTGGGCTCCAGGCGGCCTATGCTAATATCTGTGTGGTTTTCATGTTTGTTCTAGCATAGAGATAATCAGTACCCGATGTGAATTTTCCTGGTGCAGTTTTCAGTTGATGGAAGGCACTTACGTATCTGGGCAACTATGTATGACCTGCCTCGAGCTGCTGGCCTGCTAGATAACTTTGAATAGACACTAAACTGACCCCTCTTACCTGCTGGGACTCTGCCTGTCTGGGGAGATGTTATTGAGGGGGTTAAGTATGTATATTTCTGGGACCTCCATGACTCAACAGGGAAGTGTGCCTGGTTATCTCTGGTTGTGCAACAAACCAGCAAGACTGGAAACCTCTGAGGCCCTCCCGAGGCACGCTCTGGGTGACTCCTGGAAAGACCAAGGCCTGGAGCCCTCCTTTTATGGAGGGCGGAGAATGGCAGATGGACTTGGCTTCCCTCTGTCCTTTTATGGTTCTTGGGCTTGACGTCCCTGTGTATGAGGATCTGGCAGGATTTGCCACAAGGAGGTTCATAGGCCATGCTGAGTCAGAGTCGGTCTCCTGGACAGCAGGAGACTGTCACAGAGCCTCCCTCGTCCCGCCCTTTCTCTGAACTTCCTCCACTCTCCTTTCTGGGAGCAGCCTTGCTCTTTGCTTTATTCTGAATCCACAGGCCCCCCAGCTTCCGGTTAAGCTGGAGTTTGGGTGAGGGTGATCAGCCAGTATAGGTCCCCCAGTCACTCTTTCCTGTGGTGTCAGCAGGAAGCTCCTGAGATAACTTTCACTCTGTTCCAAATATGAAATGGACCTTTGAAAAATGAAATCAGGCCAACAGAGCCCACAGCCAAATAGCCAAGCCTCTTGGCCCCCAAAAAAAGGTGGGCAAGCATTGGCCCCCAGAAGATTGTCTCCAGTGGTGGGCTACATGTCTGTTAAGAGCTATGGAGACCCAGGGGAGGGGTCGGGTGTGCCCCAAACATGATGTGGGAGTTCTGGGAAAGGAGGATAATAGAAATGAGACTGGGGAAGCTGGAGAAAGGAGATGGCGGGGTAGATGCTGTGATCCTTGGGGACCCTGAGATGTACCAGTTGGGTCTGGGAACCACGTGCTTAGGCTGAGAGCTGCTGGCTTGTGGGGGTGCCGTGCTAACCCACCTTTTTATGAAAAATAGCAGGTGATGATTTTCCAAACCAGGAGGCCAAGCAGGAATGCCCACCATGTTTGCTGTCCTGACACTCAGCTCTTGGGGGTCTGATGACTCCCTCTCTGCCGTACAGGAAGCTCCCACACCACAGTGAGGAAGATGTCCCGTAGGAAGTCAGGAGTTCCTCAAAGTGGCATTTAAGGGTGAAATGAATCTTTTCACAGGGAGTTTCTTGATGGAATGATAGGTAGGAATGTCTCTGAGAAGCATGGCAGACCCAGGAAGGCCAGTGCTGTCCAGGGGCACCTCTTGGCTGTTCCACAGTAAGGCTAGAGGGGCCAGAACAGTGCTTGTTTATGGTGGGGCCAAGAGTGGAGGAAAAGGGGAACTCACCTTGAGAGCATCTACATCTACAGTTGGTGGTTTTCAGCTGGCGATTGTTTTTTTGAGCACTGAGGAAGTAGTGGGGTGAGGTGAACCAAGCCTGAAAGCAGAAGCTCAGGCAGTGAGCACTGGCTAGGACTCATCTGTGAGCCTGGTGATGGCCAGCTTGTTCTCAGAATCCACCAATGAGAAAGCAGTGCTTGGCCTGGGTAGGGTTGAAGCAGGAGCTGCTCTTTTGATGTCTTGAACCTTAGTTCCAGAAGATGAGAAAATCTTGAATGAGGATGCTGAAGAAGAAATAAGTAGTGACCAGCCTTCTCAGAGTCTTTATTGATAACCCAACCTGACCCACAGTTCCAGTGAGAACAGCCCAGTGTCATGTGGCTATTGGATTCACTTCCCAGTTGGAGGCTGTGATTTGAAGCCCTCAGAGCTGTCTGATTTGAGGTGGGGAAGAGAAAAGAGAAGGCCCTGTCTTTATGACCATCCTGATGGTATGAGTCAATGTTTTGGGGTGAAGTTAGCTTCTGGCTGGCCAGAGCCTTTGCCCTAACACTCTGCAGGGTTTCTGGACATTCTGCAGGAGAGCACCAGAGCCCTGGCTGTTTGGTGGTGTGTCCACCAGTGGTTCCTGGCTCAGTTTGGCCCACCTTTTCCCCCTGCTATGGGCAGGGCTGTTTTACTTCTCATTTCCAGAGATGCAAGTTGCCAGGCCCCTACGGTACCTGGCCTGACTGGTCCATGGAACTGAGACCAACAGCTGTGGTGTCTTTCATGACATTTTTCAGGCCTACCTACTGCATCTTCCTGGGTTACCACTCCCAGATTGCCAAAGTGGTGGAGTCTCTGTTTGTCTTAGCTTAGTTCTTGGGAACAAGGGAGCAGATCTCCAGGGCAGGGAGTGCTATTCTTGGTCTAAGGAGGCTGGAATCCGGATCTCTTCTGGGCTCTTTATTTGATTTAATGTTCTGACCTGTAACCCCTACTTCCACTCCATCTGAATCTGGCTGCTTTCTGCTTTGTGGAGCCCCTGTGCTGAAGGGAACCCTCTGACATGAAAAGTGCCCCTCACTTGTGGCTTGTGGAGGCCAGTCTTACTTACTCCTTTGGATTAACAAAACTGCCTTCACATGTCTCATTGGGATTAAAGGATCAGAATATCAAGAGAGATTAAAAGGGGAAGATGCCAGCCCAACACACTGATCCTCTTAGAGCCTGCCCTCTGATTCCTGCAGCGAAGAGGAACCAAATGAAGGGGATTAGTCTCTGCCTGCGGCCCCTCCCTAAGCAGTACCAGCAGCCAGCAACCCAGTCCCCTCCACCAGGCCCTTTCCCTGGCCTGCCCTTTAGGATTGCTGAGTCAGTGGTTAGGTGTTCTTATGACTCTTCTCTGAAACAGAATTACTGCTGCTTCTTAGGAATCCCAGGCTCAGCCAAACCCTGGCCCACTTGGTGGGGTTTTCACATATGCCTCTGTTAGGGGGTGGACTTGGAAAGACACAGGGACAGCTTGGGGCATTGAGGCAGCCCTGATGTTACTCTGGATTAGCAAGGTCAAGGTGACTGTCTCTCACCCAGATGTTTCTCTTTTCAGGATTAACAGCCTTGATGGTTTGACTGGGCCTTTCCTTGGCATCTTATACTGGGTTTTAGCTTTGGAAGTTAGGGTTCTGTCAGCTTCATGGTAAATGGTGAATTGCCCTGCTGCTTCACTTTCCATGTTTTGCTGGAAATTTCCCTGCAGTGCTTAGGGAGCCACACGGTAGAGCAGGCTTCCAGGTTTGGGGGAAGCCTGCGGCTGCTCTGCTTGGTGCTGCTGCAGGCAGTGGTTTCAGTGGCAGCTTCCCAGAGTGTAGCTTCTCTGTTTTAATCTCAAAGGGAGAAAAACCTTTGTCTTTCACTCCTGGGAGTACCAGGAGGTTGGGGAAGGGACACAGGGGCTGAGGAAAACCTTTCTCCCCACCTGTTTTCCCACACTGTAGTCAAGTATCGTTTTGTCTTTTTCTCATACTCCCTAAACTGTTGTGTCTGGCAGCATTGGCCGTGATAGGGAAGATTCATCCTTTGGTATAGGCGTAACTTCCTGCATTAACTGTTGCTGTTTGTTCTCTTTTCACATCTTTTTTCCCTCCAGACAGCTTCCCTCAGAGAGAAGGGAGCAGAGGGGCCAGGCATGGTCCTTGCCGAAATCATTGGCCCTAATACTGAGTTGTCCTGAGAGGGTCAGAGGAGGCCAGTGATCTTGACTGGTGACTTGATAGGGTGGCATGTGACCCAAATAAAGAAAAACTAGGCTTTGGCCATCTAATGGGTGCCAACACAGAGGGTGCACCCAGCCAGCACCTGGGGTAGGAATCTGTGTTGTCTAATACAGGAAGCAAGGCACTAGCTTTAGCTCCACCAGGAATCAGGAAACCATCAGGAGGTTTGATTCCCTGCAAGACTGGTTTCTGAGCTGCTGACACGGTGAGGAGGGCCCAACACTGGAGAGAAAGCAAGTAGATGAGCCAATTTTACAGCAGAGGTTGTGGCTTTCACAGAGCCCTGGGTCACTTTCTTTACAAGAAGTCATGTCTTAGGATCTATTTAGACAAATGGGATAAAGAGACTTCTGGCCACCCATCCAGATCTTGTTTGGAGATTTGGGACCAGAGGCAGGTCCAGGGCAGAAGTGACCCTTTTGGACTCTAATCTGTTTTCTGGATAGTGGTATGAGATTAAGTATATTCACCTTCCTCCTTAAGCCTTGTTGGAAGATGTGAAAATGGGAAGGATGAAATTAAACACATCTGATGGCTAAAGAGAGGCCATGAAGCAGCCTTGGGTGGATTTGGGCAAGGCCCCGTGTGAAACTGCAGGGTGAGCTCCTGGATCAGGGGATTCCAGAGCAATCTAACTGGTTCTGGGCAGCTGGACCCATGTGCAACCACTGAGAAGATTCTGCATTGGTAGTAACTGCCATCTCTCTGTTCCTTCAGTATCAAGTAGGGCAGCTGTATTCTGTGGCTGAGGCCAGCAAAAATGAAACGGGTGGTGGTGAAGGTGTGGAGGTCTTGGTGAACGAGCCCTATGAGAAGGACGGTGAGAAAGGCCAGTACACACACAAGATCTACCACTTACAGAGGTAGGTGGCTGCGCAGCAGAGCCAAAGACAGCCTGGTGTAGAGGCGGAGCCAGCGGGTAACTGGGGATATTTCTAGGTGGTTAGCTGGTTGCTCAAGTTGCTTCACCTGTGAGAATGGGTGGAGGTGGTTCTTTGCCCATTTAAAGGGTTTTTTGTTTGTCTGTTTTTAAATAAAAGTTACACTTGCCCCACCAGGCTTCTAGTCCCCAGAGGTGATAGTGTTACTCATGTGTGTAAATATATAGTAAATGTTCCTAAAAGTAGAATTGTGGGGTCAGGTGAGGTGATAGTGTTACTCATGTGTGTAAATATATAGTAAATGTTCCTAAAAGTAGAATTGTGGGGTCAGGTAGCATTTTAAATTCTGATATTGTGAAATCAGCTGCCAGAGAAATTTTGGTACTTCTCTTTGGATCAAAGGCATAAGTAAAAGTTTAGCTGGAACTGATTTGTATACCCAAATCCATCACAAACCACACAATTGTTGAATCTCTAACCAGAAAAGTAATATTTCTTTAAACCATAAGCTGGCCCAATATTTCTATAAACTGTAATATTTCTTTAAACTGAAAGCCATAGTAAACATATGCCAGCTTGAATGGAAGTTGAAGTTTTAGTAACTACCCAGTATTGGAAGAAATAATCTGATGAAAAAAAAATTGTGGTAAAATATACATAACACAAAATTCACCGTTTTTACCATTTTAAAGTTTGGTGGCATTAAGTACCTGTGCAACTAAAACCTGAATCTTAATCTCAGTTTGGTAAAAATCGCTGCTTTAATGTAGTCTACTGCTCTAGGGAAGCAGACCTGCCAGCCCAGAGTTGTACAGGATTTATGAGTGTGGAGCCAGGAGGAAAGCAACACTGTGAAGCAGGCAGAAAATCTCAGCACCATCCCATTTCCTTGCCGTGGTGCTCTTTTCCCTCCATGCCTCCTCTTGGTCCTCCTCTGTCCCTCCTCTGAGTTGACTGCCGACCAATCCTTACTGAGCCCTTAGCTGTTAATTAGGGTAAGGCTTAAGATACACCTTCCCATAGTGTATTTGTATTGTTTAAAGCGGACTTTGAAAAGAGATAGTGAGGTGGGCAGCAGGGGCCAGTTGGTTTCTCAAGGCTCATTTGGTCCAACCAGAGTGGCAGAGAGGGAGTCTGTACATACGGAGGGTGGGACCTGTCTTACGCTCTTCTTGATGAAGAGAGTGTAAACTTTGAGCTGCTACCACTGCTCTTAATCCCCAAACACCCAACTGCCAAAAAAAAAAAAAAAAAAAAAAAAGCCCAACAGTGCTGAATGCCCTGACCACCTCTCCTCGGGAGGCCCCAAGCCTTCCTGGCACCGTTAGTTGTCCCAGTCAGAAACCACAGGGCCACCACCACATTCTTCCTTGTTCATATCAAATCAAGTCCTTTCAACTCCATCTCCATTACTTCTGTTATCTCCAGCGCTTCCATCATCTCATGTCTGGGTTACTACAGCAGCTCCAAACTAGTACCCTTGCTTTCCACTTTTCACACAGCTTCAAGTGTTCTGTCCAGAAAATGGATCTGCTACTCCCCAGCTTAAAAGCTATAGAAGGCCCTTTGCCCCCGGGATAAAGCTATAGGATCTTTTATGCCCCAGCCTCTGCTTGTTCTCCTGTATTCCCTGCCTCATACATTACACCAGCTACTCTGAACTTCTCTTTCCCCAGCTTTTCCCATCCCCCTCCCATTCTTTTGTCTAGCTCAGTCCTACCTACTGTCTCCTCTGTGTGTTCGTGTAAACCTTCCCTTCCCTGGGGAGCCTCCCCATGCACCGTGTTCTCACGGGGCTCTGCCCCCAAAGCCCCCTATTGCTCATCACAGCCGCACTTACAGTGTTGGCCTCCACTGGAATAGTTCCACTCCTCACTAGAATGGAAGCTCCGTGAGGGCAGGAGAAACATCTATGTGATTTCTGTATGTATCCTGGTGCCTGACACATAGAAATACTTATCTGAACAAATGTGGCAGTGAGTGAACCATCTCAGCCTGTGGAGTTAGCTCTCTCCTGGAGGTAGCTCTTTTCTTAGGCCTCAGGCACTAAAGCTGATACAACTGCAAAGATTACAGTTAAAAACTAAGGAAGGAAGATTTTACATACCTTTAAAAGAAAAAAAAAGAAACAGAATGTGCTCACACCTGTAGAATGTACCTGCTGTTCTGTAACCTGAGATAAGAATTGAACAGAAGGAAATATTTTGTCCTGGGAGGCAGATGGCCCTGACACCCTCCTGACCACCCAGAACTGCAGATAGCAGATCAGATCATCTTGGGTCCCATATTCCAAATTAGTCAGCTGGTCACACTGGCGCTTAAACCTACACTGGTCCACCCTTGGAGACATCTCATCCTCGCAATGTGTAGTATCATGCCCTGGGCCTAGTGATCTCTGGAAAAGTGTGTAATGATCACATAACGACCGATAAGCCACAGCAGGATGCCAGGGGCTGCACCTGCTGTTCTGTTCCTGGTAGGCGGTGGAGCAAGTTGCGGTTGTGGGTTAGTAGCCAGCCGAGGTGAGGGGGTCAGGCTCTGGCAGGTGGCTTCTCACTCACAAGTGGGACCTGCATACCCACTCCCCACTTAAGAAGCTAGAGCTGCCGCCTAGAGGATGTGCCGGAAAAGCCTACTGTCTTCTAACTCCGCTTCTTTTCACCACCCCTTTCTCACTTAGCAAAGTGCCCACATTTGTTCGAATGCTGGCCCCCGAGGGAGCCCTGAATATACATGAAAAAGCGTGGAATGCCTACCCTTATTGCAGAACCGGTGAGTGCAGACCCGGCCAGAGCTGGAGTTTGGGCCCCAAGGTGGTTGGAGCGTGTGGTCCAGTGGGCCCAGGGGTGGCGATGAATTGGGGTTTTGTGTCCCACCTTCATTTTCTAGATTAAGCCAGTGGAAGGATGAGCTTGGGGCCTCCCTTCAGGCTGGTGGTGAGTGGCAGTGTTGTCTGGAGCAGTTTGGCAGCGGGCTGGGTGGGAACTACCAAGTAGCCATGGCCCAAGATGGCACAGAACCAATCCCTCCTATTTGGGGATGGTATGATAACTTTGATTGTTTTTACTGAATACAAAAGGAATATTTTCTGTTTAAATTTTGGAGAATATGTACAAACAGAAGAAAATAATCACTTACGATCTTTCCATTCCTAGTCACTGTTACCATTTTAGTGTTTCTTTCTAATCCTTTTTTCTTTTAAATGCTTACATATACACATTATATATAAAAGTCTCCAGACACATTTTCTAGAATAATCATACTAATTATTAAATTACTCATTTTTACTTAGTAAATGGAGAACCCGTTCTCTGATACTCCATAGGTCACTATTTTAAAAAAATTTGTAATGGCTGCATAGTATTCCATTGTATGAATGTACTGTAATCTTTCTAAACCACTCCCTTATTGTTAGACACTGAAATTTCCAGTTTTAATGTGATGTATTTGTGTTTGGTTTGAAAAGCAGCAGTGAAGCCCAGGGAGACAGTTATAGGAAAGGGCCTGCAGGGTGACCTTCCTGCCCTGGGGAAGAGCCAGGCCTAGACATCGAGAAAACAAACCAGAAAACCCTGATCTTGTTGTAGAAAAACTGAAATAAGCCATATTTTTGTTGACAAAGGATTTAGAAACAGCTATCCCCCAAGTGTGTTATGTAACACCTGCAGTACTCACACCAGATTTGAACGGAGAAGACAAGCAGGAGGGAGGTCACTGCTGAGAGCCCTGAATCTGTGGCTTCCGCTCAGCCAGCAAGTTCTACAGTTGAAGGTGGGACTAGAAGTGGAATTATTCTCTTAATCTTTGCCAGTCTCCGATCTGGAATTTCTGGAAAGAAAAGATTTGAACCTCCACAGAGAGCTTTCTATTCTTAGACATTCTGGAATTCCCTTTGAGTAGTTTAGACTCTTAGCTTTCCAGGATTCCTAGGTCTAGAGGGCCATTTAGCAGTAGACCTCTTGTAGGTCACAAGCTGGTACTGGTCCGTATCCTATGGGGGTCCCTAGAGGTCCCCTGGAACTTGACTAAGTTGAGTAGCGTTTCCCCCAGCCAGTCTACATTTGCTGGCACAAAGAGTCTGGCTCTGGGGTCCTTCTGCCAGCCTCTGCTTACATGTACTCTGACTTACTTGTTGAGACCTGGCACTCCCTAGATTATCTCTGATGAGGATGTTCCACCTATGTGGTCCTTATCCTGTGGACGTTGGGGATGACTGAACTCTAGAGCATAGGGTCATTGCTCTCTTCAGTCATCAGTGGCCCTACACAGGTCCAAGAACCTTGTATCAGGAGATGCACAATCATTGGTGGGACCGGGGATGTGTAATGCCTAGAGTTTTGTTGCTGTAGCTGAAAATGTAAACATCACTATTCCCTAAGCATCAGGCAGGAAGCTGTTCAGTTCTTGGAAAAGAAGCATACACAAACTTTCTTAAAAGACAGTGTACAGCGTGGCTGGGTGTGTCTGATCTAGGGCCAAAGGTGAATTTTCTTGATGTCTCAGAGAGTTGCACTGAGCATGCGTCATAAGAACCTTAGCCAACTTGGCATAAAGGAGGCAAACAGATAATGTGGACTGCTGCATGCATGGGGCAGGGTTCTGGGTACACAGCTTGTGCCGACTGAGAGATACCACTGTCCTCTGTATAATTCTAGGGAGAGTGTGCTACAGCTGAAATGGACATTTTTCTAGATGTCAAATGTTCATTTGTATATTGTCCTGATTTTTGGCCCAAAGAAGAAAAATGTAATTTCTAAATACTCCGTGAAAAGGAGAGGCAGGGAGTAGGGGGAAATGTTGGCTTCTTCAGTGGGATCTGACCTTACAGTTAGAATCCACTGTCAGACAGAATGAATGTGTTGAATCTTAGATCTGTTCAGTTAGACCTTGCTCTTTTAAAATAAGAGATACAAACATGGAAAGTTATGTCCAGTTCCCTCTGGGGAGTGGTAGGAAAAAGATTATTTGTTCACACCTCTTAGCTTGGCCTCAGTAGATCCAAGTTTGGGGTGAGATGGATAAAGGAATGGGGAGTGAATTCCATGTGCCTTTTGGAAGGTTCTAACCTTGTTCTGAGTAGAATGCAGATGGACTTGGAATGTTCTACCCATTATCAGCTCTTTCTGTCCTCTTACTTCTCTCTGTTTCTTTTCCCCTAATGCTCATGAGTTGGGACATGAGGAGGGGGTAAGATGGGGCTCAGTCTGTGAATGAAAATAGGAAGAGATGCTTGCTTGAGCAGCAGTAGACTGAAATTGAAATGACACGGAGATTAGCATGGCTCCTGTGCAAGGGTGACACACAGATTCGTGGAGGGTTCTGTTAAAAAAAGAAAGAAAGAAAGGAGGAAGAGGAAAATGAATGTTTCTCCTCCTGCCTCTCCCTCTAACCTTAACCCTGGTCTGAATACAGTCTCATTAAAGCCGTGGTTTTAAAGTACCTCATTGGTCTCATTTGGAGAGCCCTGTTTTCCAACTGTAGAGGTTTCCTGAGACTGCCAGTGTAACTAGGGTTGCAGCTTAAAGAAAAGGGAAGGCTCTGAATGCAAAGGTGTTTGGAGGGGCAGGGAGGCTAGAGAAGATTGGGGAAGATTGTTTGGTCATCACCCAAGCTGGCATTAAAGGCCAGGGAGGGTCATCATCCTCGGAGGTTCAGAAGCCTAATTTGTCAGAACTGAGTGGGTCTGTTTCTCAAGGTCTCAGAAAGACTAGTGTATAAAACCACCAAATGCCAATATATTAGGTTATGTTGAAATGCAGAATTACTAATGAAACCAGATATTGCTGTTTGCTGAGTAGGGCGTTCTTTCCTTGTGGACTTTCCTACAGGGGAAACCAAATTATAATCAGCATGCCAGCGTGTAGTGGGAAGCGTCCACTTGCTTAAGTGATCAGACCCTTGTGTCCGTTGATTAGCACATTTGGTCCCTCCATAGGCCAGACTAGGAGACGGTTGCTTGGAGAGCATGGACTCAGAATCGGGTGGTTGGTTGGAGAACTTTGGTGGCTAGCGTCATCAAACCAGGCCAACCTGACACTCGGGGTGGGGCTGCTAGATCTGCCACATACACAGCCCGGGACTCCTGCTCCCAGGATAGTCGGTGCTGGAACATTTCTGCCAAACTGGCCTCTTTGGACACCCCTCATTTCCTTTTTTTGTTAAACATGATTTTCTTTAAGCTGGTAACAGGGCAGTTATTTCAGTAGGCCTTTTAGTTATCATCTTGATCAGGTGCTTTCTTCTAAGTATCCTTCACTGGATTCAGGAAGATCACTGATAGTTACTTGGGTTGTTTCCCTTTTCTTTTCTTTTCTTTTCTTTTCTTTTCTTTTCTTTTCTTTTCTTTTCTTTTCTTTTCCTTTCTTTTCCTTTCTTTTCCTTTCCTTTCTTTTCCTTTCTTTTCCTTTCTTTTCCTTTCTTTTCCTTTCTTTTCCTTTCTTTTCCTTTCCTTTCCTTTCCTTTCCTTTCCTTTCCTTTCCTTTCCTTTCTTTCTTTTCCTTTTTCTTTTTCTTTTTCTTTTCTTTTCCTTTTCTTTTCCTTTCTTTTCTTCTCTCTCTCCCTTCCCCTCCCCTTTCTTTTCTTTTCTCCTCTCCCCTCCCCTCTTTTAAATGGAGGTACTGGGGATTGAAGACAGGACCTTGTGCATGCTAAGCATGCCCTCTACCACTGAGCTATACCCTCCCTACTCTTGGGTTGTGTCTCAAAGAGGTGGATTTTATCCCTTATATTTCAGCTTTTCCTCATCTCAGTCTTAGAGGTAGCCTTAGTTTCAGTTCTGGAGTTACAGAGTTTGACTGTTGTCTGAACGTGGCAGTGTGGCATCTATCCGAAATTGAGATAACTCCTAAATTCAGAGGGCACAGAATGATCTGGGCTGTGGTCAGGAGGAGAGCTAGTCCGTTCCCCGGTGACATTAGAGCTGCAGTCATTTTCTCTGATAAATAATTGAACTGTGCTTTCCAAGGGGGTCTCATTACAATGAGCAGGAGTGTGGAGGGTGAGGGGTTTGGTTACAGTGAGAGGAAGGATACAGAGGGCAGATAGACAGCATCTGGCCTAAGGTGCCTGCTCTGTGCCCCGGGAAGCAGGGGGGCACAGGTGATGCTCTGATGGCCGAGCGGCAGGTCTCAGTGCTTCAGCTCATCAGGGCCGGTCCCTGTCCTTGCCCAGCTGGGAAGAGTCCGGAGGCGCTGACAGTGGCATCACTTTAATTAGATTCCATATTTGGTCTCTGGGGACTTTTGTATGAGTAAAACGAGGGTTGGTGCACTTGAGGTACCAAATGCACTCACTGGGGCTTGGAGGGTGACTCTGGAGTAAGCCCCAGGGATTGGAGAATTCTTTGCTTTTGTAGTCCCTGGGGATGAGGGGTGGATATTTATTCATCCTCATTAATCTTTTTCTCTCTTCTTTCCATGTCCTTGCCTTGGAGCAGTTATTACAGTAAGTATATTCAGGGGGGGTGGGAATATAAGAAAAGAAGAAATAAAAATGGAACTGCACTGGAGGTTCCTGGGGGTTCCTCTCTTTTTTCTTGGGGGACTTGGAGCTGTTGAGACTTAATCTTTTCATTCCTAACGAGAAGCTTGTTAATTGGCAAAGTGGCCTCTTGCTTGAAGCGGCATTGGCAGGTGGCTTTCTAAGGTGCAGCAGTCAGGACTAAGGCATCCTCGTCCTGGGTCTCACATGTACAGAACGAGCTCCCCCCTGCTCGCCCCAGGCTGTGCCTTGTCAGGGCTGTACAGAAACTTCAGTTCAGCTGACCTGATTGGGGCTTTCCCATCTGGGCATCTGTTGACACCAGTGAGCACTGACCCTTAGCAAAATTGTGACATCAGCAATGTTTCTTTTCCGTGACCGCCCGCTCTGTCAGTGCCCTTCCCACCCTTCAGCATCCTCATCCAGATGCCTTGTTCCTGCTAGGACGTAGGCGGTTTCTGGGAACCTAATTCCCACTGAGGAGTTGGGGGTTACCGTGTCCCTCCTTTGAACAGTTCCAGCTTTTGAAAAGCATTAGGGAGAAAGATAATAACTAGCATGAGGGGTTAGATTGCTGAGAAGAGAACTTCAGTCCTCAGCAAAAGACTGGCTGGGGGGAATTGGGGGAAGAGGGTAGCGAATGTGTTTGCTTGGCTGGGAAGACTTCCTGTGCTTTTCCCACACTACCAGTCAGCCGTTAGCACCCTGTCCGTCAGGTAAATGGCAGATACATGAATTAATAAACACGTGGATTTTTGAAGTCAGACAAGACTGTTTTTGAAGCCCAGCTCTGTCGTTGTCTCTATGGCCTTGGACAAGTACCCTCACCCCTTTGAACTTTGTAAAGTGAGCGTGATGTTACTACAGCCCTCACAGGCCGCGGTGAGGACTGGATGGGAGGATGAGCGCCTAGCGTGCTGTGGGCTCCCAGGTCAGTTAGCTGATATTATAGCAGAGGCTGGAGTCTCCCAACTGCCCTTGAGCAAGTAGTAGGAAATGGTTACTCCCCGAATTTGAGCCTGGTGACTGTAAGGTATTTTTTTCCCCTTCCAGAATGAGTACATGAAAGAAGACTTTCTGATTAAAATTGAAACCTGGCACAAACCAGATCTTGGCACCCAGGAGAATGTAAGTAGCACTTCCCCAGGGCCCCAGGGACTCCCTGAGGCTCTGCTCTGTGGCTCTTCCATCCTTGCCAAGGGGTCTTCTCCGTGGTCCCCTTTTTCCTGTCCGGGAAGATCTAAGCAGCCTGGCTTAGATCTATCCTGCCAGCATGGGATCACTCTCTCTCATCTGAAAAATACGATCTCCAAGACTCTTTAAAGGGCCTTCTCCTAATGTGAGGATTGGTCTAAAGTGCAACTCCTGGCACAGAGGATCTATTTTTAAAATACCAAAATTACAGCCTCTGTAGAGCACCGTTTGCCAGTAACTCCTCAAATTTAAAATACACCCCAGTAATTCTACACCTGGGAATTTATACTACAGTTATGTTTTTACATATGTGAAATAACTCATATACAAGGAGATTGATTGCTGCATTCTTTGTGTAGTCAGAGATTAAAAACAACATAGGAGCCCATCAGTGAGACCCTGTTAAGTAAATTGTGGTGTGGCTGTATCGTGGTATGTTACACAGCCGTTAAAAAGAGCCAGTAGGGAAAAGTCTTCAAGATAAATTGTTCAGTGAAAAAAGCAGGATGTAAAACAGTGTCTATATGTGTTACCATCTGTATTAAAAGAAAAATCTCACTTGGGTGCTTGTTCGGGCATGGAATCTGGTAGCAGGATGGTACTTGGGAAGGGACTGGGAGACAAACAAGAGAGTTACGTTTTATCATATCCTGCTGTACATCTTGAATTTGTGTCATAATTTTGTATCATGTACATGTGCACCCTGTTTCAATCAGTTAATTTTTAAAAGCATCAAAATAGCAGTATATGGCTAGACAGGCGACATCTCCATGAGTGTGTAACAGTCTTCATAAAGGGGGAATATATGGAAGGTGCTGAGGGAGCCCTGAGGGTGTCTTGGCCTGCTGGAGTTGCACTTAGCCTGAAAAATCAGAGCACTAGTTCTCAAATGTATGTCCACTTAAAATCCATCCTCCCATTCCTTTGGATAATTTTGTATATAGCGGTAGGAATCTCACATCTACGGCTACAGGAGTAGCTGTTCCTGGGTGTCCGTTCTGGGTAAAGTGTGCTCTGTAGATGATGGAAACACACAGTGGTCCTCCTTCCTCCTGCAGGTGCATAAACTGGAGCCTGAGGCATGGAAACACGTGGAAGCCATATACATAGACATTGCAGATCGAAGCCAAGTACTTAGCAAGGTAGGAACTGTTTAGCAATATAGGTGGCCTTTAAGATGTAGAAATGACTCCTCAAACCAAGAAATCATATCCATCTTGGCTCAAAGGAAGGTTCTGTCTTGGGTATTGTTTGTTTTAGTTGTGAAATGAGTGTTGAGTTCCCTTGTCTTGACTTGGGGATACCACCAGGAAAGTAGTGGCCCAGATGTATGTGTCCTATTTGGCCTCTGGAAATTGTCACTGGACAACGCAGGTACTGTTGGTAGCCCTGAGGGTGAGTTACCCTGCTGAAGTGATACTTGGCCTGAAACTAGTTCTCGTTATTTTTCCAACCCAGTAATTGAAAAGCATATTGCCTATCTGTTGTGTTGGAATACTGTGTTCTGTGGGTTGCAGGGTGGTGGGGGAGGTTTGGGGGTGCCAGTTATATGGAAAGACAAGTCCCCTTCCCCCAAGAAGCTGGTGGTCGCCTCTCAGAGTAACGTACACGGCAGCAGACACCTGGGAAGGACTTTCCTTCCTGCTTTCCATCGTCACATCCACTCTTTGCCCTGGAGTGGCGTTCAGTCATTCTCTCATTTTGCTGCTCAAACATCCTTTGATTTCTGTAGGACTCTGCATCCTTATAACATGTGTCTAGATCCGTTATAACATTAACATGTTATGATTAATAGTTTATGTCTTTCCCACTAGATTCAGGACTCTTAAAGTGTGGGCCAGTCATTATTTTTGTCAGTCCTGCCTTCTGTGCCCATAACGTGTCTCCATAACGTCGGAGACAGTGGGGGCCAGGTCTGTCCTGCTCACTGCTGTGTTCCCGGGAGGTATTGTTTAGGGAAGTAAAGGTTTAGGTCCCCCATCCAGTCCTCTTCCTATTTGAATGGGGCCTTTTGGGATCTGGGCACAGGAATTTGGCTTTCTGCCCATTGGTAGGGAAAAAGTGCTTTCTATACCCCAGGGGTATGATACCTCTTTCTTGGAGTCACTTTGTGTGCCTAAAATATTTTAATTTGTTAAGTAGATGCTCTAAGGGGTTTGCTTTTCCTGAGCCCATGTTAGTCAATGCAGAGGAACAGCCAAAGATTAAACTTCTGTTGCAGTTAATTAACACACAGCATTGACTGCATTTTAAATCAGTGAGGGGAGACTGACGATAGTACACAAGAGGGTAGAGTCTATACATTGAACATTTCCAGTAGGGATTTTATTAAAACAAGCCAGTTTATAAACAAAACAAAAACCAGAGGGAGATAGGATTAGAAGATTTCAGGAATGGCAGCAGCCAGTTGTTCTCAACCTAGGCTGCCGTTTTAGAATCACCTGGGAGGTTTAAAAAAACAAAAAAGTGCATCCCACCCTCACTTGCAGATGTTCTTATTCACTGAGTTTTGTGTGGAATAAATAGCTCAGAAATCTATACAGTTGACCCTTGAACAACACAGGTTTGAACTGCAGGGGTCCACCTGTATGTGGAATTTTTTTTTTCAATAGTAAATACTACAGTTCCACGCTGTCCCTGGTTGGTTGAATCCAAGAATGCAGGGGGTTACAGGTATGGAGGGCCAACTCTAAGTTATACGTGGGTTTTCGACTGCTCGGAGGGTCAGCACCCCTAACCGCTGCATTGTTCAAGCGACTGCTGTATTTTGAAAACACTTTCCCTGGAGATCTGGTTGTTGACTCCAGGTTGCAAGTCCCCATCTTAAACAGTGGAAGTAGATTCCTGCTCGCACAGTCTTGTAAAACTGAAAACAAACCCTGGCAGAGAAAATCGCAGAGAACTCCTCTGAGGCGAATGTAAACAGTTCTACATCTTGTTTGTAACATTCCCCCATATTTTCTGTGCGCCTGTCACATCAAGGATGGTATGAACTGTGCTCTGGTGGAAAATCTGATCTCTCTTTCTCTTTCTCTCCCCTTCTTTCTCTCTCCCCCCATCTCTTCGCTTCCAACTCCAATTCTACAACTTCTCTCAGGATTACAAGGCAGAGGAAGACCCTGCAAAATTTAAATCTATCAAAACAGGCCGAGGACCCTTGGGCCCCAATTGGAAGGTGCAGTTCACACCCTCACCACCAGGGGGCGGGGGCTGGGCACAGCGTGGGTGGTCCTCTCCTGGAGGTGGAGGGGAATGGCTGGGACTGGGCTAAGGGAGAGCCAGAGGTCTGCCCTCTTAGTTACTTGCCTGCCTGTGGGTGTGTTTCTAATACAGCAGGAACTTGTAAATCAGAAAGATTGCCCATACATGTGTGCATACAAACTGGTTACTGTCAAGTTCAAGTGGTGGGGCCTACAGAACAAAGTGGAAAACTTTATACACAAGGTAAGTGACCAGGGTGCAGCCTTCCTAGTGTGTGTTGGTGGGGGGTGTTTGGCCCAACAAGAGAGGATCATACACCCCATGTGGCTTGTATCTTACCGTAGCCAACATCCGAATATTTCAGATTGGTTTCCCAGACCCCCACTTCCCCTTGCACTTAACTGTCTTACAGTTTAATGCTGTCTGTCCAAGGGCACCACATGTGACAGGGAAGGAAACTGAGGCAAAAGAGGAAAATAAGAAGGGGCTTGCTACGAATAAACGACAAAACTCAGTATCTTTTCTTGAAGCCAAAAGGCGAGAGGCACTAGGAACCAATTTCTCCAGGGCCCTGAATTACTAAACCAGACAGACCTAAGGAGTTTCCTTCCTTTTTAAACAAGGGACTATCAAAACAAAAGTGTCATAACATGTATACATGGGAGAAACCCAGGAAAACTGAGTCACTTGCCTAAATAGCCCCTAGGGAGTTTTTATAGCCTTATCTCTGGTGCATGAGAGTCTAGTATAACTGGGCAACATTCCATAGCTACTGGCCAGTTTTAACCTGGCTTTAGGCTCCAGGGACAAGGAGGAAACCTGGCACAGTTGTTTTGGGACCTTGGCTCTGCTATATGCTCATGGGCTGCCCATCTTGGTAGCATTTTGGGCACAGAGCCTCACTGTGAGGTAGGGACCCAGCCTCTCCAGGGGGCTTCCTCCAGCTTGAAGCCATACTTGGCAGATGCACGAAGGCAAAGGTCGTTGACCTAAGGGACTGGAGGGCTGATCCAGATAAGCCAGCTGGGTGTCACTCCTCGCCCCTGCTCCCAGCAGAGTGTGGGCTTTGGTCATGGGGAGGAGAGCTGCAGCAGTGGCCTTCACCTTCCACGTTCTAACTTGGGTCCCTCCTTTTTATAGCAAGAGAAGCGTCTATTTACAAACTTCCACAGGCAGCTGTTCTGTTGGCTGGATAAATGGGTTGACCTGACCATGGACGACATTCGGAGGATGGAAGAAGAGACGAAGAGACAGCTGGATGAGGTACGCGGGAGCCCAGGGGAGACTTGGGGCTCTCAGCCAGATAACTGTGTGAGCATGAGGGAGACTCGTGCCGGGGCAGATCTCTGAGGGCACCATCCTGTGGTTCTAGGAACATGTCAGCGTCTACTGTGGGTAAGGGCTAATGCCAGGCGATATGGGAACTACAAGGAAGAATGCAGCCCGTGCTCTTGAACTTGCAGTCTAGTCGAGGTCTTGGCATATCCAGAGAGACAGATATGGCGGTCTGTGCTGAATGCCAAGTGAGTAATGCAGTTGCTGCAGTGGTTCTTCAGAGCCGGGAGGGGGAATCGTGCTGGGCTGCAGAGGTGGAGGTGACGCCGGGAGGAGGCAGGCCGGGCTGATCCATGAACACCATGCACATTACCCACAGAGGACAGCAGCAGCACACACAGAACTGACCCCCCTCTAAGGTTGTTCTGAACTATTTTTAGAGTTTGGAGCCTTTGCCTTTTTTTTCTGGCCTTGGCATGGATCCCAGAAGGAGCGCTATCTGCTGCTCCATGGGAGCCTGGAGACCTAACACTCCTCTTGCCTCATTCCGGGAGTCTGGGGATGCTGCCCTGCAAGGCTCACTCAGAGGAGGTTGTCAGTAAATAACACTCGAGCAGCCACCGTATGTGAGGCACTGTCTGAGGGTACGTCTCCTGTGATCCTCACAACCCCTGGGAGGAGGCCCCACTGTTATGCCTACACTCATATAGGGGAGCGGAGGCTCTGAGGGTTGAGCTCGGTGCCCAGAGTCATGCAGCCCGTCGGCGATATGCTCGGGGGAAGAGCCCTGGCCCCCAGTCACCCAGCCTCGTTTCCTCCCTCTCAGTGCCATTTGGGGCTCCCTCTGGCCCTCTCAGGGCTAAAAGTCTGGCAGGAAGCTCTGTTTCATAGGAACTGCCACCCATTTTTCCCTCTTTTCTCTGGGTGGGTTGGCACAGAGCCTGGGTGTCTGGCAGGCATTGCTTTGCATGGCCTCGCTGGGCTCTGCAGCAGGGCCGCAGGTGAGACGCAGGCCCAGGTGCCCCGGGCCCCACACCACACAGATGTTCCTGCTGCACTGTGCCGGTCTCAGGGAAAAGGCACTCCTCCTTCCTCCACAGCCCCAGGGAGTTGATTTTACCCTCCAGGACAGCACTTCTGGGCTGACCCACTGGTTAAGTGGTTTACTGAGTTAGTTCCTGTTGCAGGCAAATGTTTAGTCATTCATTCAGCTACATTTGGCAGGGAAGTGGCAGGATTTTGGACACAACTCCTGATTCGTTTGCTCAGGATCTTCAGGAAGTGGTAGTTTTTAATGCCCAGGGCTCTGGCGAGTCTAACAATGTAAGAGCTGGGCCTGAGTCTTTTGGTCACCTGAGTCCTGACAAAAGAAAAGAAACAAATGACCAAACAGAGGAACGCAGAGCCTTTGGGGTTTAGTCTGTATCTTCAGCCGCCCACTGCCTGGCAGGCCAGCCCAAAAGTACCCCGGGGTCATGGGAGCACCTGCTCACAGCCTTTCACCCTTTGGGTCAAATTCGAGTTCTCGGTGCTAAGAGGACTCTGCAGAGCATCCGCTGGATCTGCCTCCCCCAGACCCAAAGTTGGAGCGCACTCATCGTCAGGAGTGCTTTCTTAATCCCCACCCTTGTCTTTGCCTGTTTCTCCATCCTGTGGATAACTGTGCCAAAAGCTTAGATGATCTTTGTCCTCCAAAATAACGACTGCAAATGCAGAAAACCCTCTTTGAAATTGGAATTTTTTAAATAGTTGGCAGTGGAAGAGAAAGCAAAACCATTCTGGGACACGTTCCGACCCCTGTAGCAACTGTATGGGACCTTTGTGCACTGACAGTACCTCGAGCTCACTTGTCTTTTTTCTTTCTTTTTTCTTTTCCTCTTTCTGAAAATATTTCTATCCAAGTTTTATTTTCTTTCTTTCTTTTTTTTTTTTCTTTTTAAAAACAATCTATTGAGGTCTGATTGACATACAAAGAGCTGCAGGCCCCTGTTTAATGTATACATCTTGATGAGTGTGCAGATAAATATACACCCTCGGAGCCATCACCACAGTCAGTGCCATAAACATATCCATCACCTTCACAAGCATTTTTATGCTTTTAAAACTCAGGCAGTATCCTGGCTTATGAGGAAGACACTGTCCTCCTCTGCCCAGTCCCTGAGGTCCTGCCCCCAGAAGCAACCCCTTGCAGTTCTCAGGGTGGTTTCTTTTGTTAATGACCTCCATGTTTCCAGATAGTATGCTTAACCTCTTAAATCTTTTTTGACTTGAGCTATTAATTGTTGACTTCTTCCTGTGGAAGATTTGGCTGTTTTACTCCACCCAGCACCCACACTTCTCTCCATCCTCCCAGATCACAATTTTGGGTTAACTCATCAGTCAGCATTTATTATTTTTTTGCCTTTGAAGTTCTTTTTTACCAGCTGAGCCCTTTAGTCTACTCTGGTTTTCATTCCTTCCTTGGATAATTTTCTTGTTTTGTCAAGAAGTGAGCAACGGCCTCCCTTCTTTGTGTTAGCTTAGTTTCCTGTGTCTGTATCTCAGTTTTGTCTCTGAGTCTTACTGGGGTGGTTGGTTGGGTTGCTTGCACAGTAACGGGGTTGGTGTTGGTTCATTCTCGTGCATTTTGCTCCCACTCGGTAGACACTTTGATCTAAAGAGCTCGTCAGTTCTGGAAGATGTTTTTGTATTACCTGTCTCATCATTTTCTCCCCTCTGTTCTCTTTGTTCTCTTTTGGAATTTTTTTTCAGTCAGAAGTTGGACCTCATGAATTGGCCTTCTAATTCTCTTACGTTTTCTCTCATTTTTTAAAATGTCTGCTGTTTGGCAGAGATTTTCCAGGGTTAACTTTTCTCTACTCTTTTGAATTTAAGACATTTTAAAGCATTTCTTCTTCTGTGTTCTTTTTTTAAAGTATTTTTTTCTTTATTTCTACCTCAACATCTTCCTTTTCTAAAGCTCTGGGTTTTGGCTCTTGTGTTTGGTTTTGAGGTATCTCTGCCCCCTGAACATTTTTTGTTCCCCCTGAGCTCGCTTTTCCTACTGCACTATTGTTTTGTGTTGGGGGCTTCCCTCAAATGACTGGGGGTCCTTGGCTGCCCATTCACATTGAAGAGTGAAGCTCTAAAAAAAACGGGTTGGAGCTCTCTGGATCAGGGTGGGCTTACTGAACTGAAGTCAGGTGGTCCCCGGCTTCAGGATTCTGTTTTTCTTCAGCTACTCATTTTGCTTCCAGGGGACTCCCCAGTCTTTTGCTCATGGGGATGGTCAGGGCTAGCCTTCTGGGAGCTGAGCTGAGAAGGGTCCTGGTGGATTCACTGTGCTATGGGGTGTCTTTAACCTAATCTGCATCCTGCCCACTTCACCCCCAGCTGAGGCTGGCTACCCTCAGCACCTCCAGAGAGTGAACCCCCAGTTTGCTGTGGCAGGAAGCAGGGCTTGCTGGACTGTGAGAACTGGGGGAGGGAACACCAGGGCCAAACTGTTCTTTATTCCCGCTTTCAAAGAAGTCACCAGTTTTTAACCCCACCTGCACTCCCACTTTTAGAGGTACCTGGTGCCGCTGTTCCCAAGCCTTTGGAGAATCTGAGTGCAGTTGGGTCTCTGTTCCTCACAGGCACTTGGGTGTGAGCCTCTGCTGTTCTGTGCGTTAGTCACTACTCAGCTGTACTTTTTTCATCTTCCAGAATGCTGTTTCCCTCTTAACTGCTGTTGTCTTCTCTGTTCTTACTGTCTTTGTGGTTTTACATCCTTTAAAAAATTCCTTCACGGTCATTGTGGTAGGCTTTTGGGGAGGTAGAGCAATAAATGCATCTATTCAGTCTGCCATAATTAACTAAGTTTGCAGTAGGAATTATGACTGTTATTTTTTAAACCAATGCATAGTAGTCTCATGTGGGTGGATTGTTTTGTGAGTTATGAGAGGTCACTCTAAGGCCACAGTCACCACTGCCATAATTCTCATCAGTGTTGAGGGGTGGACCCACTGTTCTTGGATGAGGCTCAAGGATTTGAGAAACAAGGGATCAAGAGATTAGTCCTTTGCCCTAAAAAGAAAAATGTCAGGAAATGTGTGCCTGTATAGAGCAGTGTCTCTCCCTCACTCCTGCTCTCTTAAGAAACTCATGATCTCAAAAGTGGAAGAAGGTACCTTAAAGGTCATTTAGTCCAGTTATATGGCCAGTGATTGAGTGCTCTCTGCAGCCCCCCCACCCCAGCTTGTGCTCGATCACCTCCTACAATGGGGGACTCACTATCTTATGAACATGGTGGTAATAAACATAGTTTTATTATTAATAGAAGCTAACATTTATTGAGCTCTTTCTGTGCCTGTCATGTGTGGTAAGCATTTTATATGTACTGTATCATGAAATCCTCATGGCTGCCTGTAGCTTTTATTTTATAGACAGAGAAACTGAGGCTCAGAAGTTAAGGATACCTTCTCGTTTAGTGAACAGATACTTCCTGGGCCTTTGGCCATTAACTCTGTAGGTAATGAGACTGGGGAAAAAGGATTCATTTTTTAAATTTTAAGAAAACTATTTACTGGACTCTAGAACATCTGCTGAAAAACAGCAAAGAGGGCACAGTTAAAATTCCATACCATATTTGGGGGTCTTCCTCTTGAAGTCCCTGTCGGCTCTTCTGTTCCCTCCGGAGCCGTCCCTTCTGGACTTGGTACTTCGGGACAGAGCTGAGAGGCCATGTGGCACCCTTGCCTTGCTGGCCCACCTTGGGGACTGTTTCTGAGCCTCCTTGTAGCCAGTCCCCCTGTGTGTATGCTTGCACGTGAATGTGCCCATCGCTTTCTCATCACATAAACTTTGGGGAGGAGGGCCCTTGCTCCATCCTGTGGCTTTTTGACTGATGGGTCACCGTCAGTTTTAGATTTGAAGTCTTAAACTCAGTGATTGTGTAAGTGTCTCTGTGCAGTGAAGTTCCTGGCAGGATACCACATCCCAGAGTTTCCCATTTGGGACTGTGGTAGATAGAGGTTCTGAGGATTGAGCTGATAAAGAGAAACCACTCAGTGCCCAGCTCGCCTGCTGGGCTGTGGGAGATTGGAATCTGAGGTTGGACTCCTGCAGCGCCTGCAGAGGGCAGAGCTGGGTCTTTTGAGGCTGAGGGATCCCAATCTGTGGGGTCCTAATTCCCTCCACCCTGCCCAGCCCTGACTGACCCCAGGGCGGACCACCTGGAAGATGGGCCAACATCTTGAAATATGGGAGCAGCTTTATTTTCTTTTAAAATAGTTTCATTTTTCAATATTAAGGTAGTATATAAGTTTAAATACTTTTTGGAAAAGAGTGAAGAGTAGAAAGAAAAAAGTCACTTGTACTCTTAATATTTAAAGACAACCACCGTAAACATTTTAAGTCTTTCTGTACACTTTTACTTACTTACGATGGTATTGCACGTGCCGGGTGCTTCTCTTACTTTTTTCTCTGAACGTTATAACAGAGCATTTCCTACTAAAAAACCCGTTTCTGCACATACATGTTTCTAATAGTAGTGTACATATTGCTCTGTACTCTGGCGTTTCCTTGTTTCTGTTGTGTTGTTTGCTGGTTCTCACTGTTTCTAAATGATGCTGTGGTGAAAAATTATTGTACACTAAGTTTTTTGGGTAATTAGGATTATTTACTTAAAATAAATTCCTATGAATGGAATTAGAGAATTTAAGACTCTTGTTATTTCTTGCTAAATTTCTTTCCCAAAGGGCTAAACCTGTTATAAAGAGAGTGGCTTTCTAAAGAGATTTGAAAAACAATTTCAAAGGAGTGGGGAGGGTATAGTGGTAGAGCACATGCTTAGCATGTGCATGAGGTGTCCTGGGTTCAATCTCCAGTACCACCTCTAAAAATAAAGGAAGAAATAAACCTAATTACCTCCTTCACAACAACAACAACAAAATCCAAGGGAGAAGGGTATAGCTCAGTGGTAGAGTATGTGCTTAGCATGCACAGCGTCCTCAGTTCAATTCCCAACACCTCCATTTAAATAAATAAATAAACAAACAAACAAATCTAATCCCCCCTTTAATAAATAAATAAATAAAAATAAAATTTAAACATAGGTAAATAAAAACAATTCCACATGTGCCTCCTCTCTGTACTTTCAGAACTGACTTGTGGTTACTTTTCAATGTCCTAAACTGTTGTTTTTTTTTTTTTTTACTAGCTTTTTTTTTTAATTGAACTTTTTATTTTGAGATGATTGTAAGATTTACATTCAGGTTTAAGAAATAATAGAGAGGAGATCTGTTTCTCCCAATGACATCTTGCAAAACGATAGTACAATATCATACCCAGGAAACTGACATTGATACTTTAACTGGTTTTTTTTTAAAGTCAAAGGAGTATTTCATACTTATAGTAAAAGCAATTTTCACAAAATAGAGAAAAATATTAAAAATAGAAGTCCAAAAAATAAATAAGATAAGTAGATGAATAAAAGTCCTTTTCCTCCAACTCCTGGCCTCATTCCCTACAGGAAACCACTGTTAAAAATAAACAAAGCAAGACTGGAGCTTCTATTTTCATGTTCCTCGACTATATGTATATACACAGCTTGCAGTGGCTCGATCTGAGGAACACTCCAAAATCAGATAAAATCTTTCATGTCATTTAGGCCCCAGGAAACAGGAAATAAGCATTCTTAGGGCATTTCATTATAGGAATGAAATAATATATTTTTATTTCAGTGGCACCCTCTGTGGAGGGACCTTGTCTCTGAGAGTGGAGGAAGCTATCGTGTTTCCTGATAGGAAGTTGCATCTTATTTCAAGCAGTAGGAAAACAGGACCTGGCTTTACATTAGTAAATTAAAGCAAGGCAGTGAACTCTCAGGGCATACAAGAATCTGCCTGAGGCCTGGGGAGCTTTGCTCCCACGAAGCCAAATCTTAGCCTCTCTGATTATTGAAAATTTACGTGAATGGTCATTAGTGAGCAGACATTTAATGAGCGTGTTTCTGTCTCTTTTTTTTTAATTTTTAATTTAAAATTTTTTAAACTATTTATTTTTAACACCTTTTCTGTGGTATGATTCTTATACAGCGAACTACACATATTTCAGATGTACAATTTGATTAATTTTGATAGATGTATATACCAATGAAACCCCTACCACAATCAAGATAACTAACGTTTCCATTACTCCTCAAGAGGTGCAAATTTAGAATTCCCAATTTATCCCTTTCTACCCCCATTACCCCCTGGAAACCGTAAGTTTGTTCTCTTTGTCTGTCTTTCTGTTTTGTAGATACGTTCATTTGTGTCTCCCCCCTCCATTTTTTTTTTTTTTAGATTTCACATATAAGTGATACCATGTGGTATTTTTCTTTCTTTTTCTGACTTACTTCACTTAGAATAACAGTCTCCAGGTCCATCCATGTTGCTGCAAATGACATTACTTTATTCTTTTTTATGGCTGAGTAGTATTTCATTGTGTATCAACTACATCTTTATCTAGTCATCTGTCGAACATTTGGGTTGTTTCCATGTCTTGGCTACTGTAAATAGTGCTGCTGTGAATATTGGGGTGCATATGTCTTTTCAAATTAGCATTTGTCTTTTAAAAAAATTATTTTGAAAGAGTTTCAAACTCACAGAAAATGACAAGAATAATGAAGAACTCCTGTACTCCCATTTAACCCAGAGACCCCATTCTTTTCAAGGAAAGGGTACAACCCTACATTACACACACTGTGCCCTCCTAGTCTCGTTTAGTCTGGTTCAATTCCTCAGTATTCTGGGACTTCCAAGACCTTGACATTTGTGAAGGTTATAGGGTAGTCATTTTATTGAGTATTTTTCAGTTGAAATATGTCCAACGATTCTATGTGATTAGATCCAGTTTCTGTGTTTTAGGCCAAAACATCATAGATTTGGTGTTCTTTTCACTGTCTTCTACCTGCCTTTCTGTCCAGTTCTGGTGATGTTACCTTCATTCTACACAGCAAGGCGTTCCAGGCTTGTCTTGCTCTTTCTGTGACCAGCGCTGGAATTGGCCGGATCTCCCGGAAGCCCTGGTTCCTTTAGTGGCAGAGGTGTCTGGGTGCTGGGTGTGCTCATTACTGTTGGGGTGTTGCTACTCCCAGACCTGCTCATAGGATGCAGCAGGGGGGCTTTACAGTCTGTAGTTATTTCTGTATTTATCTGACATACTGTGTTCACACAAATACTTCCATCATAACACCACAAAGTTAACTTTTAGTCTTTTAAAAAAATATGACAGTGCTCTTACCCAGATTTGTCATATTGAAAAATTTTGAATGTGTTGAACTCTTATAAAGTAGTAAGTTAATAGGTATTCATTAATGTGGCTAACTAAAGTTACAGAAGCAATAAAAAAAAGTAATGATATCATTCAGGAAAGTTGAGTTTTGAGCAGAATCTACAGGGGAAAGGCATTTCAGGGAGATCTCAGAATAAGCTCCTACTGGCTGGCTTGGTGTCAGAAAATAGACTTTCCTGTTGGGAGCAGAGGATCTTTGCTGGGGATGATGAAAAGCGAGGTTTGTGAGACCGGCTGATTTTTGTGACTCACTTAAGGTCCCTCTCCTGTAGGTTCTAATTCATCAGGTCTGGGGCCCAAGAACCTACATGTGCCCCAGGCAGTTTTCTGAATCAATTTTGAGGAAACTCTAGAGTAAAAGACCAAAGACCTTTTTACAGTGATGCTGTCAATAGGGAGTGACTATAGGAACCTGTGGGGAGGACCAGAAGAATGTTTTTCTCATGTCCAGGTTCCACGTGGACTTACTGATTATAGTAGTTGGGTGGGTGGTGAACAATAGACATCAGTTTGAAATGTGGCAGGAAGAGTATTTGAAAATGTTCCCAGTGGAGAACTGCAGCTGCCGAGGTAGAGTCTCTGCAGGATGTGGCAGTAGTCAATCTAGTGAGTAGAACATAACTGAGGAGTCTGTGGCTTGAAAGTCCAGGTTCTTCAGAGCTGCATACACACCCCCTTCACTACAGGACTCTGCTTAGAGCAAGGACATAACACTCATAGCAGGTATGAGTGCAGACTCTGTGCCAAGCACGCTGGTGCGCTAAGTACTCTACGTGAGTATTTTAATCTTCACCACAACCCCCATGACATATGTACTGTTATTATCTCTGTTTTATTATTACAGAAATTGAGGTTTAGAGAGCAGCGAAGTAACTTGCTCAAGGTCACACAGTTAGTGATGGAGCCTGAATGTGGTCCAGGCAGTTTGATTCCAGTGCTTATGCTCTTATCTGCTCAAAAGTTGTTGAATGAGTATGGAGTGAAAGTCGAGTAGAAAGCTCAGAGATAGAGAAGAAATATCTAATGGGACGTTGAAACACACGTTATAGACATCCTGCAATTAGAGTAGAATTTTCAAGTTGGAAAGGATTTGAGAGCGATCGCCACCACAGTATTCCCAGCAAGAAGTTGTGTCCTCTTCCGCTTGGAGGGTGCCAGGGACAGGGACCACTCAATGCTTCCAGAGAAGACCCTATCCTGTTTTCCAGCAGCTTCACACTTCCGCTGAGCTGCGATCTCCCCTGTATTTTCCATCCCTGTCCTCTGCTGCCCAACTCTGGAGCCACACTGTGTCCACGTGGTTGACTGGGCGAAGCCTCTAATTAGAGCTCAGAAGAGGGCATTGCTGTTCCCTGTGCCTGAAATGCTCCAGGAACCACCTCCACCCCTGGGAGCCACAGGATTTCCCCCCTCACTTCCTCCAGGTCTCCACTAACATCACTCATCAGAGAGGCTCTCCACAGCCAGCTCATAAAATAGTGTTTCCCCACAGTCATCCTCTATGCCAGTGGCCCTTAGCCCCACTGACATAGTTTGTTCGTTCTCCCCATCTTGTCCCAGAATTTAAGCTCCTCGAAGCAAGACTTGGTCTATTTTGGTTCATTGCTAAATCATCAGGCCTGGAGCAGTTCCTTGCACAAAAAAAGATGCTTCCTAAATATCTGCTGAATGAATGAATGAAAGAAGGGAACTTAAGAACGAAACCCCAACATGGGATGCAGGGCAGAGAAACAGAAATCATGGTTGGTGGGACCAGTGACAAGAGCTATAAATGGGGTAGCTTTGGCTGTGTGTGTGCAGGATTCTATTCTCTGATTTGCTTTGTGCACAAGAAAATGCTTGCTCTGCCCTCTCCACTGGCAAGATCGAAGAGGAGGAATGTATTTGTGGTGAGCTCCATCAGCGGCAAAAGCTTTCAGTTTTTCCTTTTTTTTCTGTTCCAGATGAGACAAAAGGACCCAGTGAAAGGAATGACAGCGGATGACTAAGGCCACCCCTCCCCCTCTGCACTGTATGTACCACATTTCTCACTGAGCATGTCACAGGCGCTAAAATCAGTTTGGGTCCTCAAGGCTCAGCAGCTCACTCTGGAGGCAGAAAACCTGCTTTATTCCTCCCCTGTCCTCTAGTAATAATGAGGATTGCCATGCTGAACAGCTCTTGGGCTTCCACTGAGAGAGGTTATGACTGTTAAGACATTTCAGGGACATGTGATTGTATAAAGAACCGCTCAGACAGAGACAGGAACAGGGTGGTGAGAAGTGGGGTTGGGGTGGGGGACTCAAAGCTTATCTGCACTAATTACTCTTCCTTTTGTAACTTGAGCCATTTCAAGTTGAAGCTGGCATTGTGGGGTGCTTTCTGAACCCCCTGTGCCAGAGCCAGTTCCTAGCTCCACACTGCTGCCATTCCCTACCCCTCCCTTGGAAAATTCGTTGGCCAGTTTTTCCCAGTGTTCCTTCTTGGGTCTGGTGCTTCATTTCCTTCCTCTTTATTCTCCCAATCCCAGACTGAGTAGCTGTCCCCATCAGAGGCAGCATCTTTCAGATGCTTTGAGAGTATTTCTGCCCAGGTCATAGGACCAGGATGGGATGTCCCTTGTTCTTTGTCACTCTTCCCCAAGACCCTTCCTTCTGTTAGCTACAGTGCCCTGCACATCTCTGGACTTGCTGTAATTCCAGCAGCTCAGAGGGGCTTAATTATGGAATGAAAAGCCTGGCTCTGAGAGAAAATCATGTGATCAAATAAAAACCGGCTGTCCTTCAGCACTGAGGTGCTAAGGAGGCCTAGGGTCTTGCCAGCAGTGACGCAAACCTCTGCTTTCTCTCCCCGCTCCATGTGCTTGAGAACTTCTGGGAGATAAAACAGTGGGATTAAGTGGATTGTTGCCATGCCAGCTTCTCAGTCACTGCTTAGACCTTAGTTTCCTCTCTCCCTTCACCTACCACCACACCGCCTGGCATCCTTCCTCCTTTTGAAATTCCCCCATCAATGATGATTTACAGTGTATTTCTGTTTTCCTCTGTTGCTTCCTTAATAATTGTATTTTTCTTCTAGTTTTGCAAGACAGTGGTCAACAGGAAGGCCCAGCAGCTCCACCCTCCCGAGTGACAGGCCATCTTCGGACGCAGCCTTTCTATGCCCATTCTTCAGGCAACTTTCGATCCCTTACTGTAGCTAAATTCTAGATGCCCGTTAATATTGTGAACAAATAGACCGTCTGGTATTATGAGGCCCGTGTGTGCGGGAGCCTGCTCCTCTGAGATATGTGGCGTGTAGGTTGCTGTATTTACAGCTCCTCCCTCTCCAACCATTGTGTTCTCAACCCATTTCTGTGTGTCCCCCACCCCCTTGATTTCCAAGTGACATTTTTAGTCTTTCAAAATAGCTGCCTTTTGTGATGTGGTGATTTAAATGATTTATGTTTGTTTATTTCCAGCCTTGGGATGAACTAAGGTATTTTGCTTCCTGGGCAGATCTTTGCAATATGAGTGCTCACCTTGGGAGAGGGGATGAGTTAGAAATACAGATTTTTTTTTTTCCCGCAGTCCCACAGGACAGCAATGTGGCTTCATAACTCTGATCTCTGCTCCCAGTAACCCAGTGTTAAGAGTGCTCCAGGCACCATGGAAGTACCCAAGGCCCAGCCAGTCTCTGTTTTGAAAACTAAACAAAAACAAATAACCCCTGGCCCAGGCATTGCATCTCTGGTCACTAGTCTTAGAAATACCTATGGCTTCTTGGCCCTCCTGTTGCCCACTCTGTCTGAATCTCTGCAGAGCCCGTAATATGCCCAGGTCAACTCTGCGTGGAGGAACTGTCCATGTGGCCCTTGGAACTGAGTCTGCCCCACCCCCTTACCCCTAGGAGTTCTGTATGTCCGTGCTCCTCTTCCCTTTTGGGCTGGTGCTGCCACTCAGCAATAATCCTCTTTTCTCTGTGCTTTCTTAGATTCCTGTCCTCTGTCTGAGGCTGGTCAGGACACAGAGGTCCTAATCTTTTCAGGCTGCACAGAACAAGCATGTGAAAAGCTTCCCCAGAACATGTTTCCCCTTGTCCCTAGTCCTGGAAAGGAATTTGGGTATAAGGAACTCAGCTTGTCCTGCCCTCATGCTGAATTCTGTCCTGGACAATCAGAAACAAGTAGTGATCGTAGTACAGAACTCTACCAAAGTTGGCTGGTGAGAAAGTCCAGGCTGCAGGGAAGAGAAGCCGCTGAGTGCTTCATAGTTCCCTATGACTTGGCAGAAGCCAAGTATGCCTTTCCAGTGGGAGAATTTGAGATAGCTGTGGTGCCACCTGACATTTCCCAAGCCTTGTGAAGGATGTTGGCTGAGTGTGCAGTGACTCAAGCACATTTTAGTCTGGGTGCCACTGCTAATGAGAGACCAAATCTCTGTTGGGGAGAGAAAAGTAGGATGGGATAATCTGTCCTTATGTTCTTGTCAGTTTGGCCTTACTCATTTCTAAGTGCAATAAGGGAGTGTCTCGCAGGATTACACCTGTGACTTCCTGATGGCTGCTTCCCTGTGGCCCTCCTGGGGCAAGGGAGGACAAACTCAGACCCCTCAGCCAGGGTAGCTCTCACCTTCATTGGGGCCCCTTAGGGATCAGGAGATGTCCTGTCACACCTTCCTATTAGTCTCCTCACCTTGTGGGGTCTGTAGTAATGGATCTGGAGCAATTCAGTTGGTTATTAGCATCCCAACTGTTGGTAGCATTTATTTGGGAAAGTTGATGAGGCATTCCTACTGGAGAAAAGTATATACATGTTTTCCTACAAGCTCTGTGTTAGCTTATAATTATATGTGTGCTTAAAGCTTTCTCTTCTTCATTCTTCAACTAAGTCAAGTCCAGATGTGGGTTATCCTGGGAGAAACAAGTGGTGATATTCTAAACAGACCACTGTTGATGTGGCTTGAGGGTCAGCAGATATTAGTCTCCTTCCTTCAGCTCTTCTCAGAGATCCACACATATCACTCCAGCTCTAGGGGGAGGGGCTCGCTCTTTGTTAGCCTTTCCTTTGGCTCCTCCCACCTCCACCTGTTGCCCAATTTGAAAGCATCCACATGAGCTGCTAGAATTTCCAGAAGTCAGCGGGATCTAGGGCTCTAGCCCACATAAACAGGAGGGATGTCCCTGGTCTGTTCCATCCTCGCGGATAGTGTCACTGCTGGGCAACAGTGTTGGCTTCTTTTAAGTACCTCCCTTCCCTCCTTATCCCCTCCCAAACTAACTAGCACTCAGAGGGGCTTATGATGCAAGGCTCAGATCCAGGGGTAGTACCCAAGGATGTGCCATGCCTCTTCAGACCAGCTTCTGTTAAGATTTCCAGGGCTGTAGTCCCAGTTAGAAGCAGCAGTGCCTCTGTAGGAGGGGTGCTGGGCTCTGGCCGCCTCACAGAGAGGTGGGGGACAGGGTCAGTATTGTGGGCACGTGTATATCTTCCCAAACTCTCTTACAGTCCCTACTGGGACTCCCTGACTTATTTTGGTTGGTTCCTAGTGCTACTTCTTTTACAAAATACACTTTGTAGAACTGATTAGATTACCTTGTTTATTTAATGTGAGTTTGTGCCTTTTTGTCTCAATCTTCCAATACAGGTATATTGGGGGAACAAAAGCAGTCTAATAAAATCCTAGACAGAGCTTTCTGGAGTCCAACTTATTGGTGATGTCCTTATGTCCATTTTACAACTTAGATATCATCAAACTCTTGTTGTTCCCCTTTTAACAAGGATTAGTAAAAGTTACAAGATAGCTCTGAAAATTTTTGCAGGTCGATTTCTGTAAATTAAAACATTCTCTCATCATTTTACTTACGCAAACATCACATATCTGGAAGTAATTTGGCCATTTTCTCCTGGCAGTATTTCTTTTCTGCTTTTGTCTCCCCTGCCCTTCACATGCCCCTCTTTTTCCCATCCTACCAAGCAAAACATTTATTTAGAGGAGTCCTTACTCTGGCTTCCAGGTTGGTGAACCTCATGAAGCTTCTTTGTAAAACTGCATTTTTCGGGGGAGAGTCATGGCTCTCATCAGATATTCAAAGGTATACCATACACTGTCCTGCCCCGTCCCCTCAACAGAAAGATTAAGAACCAGTGATTAGAAGGAAATCATAGTTAATCTTTGGCACAATAAATAATCACTTCATGTTTGGTCGTAAAATAGAGGCACTGACTTATTTTTAGTTCACTGCTCATTTTCTGAGCCCAGGAGCCCCCAAAGGTCCAATATGTTTGCATGAGTTTGAAAAGTGAAAAACACTTGAAAGTGGGGATAGAGGTGAGCTAAGAATGGAGGCGCTCAGTGACCAAGAGAAGACAGATTACCTGTAGTCAGGGGGAAAGAGACTGGATTACAGGCCGGACAGTGGCTGGGCTGCGCCCCTTCCCCCTCGCCTTCCCCCAACGCCTCCGGGCGTTAGGAACCTGGAGGAAGACAGTGCAGAGGCTCGAGACCTCAGACTTGGTGTTTGAAACCGGACACGCCAGGAGGCTCACGCGGCCGTGGCGGTGGCTTCCGCCGGAAGATGGCCCCTCCCGGCCGGCCTCGCGCGGGGCACCTTGGGAGCTGGGGGGGCGGCCTCCCCCAGCGGTGGGCGGGGCAGTGTTGCGTCGGGTTCTAATGACACGAGGACACGCCTCTCACGTCCCGGTGTCCTAGGCCCCTTTCCTCTCCGCCTTTCACCGTTTCGCGCTCATTGGAGAGTACCGCCTCTTCCCCCGGGCCGCGCCACCCAGAGCCCTCCGTGCGCTCAGGCCCCGCCTCTTACGGAAGCCGAGGCGGAAGGTCGGAATCCGGAAGAAAAACAATCGGGTGAGAGCGAGCTGGCCAGCACCTGCTACCCGAAGGGGGCCGATCGGGCCGGGACCGGCTGCGGCGAGGACACACGAGCCGGCCTGGCCACCGCGTGGGGACCATGGCAGCCACGAACCCACAGACCGAACCGAGAAGCAGGACGCTCAGGTGAGGAAGGCGGCTGCGGGCAGACCGGCCTGCTCCGGGTGGGGTCCCTGCCTCCGACCCACTTGGGGCTGAGGGTCCGGGGCAGAACCAGGCTGGGAGAGAAGGAGCCAGACCTGCGGGGCTGCTTCTAGTTCAGAGTCGTCTCACAATCTCCCAGGCCAGTATCAAGAGGGGTATGTTAGGCTCGAACCCCTCACCCATTTCAAACTCAGGCCGCCAAGCTCGTTCCCAATTGGACGCCCCAAGCAGATGTCCCAGTTTGCTTCTGGAGGAGGCAGCAGCGTTGGACTGTTTGAAGTTAAAGACAGAACAAAGCATTCTCTTCTTAGCTCTAGAGTAGAAATCTCGTTCTTACTTTTGATCAGCACATACATCATGGGGTCTGCCTGATCCCGTTGTGACCTCCTGAAATCCAAAATCAGATTTAGATGAGATCTTTAGTGAAGTGGTAATAGCCTGGTCCCATGCTTGCTCTTTAACTAGGAGCAACGCTAATCACCAACTTAGTGCAGGTCACGATGCAGGGATTTGCTGCTAATCATCGGATCTGAAAGTGGAAACAAGAAATCCTGACTTTGGCTCTCCATCCACTTAGAGCAGGTCCTTGGGAAAACAAGGAGCCTTGGACAGTAAAGGCTGCCTTCCTTAATCCTCTGTTGGACAGCAGGGGGAGATCGTAAACAAATGAAGCACAAAATCTCTGGCTGAGTGCCTAGGAAGGTGGTTTTTTTTTTATTGTTTTGTTGATATTCATAAGGAGGGGCAGGAAATTGCTTTAAGCTGGCTAGGAGTTTCTTCAAGTTGTGCTTTTTTAGAACATGGACCTCTAAGAACAGGGTCTGGTGGAGAAGAGATGTTTGGGGACATCCTGCCCTTTTTTCCCACCTCCCCACACCCCCATTCTAAATCTTCCACTGTTACAGGTTCTTCTCCTCATGGTGTGCCTAGAACTCACTGGAGGCTTGGTGGCTGTTTTTGATCTCTGCAGGATTTGTAGCCCCTGCCTGCTCTGTACTCAGCACAGTCTGGGGGCTTCCTGAGAGTATTGCTATAACTATTCAGTTGAAGAGATATGCAAGTCACTCCTTCCCCTGAGCCTCTGATGGGATCCAGTGTTCTTGAGAGCTGCTGATCTAGATCTGTTGCTTCCCTAGGGTTTATATGAAGCTGTGGTGGAGGATGTTATCCAACTGATGACTTTTCCCAAGAGGGTAGACTCTTGAGAGAGATGTTGAGAAACCTGTTATTTAGAATCTTCTTAAGCTCTCTGACACACTTGGCAGAATTGGTTGTGCTCCAGGGATCTGCTAGGAAGGAGTGAGGAAGGAAATGTGGTTTCATTATCACTGTTATTTTTGAAATTCCCCTGTCTTGCAGTCCTTAGGCCTCTCACATGGTGAAAACTGAACCTCCAGAATCTTTCTTGTGGTGGGAGGAACCCGTGGACTGAAGAGGGGCAGGTGGGAAGTTGCTGACTGAGCCATGGATGACTGCTGCAGTGTGGAGGGCTGGTAGAATTCATAAATTCCTGACTGTCCACCCCATCTGCACCCCTCCCCTTGCCTGACCCCGGCACCTTTGTGCCCACTTAGGCGGCTCTCTTGCTGTCAGCAGCATAGTGCTGCCAGGTGTTGGCAGCTGTGGGCCTGCTCGGAGGAGCCAATCCAGGGTAGGAATTTCCTGCTCCAGGGGATGGAGGTGAAGACGAAGGGCTTGTAGTTCCCTTCACTGGATGCAGAAACATGCATTTCCCATCCTGACAACAGTGGATTGTGGTGCAGCCATTTGCAGGCCCAGCCCCCTGCCAGTTACCTAGACGAGGTCCCATCCTTCCCCATGGCTTCCCTTCCCAGCATACACATCGTGACGTGGAATGTGGCCTCTGCAGCACCGCCTCCAGACCTCAGTGATCTGCTTCAGCTGAACAACCTGAACCTGAATCTGGACATATATGTCATTGGGTAGGTGTCCACAGGGCCCATCACCCATCACTGCATTCACGATCAGGTAAGCCTGACCAGTCCCAAGTTGTCCCCACGGGGAGCTGCTGTACCCTGTATGCCCTCACTCTGGAGTCTGTAGGCCAGAAGCTTTCAGCCTGCATCAGGGCCAGTCAGCGTCTTTTGTCCTGGGTCAATGATGGCCAGGGGTTGGCGATCAATAGCCAGGGGAGGGAGAGACCATGGTCATGAGAACCCAAGGTTAGAAAGTCAGCTGAGGGCAGTGCTAAATGTCTGCGACAGAGGCAGTGCCCTCCAGGCCAGAGGGAAGTCTCTGACCTGGGATGGGCAGTTTGCAGGAAATGAACTGTGGGATCATGAGCCTCCTTTCTGACACTGCCTTTGAGGACCCATGGAGCAGTTTCTTCATGGATGTGCTTTCCCCTCTGAGCTTCGTCAAGGTAACTCACAAGTTCATGGGTGGTTGGGAAATGTGTCTCACCTCTTATTACTAACCCCTAGTCCTTTGGTCTCCCACTCAGGCTTTCATGCTGTTTCCCTTTTATTTAAAGGCCCAAGCCTCAGTTGCACCTGGCTCCCTGGGGCTCCTGCCTGCCTGTTGTCTTTCTCGGGTAGCTGGAGCTGAGCTGGGACCCCAGGGACTAGTTTAACACCTTGATATTTTTCAGGTTGGGAAAACACGGGGAGGTACAGCGGGGCTTAGTAACACCTCAGGACCTACCCACCCCCAGCTGCCAATCTCTACTCCCATGCCCAGCCTGAAATCTCAGAGTACAATAATAATTGCCACCATTTATCGAGTGCTTGCTTGGTGTTAAGCATTATAAATAAGCTCTGTATATATGTTATTTAAAAATCTTAACTCTTCTGAAATATGGGTCTTCTGCAGATAAAACCAAGACTCAGAGGTCACACAGGCTCTCTGGGATTTGAATCCAGATCGTTCAAACTTCATAACCCATGTTCTTAACTACTGTCCTTTCTTGCTATACTGGTGATCCCTAAGGTTGATGGGCTGCTGGTACCAGAGGGTGTCCTCTGATTACAAGAGACATGCACCTTGAATTCTCAGGGGCCCAGAGGTTTGGAGAGGGGAGATAAATGTGGAGGAAAAGAGTTCTCAGTCTGAAGGGCCAGTGTTCTTTGGGAAATCTTTAGACCATAGGAGAATCTACAGGAAGGCTCTAGATTGTTGGATCTCACCTTTCTGCCCTATACACCCGAGGGGTGAAACACACTCCTATTCAAAACACCTCGAGTAGTGCTTCTTCGAAATACCAGAATTCCTCTTTTCCCTTCCCCGGGTGATTGGATTTCTTCAGAATTAATTGTGTTACCCTAATTTACCTAAGGGTGCTGAGGCACGAGCCATGAGTCCTCCAGAGGAGGGCAGAGTAGGGAGGAGGGCATACTAGATTTGGTCCTGCCACTGAGTCTGGAAGATGCCAGCCCCCAAGCCCTTGGCTCCCCCCAGATCAAACTTTGGTCTCTCCCTGCAGACTTGGAGCTGAATCTTCTTGGAGGGCAGAGCCACTTTTCTCTGACCACCCACTCCCTTCCCAAACCTGGAGGCCTCCTTGTACTTCAGCTAACTGACAAGGGATTGGTGGAATGGAATCAAGCCAAGGAAATTAGCTCATCTTGTGGCATAGACACAGCTCATTCTACCCATGCGGCCTCCTGAGAGCCTGGCACCCAAAGCAGATGACCCTCCTTCCCCCAGCCAGGAGTTGAGGGGCAAGCCCTGCCTGCAGCCTGTTCCTTGGGCTGGAAGCTGCCAGCCTTAGGTTGAGAAGCCTGGGGTTGACCCCCTTTGCGGGCTCCAAGGCTCTCAGCTGCCTCCCTCTAGTCCCTTCCTTAGCTCCTCCTCCTTCATTTCCTCCAATTAGCACTTCCCCTATAAGTCTCTGGCCTTTTCCCACAGCTCCACCCTTTCTCCCAATCCAAGCTTTCCTGCCCCACCCCCACCCTCATCCTCCTCGCCCCCTCGCCCCCTCCCTGCTCCTTCAGAAAGTGGACTGGTGCCTTTGTGGATTAATATTAAGCTTGAAACTCTTCCTGAATCTTTATCAGTTCCCTGGGGGTTAGTCCCTCAGAGTCCAGCCCTACCCCCACTTCCATGGTCCTATATACACATGAAGGGGAAGGGCCCAGACTCGGGGTGGAGAGTGAGGTGGGGGACACATTTATAGCAATCTCTGCCCAACCCTAGGTTCTCACGCCTCCCTCACTCAGTCCTGGGTTTGGGGTTCCCCCTGCTTTGATTCCTTCACTGTGCCAGGGCTCCTGGCCTGCGGGATCAAGTTTCATAATTCCTGGAAGGCCCCAGTACATGCTCCCCACCCGGGGATTTCCTCCTTGGCCTCTGCACCTCATGCTCCGGAAATAGCTACTTGGATAGTGGGTGTAGACAGCCTGAAGCTGAGAGAGGGTCACTGGCCATTCCTACCCCGCCTCCGTGGCCACAGAGAGCAGGGATTTTGACAGTCCTGGTCCTTTGACTTTGTTATCCAGGTGGTCCTTCTGGTTCCTTAGTCTCCTTGAGCCTTAAGTCCTTCATCTGCAAAACAAGGACAGTGCTTCCCGAAAGGGTGGGCGAAGAGATATAATGCGATAGGAAGCGCGTCAGGAGACCGAGGCTGTTCTCCCTGTTCTCCCGAGCCTGCAAACGTGTCCTCTGTCCGCTCATCCCCTCTGCGATGCCTTCATAGACACCAACTGCCGACAGTCTGTGTTATTTTTTGGTAGCATCTTCTTAATTTCTTTCTACTCAACTCTAATGTACGGAGAAGTTAAGTGTAGTTTGATAGATTTTTATATGTATATGCAGCCTTGTCACCACCAGTTAAATCAAGATACAGAATATTTCCATACCCTAGAAGGTTCTCATGTTCTTTCCCTGCATTTACTTTCAAGAATCCTTAAACCAAAAAATAATAGGTGCCAGTTAACCAAGCATCCTTGAGACAGATTCTTGCTTTATCAATGAGAAAATAGGCTGAGACTTGCCCAATATCAAATACTAAGTGCCCGAGCTAGGATAGATCCTGCCCCTTAGCCTCCGTTCATCTTTGAGCATCTGTGAAATTCTTCTGAGCCCTGGCCCACGGTACTTGTAGGACCTCAGAAAGGTATCGGAGAGAAAAGCACCTGACCATGCCTGGGGCTGGCACTGAGTCAGCGCCTTTCTGTTGGCAGGGTCCCTGTCAGCCTTGTCTTCTCTGTCCTCCACCCCCTAGCCCAGGGGCAGAAACTGAAACTTGCTTAGCTCCCACGTGCATCATTTGGCAGCTGAGACTCAAATTGAGATGCCATAGACCCCTGGGTCAGGGCATCCATGTGGCTCAGGTCTCGAGAGCGCCCAGCACAGCGCCTGGCAGGGACATGAATGACCAGTGCCCCTCTGTCCTGCAGGTCTCCAGTGTCCGCATGCAGGGGCTTCTGTTACTGATCTTTGCCAAGTATCAGCATTTGCCCTTTATACAGATCCTGTCTACTAAATCCACCCCCACTGGCCTCTTCGGGTACTGGGTAAGGACTAAGCTGTTATCTGATTAAAGAGTTGGGAGGCCTCCTATCACTGGGCTGGGAAAAACTGGAAGCTTTAGAGCTGGGCAAATGAAAAAGGGGGTGAAATGAATCTTGGCACCCTGTCCAGGCCAGTGCCCTGCAAAGCTACCTCCCTGCCTCAGGGGGGCTTAGCATCCCCAAGGCTGTTGGGTGAGCTGGGCTCTGGGGTTGGAGAGGCCACTCTGGGGAACTAAGCATCTGGCCCTAGGAGATCCCGCAGGAGGTGAGACCATCACCTCAGGCCTAAGGCAGGAAAAGAGAAGTGTGGCCCACCCAGAGCAGCTTCCCACCCTTCTGCCCACCTGTCCTACCAGGGGAACAAAGGGGGCGTCAACATCTTCCTGAAGCTTTATGGCTACTATGTCAGCATCATCAACTGCCACCTGCCCCCCCACGTGGCCAACAATGACCAGCGGCTGGAACACTTTGACCGGATCCTGGAGATGCAGAATTTTGAGGCACAGGATATCCCCAACATCCTGGACCACGAGTGAGCGTGCCGTTGTGAACTACCGCCTTGTCCTTCTCCCCATGCCAGCCCAGGCGAGCGTGCTCTGCCAGGTCACTGCTCCCCAGCCAGAGGCAGTCTGTGCTCCATCCCTGCCCTCTCCCAGCCTCTTCCCTGATGCCCCATCTGCTTTCCTGTCCAGCTTTGCCTACCTGGGGTCTGGGGCCCCTTCCCTTACCCTAGCCCCTCTGTCCTGCCTGGAAACCCTGGACACTCTGAACATCCTAGGTCAGGATCCTCCGTGGTTCCCTGGAAGGGCTGGTTATCGCCTTGCCTGGTGTCCAGTTGAGGGAGAGGGAGGGAGGGCTAGAGTCTGCTCCATATTTGCCACTTGTCCCCCAGGACTGGTCTCTTCGGCTTAAATGGTGGGGTGGGGGCCATGAGAACAGTCCTGTTGGGCCCACGCAACTTGTCTTCACCTGATCCTCTGCCAGCATCTGGCTTCTCACCCACCTCCTCGAGCTTTCCATTCTCCAGCAGCCCTGCAGTGAGCAGGCCAGAGCCCCCAGTTGCCCTCCCTTCTCTGACCTCATCACAAACCCTCAGGCCACCTGCCTTCCTTTCTTTCTGAAGCCTCATCCTCTGGTTTGGAGACATGAACTTTCGGATCGAGGACTTTGGGTTGCACTTTGTCCGGGAATCCATAAAAAATCAATTCTACAGTGACCTGTGGGAGAAGGATCAGGTATCCAGTGATGGGAGGGCCCTGAGGGGTGGTCTGAGCCCCTTATAGGGGTCAACATGAGATGTGAGGGGTTCCCTAGTGCCTCTTCTTTGCCAAGCCTCTGTTCCCTGGCAGGGAGGAACCTAAGAGGTCTTCACACCTGGTGGTGGGGCAGCCAGTCCTGTCGCGGCCTGGTCTCCACCTGGGGGTCCTGGGGCACAGCCGCTGGTTGTGCGTGCGAGTAGGGAGTGAGAAGGGCTTTGACCTGCCGTGGATGCCAAGATACCAGCCCGCTTGTGTCCTGGGTGCTGAGGCTGCCGCTGGGGCAGTGAGGAAATGACATGGCGTGGTTTGATTCTTGTCCCACTGTGATGGCGTGTGCTGATCCCTTGAATGGAGTGTGGTGTTGGGCCGTGGGGTCAGGCCTGTTGGGAGATGGGATCTTGCCTTTCTCTCCAGCTCAGCATTGCCAAAAGACATGACCTGCTGCTCCGGGAGTTCCAGGAGGGCCCCCTGCTCTTCCCGCCCACCTACAAGTTTGATAAGAACTCCAACACCTATGACACCAGGTGAGGGGACTCCACTAGAGAGGATCAGCTTGTCGCAGATCTGGAATTAGCCCATGAGGAGGAAATGGGAGGTGAGGGGCCTGGAAGTCAAATTATGCTGGCCCCAGTGGCAGCGGGAGCTGCATCAGAACAGAAGTATTAGGGAAGCAGGAATAGATCCAGTCATCACCTCTCAGGGGTGGAACCCCCTGCTGACTGTGGGAGGGGTCCTAGACTGTCCTCAGAGACAGCAGGAAGGGAGGACAGAGACAGCAGGAAGGGAGGACAGAGACAGCAAGAAGGGGGTTGGGGGTGGGGCAGATAGAACCAAAGGAGAAGGGAGGACCGCTGACTCCTGACTCGGGAGGGACTTATTTCAGCATTCTGGGAACCCCTCTCCCCACTCCCCAGGTCTTTCTGGTCTTCCCCTACAGGGGCCAGAAATCTTGCCCTGCCCCAGCAATGAGTGGGTTGGCTACCACTCAGGCAGATGAAGTAGTGCTGCTAGGGGAGCGTTCATGGGGAACAGTACAAAGATCCTGCCTCTACTAGTTAGAAGTGCAGCTCTGCCCTTCATCAGCTACGTGACGCTGGACATCGTATTTCAGCCTCAGTTTTGTCATCTATAAAATGTGGGTGATAACAGTACCTACTTCATGGGGCTGAGGATTAAATGAGACACTGCATATGCTTAGCCCACCGCCTGGCGCCCAGTATGCACTATGATAACTGCTGTTGTTATTTTGAGATACATGTCTTCAGATGGTTGTTTTACTGAAAACCTTTCTAAGAAGCTTAGAAGGGGCCAGGTAACCACCAAAACCTTGTGGTTGGGCAGAGGGACAAGAAGTCCTTGGCCTGATTTAGGGCAAGGGTTCTGATCTCTTTGAAGAAAAAGAATCCCCTACCTGTTACAGTCCTTTTCATGTCACCTGGAGCAGCTCCTTCGTGGGTTCCCCTAGCAGGACTATCTTAGGTGGGAGGAGGAGATACCTTCGAGGGCATCCAGGCCTCTGGGATTTAGAGGGGGAGTAGGTGTCTCCACAGCCAAGCCAAGGGGACAGGCAGAGCTGCTGGCCAGTGCTGGAAGTGGCATGGCAGAGCCACAAGGTCCCCACCGGGGAAGAAGGAGAGCATGAGCCATGTCAGGAGTGTGGAGCAAGACGGAGTGGAGTGGTGGCTGGGGCAGTGCACACAAGACGAGACCACAAACACTGGTAACAGGGTCCAACCTGGGCAGCAGTGCAAGCCAGAAAGAAGGTGAGAGGGCAGGCTCCTGCTGGCCCGCTGGCTTGGGTCCACAGCTGCCAGTCTCCCCAGCCGTCCATTGGAAATGAGGGTCATCATGCAAATTGTAAGGCCTCAGGGGTCAGGCTGGGGCCTTGGAGGCTGGGACCTTCCACCAATTGACTTCAGAACCTCACTTGCCAGCAGGAAAAGCGCTGCTGACAGGCCATGTGGCCAGGTGTCCCTTTGCCCACCCCCACCCCCAGGTGCAGGAGGGAAACCTTCAGGAGACTGGAAGTCATAGAGGTTGGGTAGAGAGGCTGAGATGTTCTTCCCCAGGTGGCTCAGCTAGTGATGGCAGAGCCAGAGTAACTCTGTTACCCACCATGCTCTCCTCTAACCCATGGTGTCTCCGAATTCACAGCCAGTTTGCCCGCAGCTGCAGCAGAAAGGAGACCACGATTGGGATGGCAGAGGCTTGTAAGGAGGAGGCATATCCTTATTTCCATGTAACAGATACAATCACCCTGTGACTGAGCACTTCCCGTGGACCAGGCATTGTACAAACTGCCTAGCCTGCATCACTTCACTTAATTCCTACCAGAGCCTCATTAGGTGGACATCGTTGATAATGAGTTTTTACAAATAAGGAAACTGTGAGTCTCGGAAGATTTAAGTAGGGTGGTAGCAGAGTAAGTGATGGAGCAAGAATTTGAACTTGAGTTTGTGTGAATCCACACTCATGTGCCTCCCCTTGCCTGGAGCCCAGGAAATGAAGGAATGTCTGGACAGGAACAGGGGGCATTACAGGGGGACATCATAACTGAAATATTCCCAGCTGAGAGTTCCTGTGGTGGGCAGGGCCTGAGCCCCACATAGGGAACAGAAACATTCCTGTCTAATCAGTCTGTTACTCATCCTTGAAAATACAGTTCAGACATCATCTCTTCTGGAAAGCCTTCCCTGACCCTTGCCTGTTTCACTGAGAGTTCCCTCCTGCCTTTACGCTGCCTACAAACCATGCACACACTATGCTTTCAGTGTTGCTGTGTTTTTTTTTTTAATTAGTGTTTTTGTTTGTTTTTTGGCAGGGAGAGGGAATTGGAGGTAATTTAATGTATTTATTTATTTATTTTCTTATTTAATTTTTTTTTTTAAACGGAGGCACTGGGGATTGAACCCAGGGCCTCATGCACGCTAAGCATGCACTCTACCAGTGAGCTATACCCTCCCCCCCCAGTGTTGCTTTTAAGACACAGTGTGTCTTTCTTGCTGCACTATGAATGCCCAGAGCACAGAGACTGGATCTGATTTATGACGACCGTCCCTGGTATGTAGCATAGTGCCTGGCATATGTTTGAACTGGGAGCCTGAGAGGACAAAAGGAAAAGATATGGTATTTAAGGAGCAGCCAGTCTAGTAGAGGGACCCACCCAGAGCAAGAGAGCCAAAGAAACACTCTCAAGCCCAGGAGTTGGCTGATAGAAGTTTCCAGAACTCAGTGTGGAAGCACTGAAGGAGGTTGAAGCAAGTGGTGAGGAGGCGGGCGGCTGAGGCCAGGAGGAGTCAACGAGAGTTGTTGTCAGGGAGGCAGCAGAGCTGGCAGAAGGAAGGGCAGGCATTCTGATCAGTCAGCAGCGCTGCCGAGAGGCACCTTGAGTGGAGCTGGCGAGGCTGTGAGGGCGTTGTGCGCAGGGCATGTCCGCAGCTCGGCCCGGCCACGCGTCCCTGAGCCAAAATGTAATGAGAAACGAGGTCAGCTCCATTACAGGGGCGGGCCAAAGGGCTGAGGGCGGAAAATCCTGTTAAAGTCAGGGATTGCATTAGGGTTTTGTTACAGTCGACATGAACCCAGTCAGCCTCTCCACTAGGCCATGAGGAGAGGGTATTATGATCAATCTAGTCAAGGCTCGTGTCCAGAGTTCAATGAGACACTTAGAAGCCGTCTACAGGGAGCTGAGAGGAAAAGTGCTTTCAGACCTGAAAATGGAACACATCACTACTTTTGGGTCAGTAAGTTGGCTCAAATTTTCTAGGCTCTTAAGCCAAGAGAATCTTGCAGAGCTACATGGTTTTAAGTTTTAGAAAGTAAAGACTTAACTACAGGTATGCCTGGGAGATACAGCGAGTTGGTTCCAGACCACTGCAGCAAAGCAAATACCACAACAGAGAGTCACAGATTTTTTGATCTCCTGGTACATACAAAAGTTATGTTCACACTGTACTGTAGTTTGTTGAGTGTGCAATAGCTTTCCATCTTTAAAAAATGTACATACCTTAATTTAAAAATACTTTATTGGTAAAAAATTCTAACCATCATCTGAGCCTTCAGTGAATCATAATCTTTTCTCAATAGTGACAACAAAGATCACAGATCACCATAACAAATATAACAATAATGAAAAAGCTTGAAATATTGCAAGAATGACCAAAATGTGGCCCAGAGACAGGAGGTGAGCAAATGCTGTTGGCAAAATGGCGTCGACAAGCTTGCTATGTGCAGGGTTGCCACAAACCTTCAATGTTCAGAAAACACAGTATCAGCAAAGCACAAGAAGACAAGGTATACTTATAACCTCCACAAACAACTCTTAGACTCAGTCATGACCGTACAGCCCCAAAGCATTAGTGAGGCCCCGCTCTGGTAACGCACACTGGGAATTGGCCGCCACAGGGCAAGCTGGAGGAAACGGGTGCAGAGGAAGGAGTCAGCCACCTGGGCAAGTGGCCAGCCTCCATCTGGACAGGGTGACCTCGCTGAACTTCAGTGTCTTGTAGAAAGAGAACGATGTGGCCTGTAGCGTTCTCCCAGTGTAGAGAGGGTTAGCACGGTCCCCGGGGCACCCATCACAGTGCCTGATGCACAGGAGGCCCCCATGTTCAACTATTATTGTTATTAGGAGTGGAGAACTGGGATATATATATAATACTTAGTTTGTACATATTTATTTTGCCTACCTGTTCCTTGTCTTTTGTTTGTCAAGTGAGCTCCTCAGTGGCTTTCTCAATCCCATTTACCAGATCCCCAGCTGCTTGGCATGTAATAAAAGCTCAGTAAATCTCGTTGAAAGAAAGAACAATATGGGTGCCCAGTGATGAGTGTGGACCAGACCATGGAAAAGGAAGGAAGGGAAACAGGCTGAGGTACTGAGGAGGAAGGAGAGTCAAGCTGTGGTCAGGACTTGGGGAGGATGCTGACGGGACAGCAAGTGTGGGCTCTGGACCATAATGAAGTGGGGGAGGTTGCTTTGAAAGGGAGAGTGGTACATTCATATGGTTCATTACCAAGTTTTCAGAATTGCTAGGCACTGAATGTCCAAGGTTGGTTTGGAGATCTAGTCTATAGTCTCTGGGATGGAAATACCACATTCCAATGTCCCCTGAACCACTCCTCAGAAGAGTGAACGGTTGAAACAACCCCAGAGCCCTGAGCAGATGTGGTTTAGCCAGTTACCACTTCTTGACCACTCCCTCGGTGCTGTAATTTATTTAATCTTCACAGTGGCCCTTTGAAGTAAGTACTGTTATCACCCCATCTTAGAGTTGAAGAAACTGAGGCTTGGAGTGGTGATGTCACTTGCCCAGGGGCAGAGCCTTTTCTTTTTTTTTAAACTAGATTACTGGTTTCTTATAAAAGGATGTAACTCAGGAACCTGCAGATAGAAGAGATGTGTAGGGCAAGGTATGGGGGAAGGGTAGGGAGCATCCGTGCCCTCTCCAAGGGCGCCAGTCTCCCCAGATCTCCACGTAGTCACCACTCGAAACCACACCTGCGCTTTTTTTCCCCCATGGGCTGAAGTCCAAGTTTATTCCACTATATCAGGCTGACTCTCTCAACTGTGTCTTAAGAATCCAAGTACGGCGAGGGAGGGGATAGCTCAGTGGTAGAGCACATGCCTAGCATGCACGAGGTCCTAGGTTCAATCCCTAGTACCTCCATCAAAATAAATAAATAAACAAATAAAAAAACTAGTTACGTCCCTCCACAAAAAAAAAAAGAAAAAAGAATCAAACTAAGGGAATTTATAGGTGAGTACTTGACTGATGTATGCACCACAAAGTAAATAAAAGATAAAAAAATTCTGGCAATAGAAATTCTACTGCTAGAGAGTCTTAATGCCATTGGGAGGGTGCAGTGGGGAAATAAGTCTCAAAAAAATTTTTTAACATCCAGGCTGAAAAAAGTGGAAAAACTAAATTAAAAATAGATGACAGGGTCAAATCATCTGTCTTAAGGCCACCAGATTTAAACACACCTGCTATCAATGAACAGGGCCGAACCTTTCCCCAAATGATCTCTGATTCTGGAGGTGGAGTTCACCACCGAGGCACCATTCTGCCTCTGTTGCTGGGAAAGCGTATTGCTATTGAAGTGACCACAGTGTGTCGGAAATGTTTATTTAAAACAGTAAGTGGATAAAGCAGAAGGCAAAAATAGCATTTCAAACTGATTATAAGCATATGAAACTGTATACGTTAAGATTGGACAGGAAGGGAGGAAGATATAGCTCAGTGGTAGAGCGCATGCTAGCATGCATGAGGTCCTGGGTTCAATTCCCAGTACCTCCCTTACATACATAAATAAGCCTAATTACCTCCCCCCCCACCAAATAAATTTTTAAAAAAGGAGAAGAAGCAGCAGCTACCACTTAAAAAAATAAAAGTTTAAAAATGATTTAAAAAATTGGGCACGTTTTTGAGAAGAGAGATTGAGCTTGGGGATTTTTAGTTATTTGGGTTTCACAAGCGCTTGCTGAATACCTACTATGTGCCAGGCTCTGTACCAATGCTAAGGACACACAGGAGACTCCAAGAGCCAGTCCTCACCTCTGAGTTCACACTCTGACAGGCTGACTGGGAAACAGAAAACTGCAATATAATTTAATAGTAGAAGCTCTCATGTAAGATGCTTTGGAAGCAGAGGGGTCAGGGATGGCTTTATGACAAAAACAGCACTAGAGCTGGGCCTCTCCGTGTGAAGAGGAAGTTCCAGGCAGCAAAACCTGCCAGAGTAAAGGTCCAGAGGCTTGAGAGTCAGCAAGGTGAGGCGGGTCTGGGGCAGCGGTGGGAGATGAGGTTGGAAGGAGGGTCAGGCTCCTGGGTGCCTGGAAGCCATGCTTGGAGACTTGAGCTTTATTCTGGAGGCAGTGACAACTCCTTAAAGGTTTTAAAATAGGAATCATGTAAGCAGGTGGTCCCTCGGGGAAGCTGGTGAGTGAGGAACAGGCAGAAGGTCTTTCCCCTGACTCTCGAGAACAAGGAACCGTAACAGCTAGTGTCTACAGAGAGCTTATTTTGTCCCAAGCATTGTGCTTGGTTTTTTGTGCTTTATCTCATTTAAACATCTCAGCACCCCTATGACGTAAGTACTGTTTTTATCTCCATTTTACAGGTGAGGAAGCTGAGGCCTAAGAGAGGTTGGCCCGCTGATAAAGGGCACTGGCTCTGTGGTCACACTGCCTGTGTGTGACTTGAGTCCTGGCTCCACCACTCAGTGCCTGTGTGACTTTGGGAAAGTTACTTTCCCTCTAAGACTCAGTTTCTCCACCTGTGAAGAGTGAAGTAAATGGTACTGATCACAGGCACGTAGTGCACATTCCCTAAATGCTTCCCTTTCCTTTCCTAAGGTCACGTCTTTAGTACTGGGGAAGCCAGATTCCAGCTCATTCCATCTGACTCCAAAATCCAAACCTCAGCTTCTTTGATCTTCTCCTACTCTGGTTCAAGAAATAAGAGAGGCTCTAAATGGAATGTTCTGAGTCACAATTTGATTCAGAGAAATGCAGAATAGACTGAAGGTCCTTGGCTGAGTCTGACAGAGGCAGCATACTTGTGACTCTGTTGGGCACCATACCCTCTGCTGCCCTCTGGGCCCCGGCTCCAGCCCAGGGCTCTCTTGGCTGCTGACAGGTGCTGGTGTGAGGGGCTCCAGGAAGCTCGCCTGCCAACTCTTTCTCATCTTCCCACTCTTCCTCTTCCCCCACCCAGTGAGAAAAAACGCAAGCCTGCGTGGACTGACCGCATCCTGTGGCGGTTGAAGCGGCAGCCCCAGGGTGGCTTCCACACCCCCAGCCTGTCAGCCCCTCACTTCTCCCTGTTTCTGAGGAGCTACGTCAGCCACATGATGTACAGCATCAGTGACCATAAGCCCGTCACCGCCACCTTTGAGTTGGAGGTAACTTCCGGGCTGCCCGGCACTTGGCAGAGGAGCAGCCATGCTGGGCCCCGTCCCCACACCCTCCCGCCCTGGGTTCTCATGTCAACAGATCCCCCAGGGGGAGACCTGTAGGAGAACATGATTGCCTTTCCTCCCAGGTCAGGTATCCCAGCTCTTCTTGGGAACTGTTGATGGCTCTGTCTGTCAAAAATGTGTTCAAACCCTTTGTCAATAGGTTTCCATTTCCTCCTATTCCTGTCCCTTGAGGCTCCTGAGTTCCATTATGCTTATTACCTACCATGTGAAGTACGACTTCCTTTCATTTGTCCTAAACCTACCTGGATCAGGTTGCAAAGGGAGCCCCCTCCATCCTTGTGTCTTGCCGTCTAATGACCAAGACGGTGATGACCTCCTTTGAGCTACTGGTTGCCCGCAGCCTTCACCTTTTCATACTATTTGCCTGTCTTTATACCGTTGTGTCCCTCCACCTGCCTGTAGCTGTTCTCACCAGAGGTCCCCAAATTGGATTTAGGCCTGTGGGTCAGGAACTCTGGAGGCCTGACAGCAGCTACCTGGCTTCTTTCTTCAACCTGTCAGCAACTCCCACAATCTCCCCCACCCTACCCCCACCCTCACCCTCCAGCACTCAGCTCTCTGTTTGGTTACCCATTGGGCCCCCGGGCCCATCCTCCCTGGCAGGGCGTGCTACCCCTGACAAGCCCTTGGCTCTTTCTCTTTCCAGCTGGCCAGCCCAGGTCTGATACTCTCAGGGCAGCCTAGTGGAAGTCCTATGTCCACCCTCCTGGTGCTCCTCCTCCCCCACTGACCTGTTGGAAGGGCACAGTTAAAACATTTGTCTCAGAGAAGGGAATGATGCTGTGGGATTTCAACCCCCTTCCCACCCCTGTGTGTAGCTGAAGCCATTGGTATCTGCCCCACTGATCACCCTGCTCCCCGAGGGCCTGTGCACCATGGAGAATGACCTGTTGATCAGCTACTTCTTGACCACAGACTTCCCCAGCAGCCCCTGGGACTGGATCGGACTGTACAAGGTGACGTGGGCTGGGCAGGGTGCCCACCAACCACAACCCCCCCCCCAGGTTTATTGGTTCTGAGGGCTCCTGGGAGCTGGGCACAGAGACTGGAGAGTTCACCCCCATTCACCCCAGGGGTCCTTGCCCACCTTGGGGCTGGCAGTGAAAGGGAGGGGGCAGATGGTACGATGACCAGACCTAGAACGAGACCATCCTCTCCTTAGGACTTGATGTGAGTCCTGTGTTCTCCCAGACCACTGACCGCCCGATCCCCCTTCCACAGGTGGGGCTGCGCCACATTAATGACTACGTGTCTTATGTCTGGGTTGGGGACAACCAGGTCTCCTTCAGCGATGAGCTGATCCAGGTACCTGCCCCCTTTCCTGAGATAGGTATTCTACATCTCCAGCAGGTAGACTTGCCTGAGCTCTCCTCTTGAGTTCTGGAAGGAACAGAGAGCTGGATACCTTGTGCCTGAGAGCCAGGTGGGGCCTGGGGCCATTAAGGTGACCCCCTTCCTGTCTGTCCTCCCCTTCAGGTATACATCAACATCAGCGATATCCCTGAAACTGAGGAGCAGTTTCTCCTTTTTTACTATAGCAACAACCTGCATTCTGTGGTGGGGATCAGCAAGCCCTTCAAGGTAAAGGGATGCTGGTGGGTAAGAGGGAGGGTAGCACAGAAGACTTGAGCCCATCACCATCGGTTCTCCAAGGCCACGGGCAAAGGATCCCACCCCTATGATGGAGCCACAGAGGTTGGGGAAGGGGGAGATGGAAGGCACAGCCCCCTCTGCTCCTCAACTGTTTTGTTTTTTAACAACTGTTTTATCACTGCAGATCCAGCCTCGCTCCTTCTTCCAGGAGGACCCACTGGATGCAGCCCAACCACAGATCTGAGCCGGGATGAGAGTGAATCCAGGGCAGAGGCCGGAGCTGGCAACCAGCTCTGCCCATCACTGCCAGGAGCGCTGGGGGCCGACCCAGCCTCCTGAGGAGGAAGCCAGCATCCTCCTCCTCCCAGGGCAGCTCTAGCCACACTCCTTTGCTCTCTGCAGTCCAGATCTCTGGAATAGGCCCCTTAAATACAGGTTCTTGTTGCTGAGGTGAAACCAGCTAGTTTGTCAACAGTGAAGAGCTAGAGACGGTGCACTGGATGTGGGAAGGACCCTCCAGCCTGCATTTCATTTCTTGATTTTCCCCACACACACTTCCAGTCCCGCCCAAGCAGGCCTGCCAGGCACATGCCCCATCTGGCACAGGCCTGCATTCTTGTCACGCCACCCTGGGCCTTAGGCTGCCTGAGAGGGGGAGATGCTCTCATTTGTACAGGCTGCCTAGACTGGTTGGTGCAAGCAGCATTGGGTTCCAGCAGTCTTGGCGTCTCATTGCCTGTCCCCCTGAGGGATGGGCAGAGGGTCTAGGATCCTTGCATTCAGCAGAAGCAAATGACTAAGTAGGAGGGGCCCTCCACCAGGCTCTTAGGTAGAGGACATAGGCAGGTTGATGTGTGTCCTGCCAGCAGCACCCCCCCCCCCTTCCTGTCTGACCCAGGAAGTTCCAGGGCCTTAGCAGAGAATGGGACCCAGGTTTGCTTCTGCTGGAGAGTCAGGCTCCATGCCCCTAACCTGCCCTCTTGTGAAGGGTGGGCAGATGGTAGAGGGACTGTGGCGACAGCCTTTTCCAGGGCAGTCCTTGCCCGGTCCAGCTCATGTGCCCCTACCCTTGCCTGCAGTCATTGGCCAGAAACCTGCCCTCTCTCTAGACTGCTCTGGGACCTTGAGCTGGGGCAGGCGAAGAAGATAGCCAGTCAAGGTGTTTGGAGAATCTGGCCCTGGGGAGTCTTCAGAGCTCATTCTCCAGGTGCTGTGTGAACACCTGCCCCACTCCCACCACTAGCCTCCAGCCACTAGTGACTCAATGGCCCTTCTTCCAGGAGAAGACACCTCAGGGAGCCTGTGCTGTGACTGTCATGCCATCCTATGACCTGAGACTGAGGGACACTTCAGTTGCTCCGCATTCATACTCCACCCTGGGAGCCATGAAGAACTGTCCCTATGGCTTCCAACGGGCCATGGCTGCCTGTGTTCTGTGTCTGTTGCATCGGCATAATTAGAAACCTGGCTTTTACACTTATGTGTGACTCCTTCATGATGGTGGTGGGAACGGGCAGGCTTGCTAGACTCCAGGACAAGGGCTGTGCTGGTGCAGACTAGACTTTCTATGTCTGAGGGTGGCAGATGTTGCCCAGATGAGAGTGGAATGAGGTTCTGGGATGGTGGCCCTCTAGGTCCCTGGCCCAGGTGGAGTGTGCCACCTATGCTGTTGGGCACTTCATTTACTCTTCTGCAAAGTAGAGTGGGTTTCTTGGAACTGATTTCAGAAAACATGCTCACTCTGCTCTCACTGGTTCATCCTTCCTCACTTGCCTCTCCCAACACCTTAGTCTTCAGCCTTGGTCCCAGGTTAAGCTATCGAAAAATGTCACTACCTCTTCTCTCTGCCCCACTTCTCCCCAGGTCCCCATGGTAACCTCTGTTCCTGCCCCCAACACACACACACCTGAGGAACCCTGAACTGTCAGACTTGCCCACGTCTGTCCTTCTCACATGCACAACCATTGTGGGTGTCGTGACACAGCCACCTTCATCTGCAGGCGGGGAAACCAAAGCTCAGAGAAGTGGTGTGACCCCTTTGAAGTTGCACAGGCAGCTGTGGTGTCATGCAGGATCAGAAACGGGAATGGGGTCAAGACCTGGGTTCGAATCAGAGTTCTAGCTCTACCCACATAGGAGTCTCAGTTGTCTGTAAAATACAAATAATATCCCAATTCACAAGATTATTGTGAGAGAACAATTGTAAAAAACCAAATCCAAAACAAAGCAACACTATTACCCAATTCTTCATTCTGATTAAATGTAGCCCTGGGGCTGGATCTCAGGGCTCCTGAGACTCTCCAGGGATCCCCCTGTTCCTCCTCCTGTTTGTGGGTCATGCCCACCTCTCCCCTTACCCCTTAAGTCTTCACATACTCCTACCCCCTGCCTCCCTCTGCAGGGAGCCGTGAGTCCAGCAGTGATTGAGAGGCGGGAAGGGGAAGTGGGGGTGCTCTCCCTCCTCTTGACCCCAGTCAGGATATGGCCGCTCTGGGCCCAGCCCTGACCCGCTGGGTGGAAACAGGAAATATGTGAGACTTGGTGTGCGCTGGTCTCTGCGCCTGGCTCCACGGCTGATAAGGGCCATTGTGTGGCCGCCGGGGATGATCCTGCCCTGGATAGATGTGCTTCCCGGAGGAAGGAAGGAAGCTTTGCTGGCCTTTCCGGGGCGGGGGAAGCTGAAGGGAGGGAAGGAGGGTGCCAGGGAGAAGGTGCCTGCCTGAGGGGCGTCAAGGCCAATGCAGGCCCACTGGACTCCACCCCTCCTGTGCCAGCATCTTCCTCTGGAAAGGTCGCTTTCCCCATCCACTTCCCCCTTCTCACTTCCTATAAGGAATGGCTGGAGACCCAAGGGCTCAGTCCCAGGCCAGGAAAGTGTCAGCTGTGATTTAGCAACAATAAAGATAGAAAAACAGGAACATTTGGGGGCAGGGAGCACCTGAGGGTGCTATGGAAAAGTAAGGGGCAAACAGGACTAAGGCTACCCACCGCCAAGCCACCCAGGGACCAGCATCCCAAGCGTTTGAGGCTCCAGAGGAGGATGGGACAGGGGCATCCTCACAGTACCCTCTTGCTTCTCCAGCCAGCCCCCTGTGCCCAAAATGGCCAGCCCTCAGCAGCCCTGGCTTCTCAAACTAGTAGGGGCACACCCACTACTGCAGGCAGGAGGCAAGCTGGGGGGACATGCAGGAGGGGCAGTGCCTACTAATGGATCCTCTTGGGTTAGGGCATGACATACATTGTGTTTTGGGGAGTGGTCACAGTGTTCTCAAGCCAACACCAGTGAGAGGGTAGTGGGAGGCTGGGCCATGGAGCTGCTGGGGGGAAAGGCCTCCTACCCTTTGACCTGGAGTCCAGTGTCCCCCACGGGTGGCTACATCAGCTCCTCTGGTTACCTGGGACAACAGGCATTTCCTCCATCCCTCAGCCCCTCCTCTTCCTGCCCCAACCCAGCTGGGCCAAGAGGCCTCCCAATCAGACCTGGGCTGCTCCAGCTGTGTCCTGAGGCACTGGACCAGACACCTCCCCTGGGGCTGGAGTGGAAGCCGAACCAAGTGGCCATCCCGGCGTGAGACCAGATTCCTGGCCCCAGGAGCCGCTAGAGCCAGCAGGCCGGCAGGCAGGCTTTTGCTCAGAGGCCCCAGTGCTCAGCACGCTGGCTATCCACAGGCGGAATGGCGCTGCAAGTGGAGCTGATACCCACTGGGGAGATCATCCGTGTGGTTCATCCCCACAGACCCTGCAAGCTTGTAAGCTGGGATGCTCTGGGCTGGGAGGAAGGGTGGCAGTGTCTCCCCAGGGCCCAGCAGCCCCCTCTCAAGCAAACCCCTTGGGAAAGAGGTAAGCAGTGGGGAAGTGTTCTGATCCTTGGTGGGACAGGAACAGACTGGACAAGAAGGGGATAAATAGAAGAAAGACGCAAGAGTTAAGCCCACTAGGAGCAGGGTGTTTCAAAGCAGCGATCTGGATTTGAATCCTCTCTCCTCCAGCTCCCCGATCTTCAGTGGGATATGAACTAGGCTAATACCTAGGTGACAGGGCTGCTCTGAGATCGAAGGACCAGTGCATGTAAAGCTCCAAGTGCAAAGTACAGGCTCAGTTAATGCCACCCCTTTCCCAGTGTGACCTGAAGAACTGGGACTGGCCAGCTCAGAGCAAGCGTTGGGGGGCGGGGGAGGAGGGTGAAAGGAGAGAGGTAGTCACAAATAGGGAAGAACTGACTAGCCTGGCACGCAGGGGAGGGTCAGGTTGTCGGGTTTACTCTGAGGATGCAAAGGAGCCCTAGGATGAGCCCCGTAAAGATGCACCCTCCCACCCATCACTGCAGCGAGTGGGCCGGGTCTTCAGCCGGAGAAGGGTGCGTGTGTGTGCGTGTGTGAATGACTGTGATGCGCCTGGTTCCCGGGAGCTGGCTGCGGAGTGTGCCCCATCAAGCCTCCGCGGACAAGGGCGCGGGCCGGGGCCGGGGCTGGCCTGGCGGGGCGGGGCGGGAGGGTGCGCGCGCGCGCCGGAGCCCGGGCCCTGCCTGGGATGACGACAGGCAGCGGCACGGCCCCGGGCGGGCCCTGGGCGGGGAGAGCGTGCCGGGGCCGCGGACTCCGGAGCCGGCCACGCCGCCCAGCCCAGCCCCCGCCAGCGCACCCGAAGAACCGAGCCGGTGGGTACGCGGGGCGCGGACGCGGGGTGGGCCGCAGCCACGTGGCCCTGGGGGGCTTCCGCTGGCGGGCGGGATTGGGGAGAGAGTTAGAGGCCCGGTGGCAAGCCAGGCCCCGAGCTACCCTGAGGGAAGCGGGGGTCGCCGGCCCACGGATCGCGGGGGCCGAGTCGGCTCAGTCCAACCCTTGCGGGATCCCAGGACCCGGTGGCACCGGGACTTGACCTGGTGGAGGCTTAGATTACTTGCCGGTAAAGTTAGGGCGGGGAGGAGCGACTGGGGTCGCGGGACCGGAGCACCCTGAGCGCCTTTCGGGCCCCTCCGGCAGCCAGCTCTGCCTCAAGGTTCCGGAGAAGCTGCCCGGGCCCCGCCCCTTCCCGTTCCCCGCCCCCGGACCCAGCAGCGCCAGACGCCCCCTGCGAGTGAGTGTGGCGGCTGGGGGGCTCCGAGATGAATGAGAGAATGAATGGCTGGCCCACGGCCTATGCAACGCCCGTCACGTTCCAGCCTCCTGCTCACACTCCCAGGCTCTGTGATTCATTCATTCACTCAGGCGCCAAGAGGGGTTATTGAGCCCCCACTGTGTGCCAGCCCGGGTGTACGCCCCGAGCGGGAGCAGTCTCCTGGGAGAGACTGACAAGGAAACGTTCGCTTAGAGCAGAATGCGATAAAGGAGGGGGCTGTGTTTCGGGGATTTGAAAGGGGTTCTGGAGGAAGTGATACCTGAGCTGAGTCTTAAAGGATGACTAAGAGTCAGTCAGGTGGGGAGGGGGTTGGGTACGCGGGACAAGGAAGCTGCAGGTGCAAAGGCGAGAGGCTTAGAGGGTCACGCGTGGCTGGTGGCAGAGGCGGGAACAGCTCCTCCTGGCTGTGTGTGGTGGTGAGCGAGGCGTGGGGAGAGCAGGGACTGGAGAGGGCTACCGCTGTGGCCACACAGGAAGGCAGGAGCAGTGGGATAAACTGAGGACAAAGGAGGCTGCTGGAGTCCTCATGGCAAGAAGCAGTGGGTGTGCTTGGCACATGGTTGGGTGCCCTATAAACCTTTACTCTATTAATATGAGATGTTAACTGATTGGATTTGCATTTGTAAATCCCACAGGCTGCTGTGGGAAAATGGATCAGAGGGAGGATGGCAGGGAGGACAGTTTGGAGGCTGCTTGCCTGATCCAGGGGCAGAACAGTGATGCAGGAGCAGAGGGGAGGTTTTTGCAGGTGTTGACTCCTTGGTGTGAGGAGTAGAGGGAGAAGGGCAGGCCTTTTGATGTCAGGCAGGGATGACTAGCTGAAGGTGCCTCCCTCCTCTAGACATTACAGGATGCTGAACAAGGAGGATAGGTTAGAGGGCAAGGTGCTTTGTTAGCTTCTGTTGGACCCCCCAGGCAGAGGTGTCTGGCAGGCCAAAGACCCAAGGTTCTGGAGAGAGAGTGTACAGCCCTTGACTAGGGCCCAGTGAACTACCACGTAGGACCCCTAAGTCCTCCACTTTCCTCTCCATTCCCCCTTACAACAGTTCCCTTGAATCTGGAACAGTCCTTAGTTGGGCAGTTTGGGCCCAGACCTAAGATATGTGTGATAAATAGAAGTTTACCTGTTCTGCGCCCTGCATGTGCTGAGGGCGAGACAGTATGGTTCTTTCTCTGACTCAACCAGCCATGAGACTGCCTCATTGGAAATCAGCCTACAGCTGCAGTCTGGGGGTCCTCAGAACACTCTCCAGATGTGCATAGCCCTGGGCTGGGGAACACTGCCCTCCCCACTTCTCTAGAGGTCAGGCTTGGGAGCACCTGGCCCATACTAAGTAATGGGCATTTAATGACCCAGGTCTGCTGGGCCTGCCTATTCCCACCTTATTGGAAACTCCTCCCCAGGTGGGAGGATACCCAGAGGGAGCCTTGGGAAATAAGTCTTGTGTCGCTCAGGGGCCATGGCTGCACCCCCGCCGGCAGCCAGCCCCTAGGTCTAGGGCCATGCTGGTGGCCCAAGCATCATGGGCCACTCCCTTTAGCTGCTATTCCTAAGGCCTACAAGTCAATAGTCACAAAACACCGCCAGGGGTGGGTAGTAGGCACTGCAGCCACAGGTTCACTGAGGAAGGTCACAGCCTGGCAGGTACTATGTTAATCCTTACAAAGAAACTGGGAAATCCACCAGCCCCAGGCAGGCCTCTCCCTCAGGGCAGCCCTGCAGGAGTAGGGAGTGGTAGAGTTCCCGGTTCCAATCCCACCTTTTCTTTTCCTAGTCCTGGGAGCTTGAACATGTCCTTCACAGGCCCAGCCTGTTTCCCTGTCTGTAGAATGAGGGCAATAATACAGACCTCATGGCTCGGCAGGAGGCATTGAAGGGAGTACAGAGAAGACAGCGCTCGGAACGTAAGAAGCGCCTGGTGCTGCAGTCTTGCCCTAGGTGTCTCTCACACCCTTGGTCCCGTGTCTCTCACACCCTTGGTCCCCTGCCTCACTACCCCCTCTCCGGACTGGCGCTTCCGTCCAGTGAGGCGGGGTGGGCGGTGGTGGTGGCTGGGGTTGTGGTCTGGGCCAGGGGGCCGGCCCTCCGCCCCGCCTGGCAGCGGAGACGCCCCCTCCTTCCGCCGCCGGGCGGCGGCTGTGGGGGCGCCAGCGGGCATCCCGGGAATGTAGCGGCGCGGCTTGGGCGGGAGGGGGGGTGGCCCGCCGGACCCCTCCGCACGCAGATTCCCCTCATTCCAGCCGCTTGACGCGGCGGCGGGCGGGGCGGACACTGCGGCGGCGAAGCACCGCCCCCTTGCCAGCTCCTCCCCTCGGGTCCACGGGCGGCGGCGAGCAGCACCATCCAGGTCCCGGTACCGCCCCCGGAGCCGAGCTCCTGGTGGAGGCCGCTCGAACCCCTTCCTCCAGTCTTCCAAGGCCCTCCTCACCACGGGTGTGCTGGAGGCTGAGTCCTCCCCGCGCTCCCTCTCCTTTCTGCATTTTTCACTCGGGGGCATCGCGGAGGGGGCCTCCTCCCGCCCTGAGCCTGCGGAAGCCGTTGGCACTTAAGATTCCCCCCTGCTCTGCTCCCACCCATTCCCCAGCTGCGCGCGGTGGCACCCAGTCCCCTCGCCCTCTCCGGAGGGCCTCATCTCCCAGCTGGCGCCCCCGCCACGGTGTCCCTCCGGCCGCGGCTCTGGCCAGGCTGTTGTTCTCGAGGTAATGAGCCTTCTCCACGTGGCTGCACCCCGCACCTGCCGCAGCCTAACTCCCTCCCCAGGGAGCCCGTGTCCGAGGGTAGGGCGCGCTGGGGCTTTGGGTCCCAGTTCTGTTTTTGCCCCCACGGACAAGTCAGCATCCGCTTCATGTTCCTTATCTGTCAGCTGGGGCACAGGTAAAGTTCGAGAGCTCTTTGTAACTGGCAGAACGACACGCCTGAGGGGCTTTCCCCGCCAGATAAGAAGTGTAACCTATTTGGCCCAGGACATGGCTCTTAGTAGGGTCTTCTCCAAGCGTGTGCGAAAGAGTGGCTGAAAGAAGGAAGTGTTTATTGAGGGCCTGGGAGATGCCTTGGCACCTTACCTTAGCCTTCTCAACCGCCCTTTGAGATAGGTATTGGCCTCATTTTAAGGATGAAGGAAGGGCTCCCAGAAGTTAAGTGACCTGCTGGCAGTCATGCAGCTTGGGAGAAGAGGCCCAGCCTTTTGGAAGCACTAGCCGTTACACCCCCACCGGAGCTGGGATCGGAACCAGAGCTGGTCCCGCAGACTGCCGCTGCTGCCCACCCCAAGAGCCCAGCGAGGGTGGGGCTGCTGGGGGCTGGCTGGTTTGGATAGAAGGAAGGCGTCCTGGGCAGAGAGCATGGAGGGATTCAAGGAAAGAGAGGGAGGCCCCCTCGAGAAGAGAGAGATGAGGAGTCCCTGGGTACAGGGGCCTTGGTCGGGGTATCCGGGATAAGGAAGAAGGGTATTGCCCCAAATGCTGGAAGTCGGACGTGGATTTCCCAGATGGAAAGCTGAGCCCTCCAGAGGCCAGGCACACACCGCGCTAGGCAAAGGCACCCTGTGGTCGTCTCCGTCCCTGGGGCGCGCGCTCTCTTCTGATCTGGGAACCTAAAGAGATTTTCTTGAAACTTAAATATGCTGGGCCCACCCCCCAGAGTGTACAGAGGTGGACAGTGTCCCGCACGGAGGCTCCGCCCGCCTGGGCGCGCCGGCCGTATTTGGACATTTCGTTCTATTTTTAACTTTCCCGGGACTCTAGACTGGGGTGAGGTTGGGGGAGGGAAGTCCTGCTTCCTCCGGGACCCATGGGCCTCTGCTTAGTGAATCCAGAGCCTCCTAGTGCGTAGTGTAGACACAAGCCCGGAAGTGAGTTCCGGGTCGGTGTAGACGCGGCGGCCGCGCGGGTTCCGGGCCCCACCCTGGAACCAACGACGTCCCTCCTGGAAAACCTGACTCAGGCAGGGCCCCTGCCCAACAGGGAGCCGGGCCCCTGCCCGACAGGGAGCCCCACCCCCGCAGCCCCCGCCCCCACACGCCCCCACCCAGTCCGGAGAACCCCCATGGTTGCTGCCCAACCCCACCAGCTGGAGAGGGACCGCCGAGTCCCAGCGCGGAAGGAGGCGGGGGCGCCCGGGGAGTCCCGCGCTTCCGAGGCTCGCGGAGGGGGCGGAACGGGGGGCGGGCCGGCCCCTCCCTCGTGACGCCGCCGCCGCCGCCGCCGCCACCGAGCCCTGGGCCGAGAGCACGGGCAGCGGAGCAGGGCGCCAGGCCGGCAGGGCAGGATGCGCTACCGGGCGTCGGTGAGCGGGGGTGGTGGGCGGGGCGGGGGTCCCGGGCGTCCCTCCTGGCCGCGCGGCGCCGCCTCGGCCCCGCCAGGAAGCGGGCGCGGCCCAGGAATTTCGGATGGAAAAACGTCCCGGAAAGTTGCAGGGGGAGGAGGCCGAGGCAGGGAGGGCCGCGGGGCGCTCGGACCCCGGCCGCGCGCATAGCTCCGGGGGAAGGCTGAGAGCGCCAAGACCCGTCACCCAGAGGGCAAGGGGGCGGGAGCTTGAGCCAGATTTGGCAACAGGACTAGGGGTGGCGGAGGAGGGGAGCGGTGAGGGACGGGCCTTGGAGAGGCAGGCCGCTGGCCAGACCCAGAGGGGTGTCAGGGCAAGAGATCTGGGTGGTCTGAGGTTGGAGGAGACCTGGTGCCATCCCTCCCACCACCGCCGCCACCTTGCTCTGCTCTGACCCTTGACACTCTCGGTGTCAATTTCCTAGAGCCCTTAGACCCTCTTTGAAGAATGTGGTGTTGGGTGAGGGCCTTGTTGAGCTCGTACTTCTCACCCTCTGACGGGCTCAGGAGGCAGCTGTGCTTTCCCTGGTAAAACCCCCACCCCCTTGAGACTTCTCCCCCCTCTCAGTGGAGGAGGGTGTCTGGGGAGCCCAGCAGCAGCTGGAGGGGAGGGCGTGGTTCAGCTGTGGGAGGGAGGGCCCCCCTTCTGGGGTGGGTGCCGAGCTCAGCTGGGATGGGAGGCCCCCCTGGGGGAATCCCTCTCCTATGGCTTGTGGTGACCTTTTGCTAGGTCCCTAGACGCTCTTCCCCTGGAGATTTTGATGGTTGCGGGTGGGAGAGATGGCCCCACCCTGCCTGTAGAATTCACTCGGAGCCATTTGTCTTACAAAGTACCTGTCACACGAGGCCCAGAGCTAAGGGACTTGAGGTCACCTGGTCTACCTCAACTCCTTGAGAAGGAAGCAGTCCAGAGAGAGGAGGAGTTTTTGTCCAAGGTCAACAGAGCGTTCTCTTATTCTCATGACCCCCCCTTCTCTACACAAAACCAGTGTTTTCCTGGATTCAGTGGCCTTGTTCCCATGTCCTCTGGGTCCTCTGTGCTCCAGTGTCCTGTGTTCAGGTCCTGTGTGCCCGTGGTCTTGGTTCTGGGACCTGTGTCCTCAGTGTTCCATGTGCTGGATTCCTGCGATCTAGGCCCACTGTTCACAGCATGGTCCATCTCCTGGGTGTTCTCTCTGTTCTGTGTCCAGGCCCCCTGTGTCCACGTGCCCCTGGTTGTCCTGTCAGTCCCGCAGGCTGTGGTGGAGGGGGAGAAGTGGCCTTGCCTTACCCTGCTGCCTCTAACTCTCTCCCGTGACCCATCCCTGCAGGCCCTGGGCAGTGACGGGGTGCGGGTGACCATGGAGAGTGCACTGACCGCCCGCGACCGGGTAGGGGTACAGGATTTCGTGCTGCTGGAGAACTTCACCAGTGAGGCAGCCTTCATTGAGAACCTGCGGCGCCGCTTCCGGGAGAACCTCATCTATGTGAGGCCCAAGTGGGAAGACGGAGCGGGTGCTGGGGGCACAGGTGCGGGGCTGAGGAGGGAAGAGGTTCAGTCGCCTCCAGGAGAAACTTCTGACCCTCCTCCCACCCCCAGACCTACATCGGCCCTGTCCTGGTCTCTGTCAACCCCTACCGGGACCTGCAGATCTATAGCCGACAGCACATGGAGCGCTACCGTGGCGTCAGCTTCTATGAGGTGCCTCCCCACCTGTAAGTGACCCCTCCATCTCCACGAGATGGCCCCACCTGACCTCCCACTCGAGATGAATCGTGATTCACATCTGTGAGAAATGCCACAATCCCTCAGTCCAGAGTGACCCTGGTCCCCACCCACGGTGAACCTCTCTACTCCATCTGGGCAGGACCTCCCTGGCCTCCACCGCAACTCACACCCATGACTTATTCCCCCAACTCACCCTGGGCATGGCCACCCAACGTGAGTGACCCTCTGAGCCCCACCTCTGAGGGACTTCCCAGCTCTACCTTTTAGTGGCTCCAACCTCCACCTAAATGGCCTCCAATCCCCCCACCCCCACCCATGAGTGGTCCCCTCAAGCCTTCATCTGAAAGTGACCCCTATCCTCAGCTGTGAACAGTCTCCCTTGACCCACACCTTTCAGGGTTCCCCCAATCCCATCCTCAAATGAACACCCAAATTCCACCTGCAAGTGGACTCCAACCAGACATGAGTTCCCCCCATGTAAGTCCTACCTGTGGGGCTCCCACCCCTGCACCCACTTGCCTGCCCCCCTATCACCTAAGCTCCTGATGAGCCTCTGCCCTAGGTTCGCGGTGGCTGACACTGTGTACCGGGCACTGCGCACGGAGCGCCGGGACCAGGCAGTGATGATCTCTGGGGAAAGCGGGGCAGGCAAGACAGAAGCCACCAAGCGGCTGCTGCAGTTCTATGCTGAGACCTGCCCGGCCCCTGAGCGGGGCGGTGCTGTGCGAGACAGACTGCTGCAGAGCAACCCGGTGCTGGAGGTGAGGGGACAGCAGCATGGAGAGGGGAGGGGCAGGGAGAGACTGCTGGACATCCTTCACACCCCTGTCTGTTCCTAGGCCTTTGGAAATGCCAAGACCCTCCGGAACGATAACTCCAGCAGGTTTGGGAAGTACATGGACGTGCAGTTTGACTTCAAGGTACCTGTGCGTGGGTCAGGGCAGGCCGAGTGGGATCCCGTTTCAGTAGGCGCCCGCTGGCCAGGTCTTTGACACCAGCAAATATTTAATGAGTGCCTACTATGTGCCAGTTACTGTTTTAGGTGCTGGCAGTACAGCAGTGAAACAAGACAGAAATCCTGCCTCCAGGCCGATAGACAGTAAACAGAAAAATGTAATTTAGATGACAGCTGTCATGGCAAAAACTAAGATGAAGTAAGGGGAGGGGAAGTTGCTATTTTAAATAAGGCAGATGGGGTAGGCCTCACTGAGAAGGTGGCGTTTTGGTAAATCTTTACGGAGACAGGGCAACAAGCTATGCAGATACCTGGGGAGAGTAGGCACAGTGCATCGCCAGTGCAAAGGCACTGAGACAGGAAGTTATTTGGTGTGTTGGAAGACAGCAAAGAGGTCAGAGTGGCTGGAGAAGAGAGCAAGGGGCCAAGGAATAGTAGAGAATGCTAGTGGGGAGGGTATAGCTCAATGGTAGAGTGCGTGCTTAGCATGCACGAGGTCCTGTGTTCAATCCCCAGTACCGCCACTAAAATAAATAAACAAATAAATAAATAAACCTAATTATTTCCCCTTTCAGAAGAAGAAGAAGAAGAAGGAGACTGTGGTGCAGGCTCTTTCAGGTCTTTGTAAGAGCTTTTTCTTAAAGCTCTGAGTGGAAGGGAGGCCATCAGAGGGTTTGAAACAGAAGTGTGTTATGATGACTTTCCTCTTAAAAAGATTGCTCTAGTTTCCCTGGTCCACCAGGTTCACCTACCATCTCTTCTCTACAAAGCAGCCAGAGCGATCCAGGGAATTAGAGCCCAAGAGTGCAGGGGAGGGAGGGGAAGGTGGGCTCTGTCCCCAAGCCTCCTGAACAGTCACTACATCCTGCCCTGCCTACAGGGTGCCCCCGTGGGTGGCCACATCCTCAGTTACCTCCTGGAGAAGTCCCGGGTGGTGCACCAGAATCACGGGGAGAGGAACTTCCACATCTTCTACCAGCTGCTGGAGGGGGGCGAGGAGGAGACACTGCGCAGGCTGGGCCTGGAACGGAACCCCCAGAGCTACCTGTACCTGGTGAAGGTGCGTAGTGGGTGGGCCGGGCAGGTGCCACCCAGGGAACCCAGTGCCAGGGCTGGTAATCCAGCTTGCCCTTCCTCCAGGGCCAGTGCGCCAAAGTCTCCTCCATCAACGACAAGAGTGATTGGAAGGTTGTTAGGAAAGCCCTGACGGTCATCGATTTCACAGAGGATGAAGTGGAGGTGAGGCCTTTGCTGGGGACCCTCCCTTTCCTCCTGTCACACCTGGGAAATCTTGGTCCACCTCTGCAGCCCGTTTCCACTCTAGGTCCCTTCCTCTCCAGTGCTTTACCACCTGTTCTCTGCTCCTTCTCACCTTTCACATCTGCCCTCGTGGGGCTCTCTGCTCTTTCTGTAACCCCTACCTGCCCCTCCCTGTCCCCCCAGGACCTGCTGAGCATCGTGGCCAGTGTCCTGCATCTGGGCAACATCCACTTTGCTGCCAATGAGGAGAGCAATGCCCAGGTCACCACCGAGAACCAGCTCAAGTATCTGACCAGGGTGAGCAGGGTGTGCGGAGGGCGAGGGCAGAGCAGCTGGGGTGGGGGTGGAGGTGCACCCTCACCAGGCCCACCCCCTCTCCCGTGGCAGCTCCTTGGTGTGGAAGGCTCAACATTGCGAGAAGCCCTGACACACAGGAAGATCATCGCCAAGGGCGAAGAGGTGAGGCCCAGCCTTTGCCAGAAGGTGGGGTGAGGGGGCAGGTGTTCCAAGGCAGCCCCCATTCCCATTGTCCCTCCCTTCCCCTGGTCTGCTCAGCTGGTCCTCTTAGCAATGCTGGAAGGTGGTAGCTCAGAGAGGCACAGGCAGCTGGCCAAGGTCACACAGGAAGAGAGTGAGGCTAGAAGCAAGACTCTCACCTCCAGCAAGAAAGCCTCCTGTTTCTATACCACCTTCCCTCTGGTGTGGCCACTGTGTCCTCTTGCATCCACCCTATCCTCACCCCAGTTTCACTGGGAGGAGGGAGGGCAGAGGGGTCCGCTTCCTGAGCCCAAAAGGGCAGGGAGGGGAAGGGGGCTGCCTTTATCTCCCTGTGTCACCCTACACCTGTAGCTCCTGAGCCCACTGAACCTGGAACAGGCTGCATACGCACGAGATGCTCTTGCCAAGGCCGTGTACAGTCGCACCTTTACCTGGCTGGTCGCGAAGATCAACAGATCGCTGGCCTCCAAGGTGAGGGCTTGACACTTGCTGCTTCCAAGGCGGCAGGGAGGGCAGTCCAGAAAGGCCTGGGGCTGGGAGCTGGCAAACACTGGGACTCATGCTCTCAATTTACTGGCCCTAGGACACTGAGACCCCAAGCTGGCGGAGCACCACGGTCCTTGGGCTCCTGGACATTTATGGCTTCGAAGTATTTCAGCATAACAGGTCAGTGCCCCTCTGTCTCCGGCCTGTCTCTCCTCCTGTCTCCCCTGTCCTGGTCCCTCTCCTCTTCCCCTGGCCTCTCATTCCTGCCAGTGACTTCCCAGCCACCTTGGGTCTTGATCTGTGTTTCTTCCCTTAACTGCGCTGGGGCCCGCCCCTCCCCTGCTCCTGGCGCCATGTGCCCCTGAGCTGCTGAGGGCTCTTCTGCTTTCCTCACAGCTTTGAGCAGTTCTGCATCAACTACTGCAATGAGAAGCTGCAGCAGCTCTTCATTGAGCTCACCCTCAAGTCGGAACAGGAGGAGTATGAGGCAGAGGGCATTGCGGTGAGTGCCAGCCTGCAGGTGTCCCCATGTGCCGTGGAAGCCCAGGCATCAGTCTCTTCAAGACAGGGGCCAGGACCCCGTGATGATGCTTTCCTCCCTTTCGGCCCCTCAGTGGGAGCCTGTCCAGTATTTCAACAACAAGATCATCTGTGACCTGGTGGAGGAGAAGTTCAAAGGCATCATCTCCATTTTGGTGAGTTGTCTGTTCCTCCAAGGCCTTGTGTTGGGGGCTGGGTGGGATGACATCACCCCTTCCCCCTTGCTCTCCTGGCCTGTCCAGAGGGCCAGAGTTTGAGCAGGGCAGGACAGGGCTATGTGTGGAAGGTAAGGTGAGGTGCTGGCCAGGTCTAGAGGCTGTCTCTGGGAAGCTCGTTGTGATACGCCCCTTTCCTCTGTGTCTGCATCTCCCATGGGGGCCTCTGAGTTCCGGTGCTCTCCAGTCCCTCCCCCATACACCCCTCACCCTCTGCTACCACCCCCTGCCTGCCCAGGATGAGGAGTGTCTGCGCCCCGGGGAGGCCACGGACCTGACCTTCCTGGAGAAGCTGGAGGACACAGTCAAGCACCATCCGCACTTCCTGACGTGAGTGGGGCTGCAGGGCTATCTTGGAGTAGAGTCTGTGGGAGCTTGGGATTCCCTCCCCCCGCACCATAAAACCCCAGCCACAAGCAGATGACCGGGGTGGTGTTAGTGAGGGATAGGCACACAAGGCCGCAGCTTGTGGTGCATCCACAGAGTAAGAACCTAGGAGTGTGGCTTCCTCCTTATTCCTTGTTTTTTTTTCCTCCTTATTCTTTATTGAGAATGAAGCTTGCTAAGATTTTTTAGCTTCCTTATTTGGAAATTGCTTTTTTTTTAAATGGAGGTACAGAGTATTGAACCCAGGACCTTGTGCATGCTAAACATGCACTCTACCACTGAAATATTTCCCTCCCCTCCCCCTCCCCCGAAATTGCTTTTTATTTGAGGAATTCCCTAAACTGGGGAGAGGGGAGAAAAGAAACCAGCCGCTCCTCCTGGCTGGGTGCTGTGTATTTTGATGTCATCTCCTCTAACCTGAAGCAACCCCCGGAGGAGATTTTTTACTGAGGCTCAAAGAGGTGAGGCCATTTGCCTGAGGTTATTTCCCAGCATGTAAATCCAGAGCCGAGACTCCATCCCAGGGCTATGGATGCCAAAGCCCTGAGCATTTTTTTTTTTTTTTTTTACTGAAGAGAATAAAAAACTTTTTCTGATGGTAAAAGTAATGTTGCTCATAAGAGAAAAATTGGAAAGTGTGCAAAAGCTACCTGTCATCCTGTCTCCCAGAGGTCACCACTGTTAACAGTTTGAGGCATTTTCTTCCTGCTTTTTTCTATACTTTTTTTTTTGTCATTGAGAACTTATTGTGGATAAAGCTCAGGATCGTGTTATATCCTGAGTATCTTCCTGTATCATCGAACAGAAAAATTTCCTCAAAACTTCCTCCAGCAGCTCTAATGCACAGAGCTAATGCGTGGCTCTCACCCAGCCCTTGGGGGCCCTGGCCAGCTTCCAGGTTTCTGCCAGGGTTAACAGTGTTGCCCTGAATATCTCTGTGCCTTAAATCTCTGCCTGTATGTCTGGTTAGTTGCTTGGGATCGTTCTCAAAAGTAGAAAATGGGCTAAAGGGTATAAACATGCTGAAGATGCAAGTAATCTCTTGGGGCAGATTCCATTCTTAAAATGTAGCGGGCAGCAGTCAGCCCTCTGAGCAGAGCCATGCAACAGCCAAAGGTGAGCCAAGGAGCCCTCCACCCAGTGTGCCCTGGCCTAGGACTCCATCTTGGCGCTGTGTGTTCCTGGTCAAGGCCATCTACCTCTGTGAGCCTCTGTGGCGGCCTCTGTGCAGGGAGGTGGCCTCACCCTTCCAGCCTCTTACTAGATGCCTGGTTTCTCTCTTGAAGTCTCTTCAGCAGGCAGGGGGCATGGCTCAGGCCAGCAGTCTGCAGCTTCCTCTCCCTGTCACCCCCAGGCACAAGCTGGCTGATCAGCGGACCAGGAAATCTCTGGGCCGTGAGGATTTTCGCCTTCTGCACTACGCTGGGGAGGTGACCTATAGCGTGACAGGTGAGGATCCTGGGGCAGGGTCCCACAGTGGGCGGGGAGAGGGGCTCCCTCACCTCATATCTGCTTTCTCCTTACAGGGTTTCTGGACAAAAACAATGATCTTCTCTTCCGGAACCTGAAGGAGGTGTGGAGGACTAGGGGGAGGGCTCCAGATGTGGGCTCTGAATGACCTCAGCCCCAGGAATCTGACCGACCTGTCCCTGTGCTCTGACCCTGATGCCCTGTCTGCCCTCACAGACCATGTGCAGCTCAGAGAACCCCATCATGAGCCAGTGCTTTGACCGGAGTGAGCTCAGTGACAAGAAGCGGCCAGAGACGGTGTGAAGGCTGTGGGACCTGAGGGGGCGTGTGTGCGCACGGGAGCGGGACCTGTGCCTGCGTGAGCCCGGAAGTTGGCAGTGTGTGTGTGAATTTGTGTGTCCGCTGGCACCTGGGTGCACATCCGTGTGTCTGGGAGGCTGCCCATGGGTGCATATATGCCTTCGTCCATGTGTGCCTATGTGTGCACTGTCTCTAAGTGTGGAGCATGTGTATACCTGTGTCCGTGTGGGTGCTTGTGTGCATTCACTCCCCAGAAGACATTTGTAGCAGACACTGCTGGGCACTTAGGATACAAAGATGAATAAGTGCTCTCATAGAAATATGCACAGGGTGCTATGGAAACTTAGAATAGGGAGCAGCAAATTGTCTGAGGGAGCAGAAGATGGGAGGGAGTCAGGGAAGGCTTCCTGGAGGAGGATGCATCTGAGATAATTGGCAACGAGTAGGTGCTTGTCAGATAGACTAACGGAGGGGAACGGTAGGTGGCCAGAGGGCCCCATACAGATGCACAGTTCAAAAACGACCAGGCGGGAAGTGACATTATCAAGGAGAGAAGCTGGGAAATGCAGATGTGGCCAGTGGTGCCAGATGGGGGGAGAATTCCAGTGAGCTGTGGACAGAGGTGTGGCTGTTGGGCTTGGCAGGAGGGGGTCCCAGGAAGAGCAAGGTCATGGGGAGGTGGAAGCCAGAGTACTGCGGGCTGAGACCTATTGGCTGGGAGGCCGTAGAAGCAGCGTGTTGCCCAGAGTCTGACTCCTTGGGACCCTGCCCTCTGCTCCCCACCCCATACCGTCCCTCTCCCTGAGCATTCTCATTCTCCCTGCCTCAGTATCCCACTCCCCCCACCTCGTGAGGACACACACACTCCTGTCCAGGCTTCTCCAGGAAGCCACTGATCTCCTCCAAGTGGCCCCCCAGGCACTCCAGACTCCACTAGTCTGCAGTGGGCCCTGCTTGTAGCTCCCTGTGTACTCTGAACCTTTGCTCAGGCTGTCCTGCTGCCTGAATGCTTTCCCTCCTCTCTTCCTTCTGGCTGTTTCCTACCTATCCTTTAAATCTCAGCTGAAGGGTCATTTCCAGAAGGCCCTTCCTGATGCCCCCTACTCTATAGACTGGATAAGCTGCTCCTTCTTGTTGCTTCCAGAACCCCCAGGTATGTGCCCCTGGCATTAGTGGGACCATGATGGATTGCAGGTCTTTGCTGAGGCGTCCGCTCCTCCCAGAGGCCTGAGATCTTTGAAGGTCCTGCAGCACAGTGGACAGGGATAATGGGTGAACTCATAGGAGTAGGACATGTTTAGGGAAGAGAATGTCTGCCAAAGAGAGATGCTGGATTGAGGTTGCAGGGAGACCTGAGCAGGAGTTTTAGAGGGGAGTGAGGTTCCTAAGCTGAGGTCACTGGCTCAGCCAGCGGGATGCAGGTGATTGTAGTCTGGCCCCTTCCTCTATTGTGAGGGAGGGGTGATAGGAGGAAGTAGTTGTGGGAACTGGTGCTGCTTTGCCCCAGGGAGGGGCATTGCAGAGGTCAGCGACCGCAGCCCAGCTCCTGCCAACCTTCTGTTCACCTTGGCTGACCAGGTGGCCACCCAGTTCAAGATGAGCCTCCTGCAGCTGGTGGAGATCCTGAAGTCAAAGGAGCCTGCATACGTCCGCTGCATCAAGCCCAATGATGCCAAGCAGCCCGGTAGGCCCTCCGCTCCGTGGGCCCGTAGAGGCTGTGCCTCCCTGCGGAGGCTGTGACTGTCTGTTGGCAAAAGCCCACTGACCACTCCGTCACCCCTCCCCCAGGCCGCTTTGATGAGGTGCTGATCCGGCACCAGGTGAAGTACCTGGGGCTGATGGAGAACCTGCGCGTGCGCAGAGCCGGCTTTGCCTATCGCCGCAAATACGAGGCTTTCCTGCAGAGGTAGGGGTAGGCCTGGCTCAGCACCAAGGAAAGGGGATCAGAGGGTTGGATCCTCCTAGATCCCCAGAGGGAGGACAGCAGATTCTCTGCCCTGTTCAGAGAAGACGCTGAGGCTCTGAGCTTCTGCCTCTACATGCTGCACGCCTGGTGTCGAGCTTGGTAGAGCAAACACCAGTGGAGGCGAGGAGGGAGGGGCTGACCCCAGGCCCTGCTCTCTTAGAGTAGCTGGTCAGGGGTCCATGAGACATGTGTCCACATGCCCATCACCAGAGGAGACAGTGAAAGTCTTTGAGGACAGTTTTTGATCAGCTCAGAAAGGATACAGCAGCATTGTGGTTATCCCCGGTTAGGGGGTCTGGGGAGTTAATCAGGTGTGAATTCCATCTGTGCCACTTTCTAGCCTCATGGCCTTAGACAGATGAGAATTCTCATCTCACTTTTAAAATGGAATTGGTAACAGAGACCTCCCAGGCTTTCTGCAATGTGCGAGTCAGTGGGAGACCCGAGCAGGTGCCCAGGAAAGCTGGTTTGGGCTCCCAGAGAAGGGCTCTGGCAGGCATGGGGGCTGGGTGCATCTCTGCTCCTCCTGTCCGCAGGTACAAGTCACTGTGCCCAGAGACATGGCCCACATGGGCCGGACGGCCCCAGGATGGGGTGGCTGTGCTGGTCAGGCACCTTGGCTACAAGCCAGAAGAGTACAAGATGGGCAGGTGAGTGGTGCCCATGCCTAGTGGTTGAGGGGCACGAGGGTGGCAACTTGGGGCTGATCACTGCTGCCCTCCCAGGACCAAGATCTTCATCCGCTTCCCCAAGACCCTGTTTGCCACAGAAGATGCCCTGGAGATCCGGCGGCAGAGCCTGGGTAAGAGAGGGGCCCCACCCTTCCTGTCCCAGTGGGGTCCATTCTGGGGAGCAGGAAAGAAATCACTGCATTTGGGTTTCTTCTCCAGGAAGCCTGCCACACCCATGTCCAGCTGCCCTCCTCTTTACCAGCTCCAGCCCCAGCACCCACCTCTCCTGCCCCTGGAAATACACTCAGTGTTTCCACGTTGCTTTATTCCCTCCCTTGCTCTTTCCTTTACTCTCCCTTAACTTATTTATCCTCTCAGTAGCTCCTTCAGTAATCCCCTCACTCATGCCCCAGATCTCTGGCCAGTTGACTTTCTCTCCTGACCACAGCCACGAAGATCCAGGCCACCTGGAGGGGCTTTCACTGGCGGCAGAAATTTCTCCGAGTGAAGCGATCAGGTTCGGGATCCCAGGAGTCTTCAGGAGGGCCGGGACTGGGGCTAGGGTGGGCCACCATGGAGAAGAGATGGAGCTCAGCCGTCTGTGGTCTCCACAGCCATCTGCATCCAGTCTTGGTGGCGTGGAACACTGGGCCGGAGAAAGGCAGCCAAGAGGAAGAGGGCGGCACAGACTATCCGGCGGTGAGCCCTGGGGTGCCGTGAGGGGGGGTGCAGAGCAGGGTGTTGGGGGGGGTCCGTTACCAGGCTTCTCACCCCCACCCCCAGGCTCATCCACGGCTTCATCCTGCGCCACGCACCCCGTTGCCCCGAGAACGCCTTCTTCCTGGACCACGTGCGCACCTCTTTTTTGCTCAACCTGCGGCGGCAGCTGCCCCAGAATATCCTGGACACTTCCTGGCCCACGCCCCCACCTGCCCTGCGTGAGGTCTGTGGGCCCTCCCTGCTGACTTGGGGACCATCAGTGTGCTCGGTGGAGGGGGCTCTAATAGTCATGTGACCAGAGGAGCCACCAGGGAAGAGAGGGGAACTGGAGCTGGGTGGGCCATGAGGAATGAGGCTCTTTACAGGAATGAAAGGTTGTCCAAGTTGAAGGGGTGTCACTTAGGTCAAGACCTAGCAGGCTTATGCTTGTCATCTTTAGAGGGAAGGGAGCCAGGCTGCTGGGTGCCCTGACCTCACTTGCACCCACAGGCCTCGGACCTTCTGCGGGAATTGTGTCGGAAGAACATGGTGTGGAAGTACTGCCGGAGCATCAGCCCGGAGTGGAAGCAGCAGGTGCGGAGCCAGGGGCAAGCGGGGGAATAGTTGGAGAGCAGCAGGTACCACCTTAACAGTGCTGGCCTGGAGGGCACTTTACTCTGATTGATTTACAATGCCATCTCAAATGGATCCCAGTCCCTGTTTGGCCTTGTGTACACAGCTGAGGCTGGAGTAGATTTTGGGTGGCAAATGGGGTTCACTTTCTAGACCAGCTTCACTGAACTGGTAGAGGCTGCCTAGAGCCTTGTGTTCAAAAGGCTGTAGCTTTGTCTGATCGAGTGGTTCCAAAGAGACATTGGTGGCTGATGTGCCTTGTATTCACCAGCTCAGTAGTAGATGATGCTAAGGGACCAATCTGCTCAGTTAACCTGTAGGAGTTTGAAGTATTAGCAATCATCCCAGTCAGAGCTGAACCTCAGGGGCTTCAGGGCCTGATATAATGGGGAGTTGTCCCCAGAGTCGGGCCTGGACCCACAGTGTTGTAATGACTCCCCTGGGGAGCCCTCTGCCTTGGTTGGTGGGGATGGGAGTGAGGGAGTAAGGGCTAACGGGGAGCGTTGGTGGCAGGACTCCACCTTCTGGTGCTGGGGCCATAGAGAGGGTGTTCCTGAGGCTGGGCCTGCCCCTACCATGATGGTCCCCATCCCTTTGACAGCCCCACTCCCTGCCCTTGTCTCCTCAGCTTCAGCAGAAAGCTGTGGCTAGTGAGATCTTCAAGGGCAAGAAGGACAATTACCCCCAGAGTGTGCCCAGGCTCTTCATCAGCACCCGGCTTGGTGAGCCCCTGATTTTCCAGCTCTCAGATCCTCCATCACCATCCAGTCCTCTCTCTCCACCTCTGACTTCCCCTTCCTGCTCTGGGTTGCAGGTACAGATGAGATCAGCCCCAAAGTGCTGCAGGCCCTGGGCTCTGAGCCCATCCAGGTGAGACCCTGCCTGTAGCCCTCAGCCCTGCATGGTTCTGCTGCCCAAGGGCTGGATGGGGGGTCAGCGCCTGGGCAGAGGGTGAGGGCTTATCCCTGGATCCCCCTCCCCTGCCCTCTGTCCCCAGTACGCTGTGCCAGTTGTGAAATATGACCGCAAAGGCTACAAGCCCCGCTCTCGGCAGCTGCTGCTGACGCCCAATGCCGTGGTCATCGTGGAGGACGCCAAAGTCAAGCAGAGGATTGATTACACCAACCTGACTGGTAAGCCAGAGTCGAGGGCTGTGTGGGGAGGGTCCCTGCTCTGACTCTTGATCCCTGACCTCTGCCCTTTCCCCTTAGGGATATCGGTCAGCAGCCTAAGTGACAGCCTCTTTGTTCTGCATGTACAGCGTGAGGACAATAAGCAGAAGGTGCCCCTTGGGGGACTGGGAAGCAGGGAGGGGTGGGTTCTCTAGCTCTGGGCAGGGCCTGACCCTTGCCCCTGTCTGGGCCCCCCAGGGGGACGTGGTGCTGCAAAGTGACCACGTGATTGAGACACTGACCAAGACGGCCCTCAGTGCTGACCGTGTGAACAACATCAACATCAACCAGGGCAGGTGAGGCGGGGAGGGCTGGGGGCTGGGGGGGCCGTGTGTGCACATCGGCCAAGCCTCACACACCACCTTCCCTCCAGCATCAGTTTCGCAGGGGGCCCCGGCAGGGATGGCATCATCGACTTCACACCCGGCTCGGAGCTGCTCATCACCAAGGCCAAGAACGGGCACCTGGCTGTGGTGAGTGGGGCCTGGCAGCAACGCCCTACTTCCCAAGTGAGAGCCCCAGGGGCCTCAGTGAGCCTCTGGTGGCCAAGCCTTCCTCCCTTGGCAGTGCTTGGCAGATCTAGAGGGCACCATACACCCCCTTCATCCCATTGTCCATTGAGGACCAGAGAGGGGACCATTTGAGCCCTCATAGTGCAGAGGGTCATAAAGATGGCAGCATGGGGAGGTAGGGGAGACCCAGGGGGATGGGGGTGTGCTGAGTGGGAGGAGAGGCCCACTCTGGCCTGGGCAGAGAGTCCTGTGGAAAGAGGGTTGGAGCCTCCAGTACCGAGGCCTCTAGCCTTCCTCCGCCCTCCATGTACTATGACACATCTAACCCATGAAGATGGATGCCCGAAACACCTCTGTCTGCTTCCTGCTCACCACTTGCCTTCTCCCCCGGCCCTCACAGGTGGCCCCCCGGCTGAACTCTCGGTGATGAAGGCGCCCACTGGACCCCGCTCCTGCCTCCCAATGCTTTGCTCATCCCCCTTCCCCTTCCCAGTTACCAAAGACTCAAGCTTCCAGACAGGGACCCAGGGACACCTCAAAGCCCACTGACAAACTCCCACCTCCTGCTCGCCTCTCTTTTGAGGGAGCAGCAAGGACCAGGGAGCTGCCCCAGGAGTGGGCCAGGCCGGGCCACAGCAATAGGAAGGCCGGGGCCAGAGGCAGCCACGCCAGCCCCACTGCCAATGCCAAATATTTGAGAGAAGGGAATTTTTGCTGAGGTTTTCTCTGAGATTTTTTGATGCTTTATAGGAAACTATTTTTAAAAAAAGCCATTTTCCCACCCAAGACACACTGGATGTGTTTTCCCTGACTCCAGCAGGGCAGGGAAGGTAGCTGAGAGGGTGCGTGGTCTGGGCCCTGGTGCCCTCTTCCCTGCCCAGGCCTCCCTCTCCTCCTTGTTCCCTTGGCACCTTGTCTGTCTGTCTGCCTGCCCACCTGTAGCCTTTGCAGCCCACTCCGATATCCTGCTGGGGGCTGAGACCACCCTTGCCTGCCCCCTTCTCCTGCCTTAAAAATGCCCTTCTAATACCATCCCAGCCTGAGGGCATCCTGGAGTGGGGACAGGACTCTTAGACCATAGAATTTGGAAGACTCTGAGAGATGATCTAGTCTAGCCTCCTGGTGTGACAGAGCAAGAGACAAGAGGCCCAAAGAGGGGAAGGGACTTGCCCAAGGTCACCCATCAGGTTGGGGCAAAACCAGACTGTAGCCCTGTCCTCAGCACACCTCACTGCCTTTCCCAGGGATGGGGGCGCCCCATGAAACAGGCTCATGTCTTAAGGGTGCATGTGGCTCCCTGACCAGCAATCACCCTTGGGGGCCACCAGGTGGGAGGAGCACTCCTGCCTCCTGAGTCCATGCCTTAGGATGACAAACACCCTGCCCATATACTTTGGCCCCAATTCAAGGACTTAGGGCCTTTACTGGCCCCAGACCCTCTCCCTATCTGGGGAACCTGGGGAAGGGGCAGCCTTGGGAGGAGCTGCAGGGGCATCACCTCTTTCTGCTGCTTCTCCCCCCACTCATCCCCACCTCCCTAGAGGGCCTGGGGGCTTCCCAGCTGCCTCTGCCCTCCTGGGGGGTCTCAGCCCACTGCTGACACTTCTGCAATCCAGAGAAACACTAAATAAAGCAATATGTGTTTGCCAACATTGATCTCCTTGTGAATGTCAGGAAAGGGAGAGGACCCATAGGAGGCAACTGGTGGTCTTACAGTTTTTGGCTGGTCCCCAGAAGGCAGGAGGCAGGGCTCCCTCCCCGGGGAAGAGAGCGGGAGTGACCAGTAGCTGCAACATGGCCTTGCTTGTTCATTGATTGTTTGTGGAAGGGCCACTCCGCCTGGCCCAGTGCTGTGGGCTGGGGGAAGAAGCATCACACAGGCCCTGTGGGTAAGGCTGCTGGATGGAAATGCAGCCCAGTATGGGAAGTATGGGCAGCAAGGGCACACTGACAAGAGACTGAGACACGTGGGTGTGAGGGATTGCAAACACTTCACAGAGAAGATGACATCTGAGGTGGGTCTCAAAGGATGGTCTCCATACCTGTTGCAAGTGACAAACCCAGTTCAAACTGGCTGGGGCAGGAAGCGGTATTTATTGGCGTTAGCAGCCTAACAGGTCCGGGGTAGGGCTGCTTCCAGGCCCTCACACAACACTGTCAGGAATGTGTCTGGAAACATCTCTTGGCTCAGCCTTCTTGGGTGGTAGCTTCGTCCTCAAGCAGGTTCTCCCCTCGTGGTGTGGTGGCAGCAGCAGCCACCAGCGGCTCCAAGCTTGTGTTCTGTAACTCAGCATTGGAAGCAGAAGGAGAAGGTGCCTCTTGTCCAGTAGTTCGAAGAGCTGATTCTCAGTGGACCCACTTGAAAGAGGTGCTCCTCCCCAACCCAACCATCATCGTTATGGAGTTGAGCATATTCCAATATGGGTCTCCTGGGCCTGGCTCATGTGACTGCTGCCCCCAGACAGGACTGCAAGGACCGAGTGGGGACAGATGACATCCCGGGAGATCAGAGTGCTGCCTCCAGAAGAAAGGGAATGAGTATCGTAAGCTGCAACCACAGAGCCCCTCAGTAGTTTTCCCAAGCGGGAAGGTGGTTGTGGGTAGAAGAAATTGGCATGTGCAGGGCTTAAAAGCAAGGAAAGGTTTAGACTGGAGTCAGGCTAACTGCTGAGCGGTTTAGATTCGTCACCTAGGACAGAAGTTCCCCAAGAACAGATACCGCCTAATATATGACTATCTTGGGTTTGACACCATCCTGTGAACACCCCTAGATTCTGACACCTCCTCACAAATTAAGTTACAGGAAAATGAAAGCACCACAATAATTTGTCCACGGTATCAGCAGTAACCTCTGTTTCAAGAAGCTGACACCAAGTAGCTGACAGATAAGATAAGCATTGCCAGGATAGGTGCAATTACCAGCTTTACAACTGTAACAACATGCATTTCTCTAGTGCAGTGCAGTGCATGTGACAATGATGTCACAGATATAGCCCAGATGCAGCCCGAGGAACTGTCCTTTTGAGAGGTAACCAAGAATGGTTTGCGCTTCCAGCTCACATCCTATGGGATGTCCAAGGCTCTCCCATCGCAAGAAGCTCATTTTGGCCCTGGAATGGAGCCCCGATTGGACGCTGCATTTGTTCATTCCATCATTCAACCAATACTCAGTGCTGCTAAGTCAGGCTCTCTGACAGGCACTTGGGATACAGCAGGAACAAAAGGACCAAAATCCTTGCTTGAATGGAGTTTATGCTCTAGAGGGGAAGAGAGGACCATACATAAAACAAATATATGAAATATATTTTAGAAGGAGAGAAGTGCAAGGAAAACCCAGCAGAGAAGGGGAGCAGGAGAGTTGAATACGAGGTTTGCAGCATCAGATGGGCTGGTGAGGGATTGTCTCCCTGAAGATGCAACATTGGAGCAGGGACTGGAAGGAGGTGAGGAGTAACAGTGGATATCTAGGCAGAGGGCACAACAAATGCAAAGCATGGGGCTTGGAGGAAGAGGAAGAAGGTCAGTGGGGCTGGAAACGGGTGGGGCGGAGGAGAAGAGGTGAGAAGACAGGTACATCTGCATTCACCTCCTTCACATGTTCTCGATTTTCCTTAGCTCCATGAGGACAGAGACAAAGAAGTTGGCACCTTCTCCTTGATTCCTCCCTGCAGAAGGCATCTGTGGGAGCATCTTTTCTAAGGGATGGGGGCAATGAGGATTTACATTGCAGCAAAGCAGATGACTGATTCTCAAAAGCCTTGCAGCATGTTGCCCCTGGGAACATCTCCCTGACCTTTCTGGCAAGGTCCCACCTCTGCCTTGGTTCCCAGCATGCTCTCCTCCCTTCCTCCCTCCTTGCAGTTCCCTCACATTTCTCCCCAGAGCTCTCCCCTAGTGTCTGCTTCCAGACCGCACCTGTCCCCCGCCACCTTTTTTTTTTTTTTTCCTATGGAGGTACTGGGAATTGAACCAAGTACCTTGTGCATGCTCAGCACCAACTGAGCTATACCCCCACCCCCATCACATCTTAAGACAGGTCATTGTTTCTAGAAAACTAAGGACTACCCACTGGGGGATGGGGCATCTCTCTTCTTCATCATCCAGAAACTCCAACAGAAATCTGGAAATTTCTCTGTCTCCTCTCTCTTTCCTCATTTCCATACATGGATGAGAACTGGGCAGAACTGTATTTTCCTACTAACACAAATGGTGCCTATACACCCATCACCTTTTCTCTTTCTCTCTCATGCACACTTTGGAAGGTGATACTGTCAGTTTTCTCTCTAAATAGCAATTTTTGTCTTCCTTTTTTTTTTTTTTTAAGGAAAAGTGAGTGTAAGTAGCCCAACTCTAGAGGGTTCCATTTACATAGGACCCTGGAGTTGTGCAGTGCACAACATGCACAGCCATATGAAGCAACTCTCATCACTTTAAGAGACACAGAGCAGGCAGGCAAAAAGGTCCCTGAATCCGTGCTCCTGGGCCACTGCTACAACAAAGAATGCCGTTCTTTGGCTAGAGGGAATGGGATGGATGACTCTGACATGTTTTTCTTTTGAACTGGGCAGCCTTCCTTTTCTTTTCCTCTTTCATCTTTGCTTCTCCTTCAGGCATATCCAGGAGCATCTTCCTAAACTAAAAGGTCACATGCTTTACATTCTTGTAGAGCAGATGTCAGGCTTATCAGGGGCAAAAGCTACCATTAGAGCTGTAATGTAAGATGTACGAAGGGGAGAGGAGGAGAAGAGAAAGGAAGAGGGGGGGGGCTGCTTTCTTCTTGTCCTGAGGTCATTCCTGTTCCAAGCTTGTTGACCTCTGAATTTGTAGGTCCTCTGTGCTCCAAGGAAGAACACCATTGAGTAGCTGCTTGGTGCTGAGTATCCCCTCCTCACCAGTCTCCTTCCTTATTTTCCAGCTCAGCTATGACTTGTTCTCCCCTCCCTCCCCTCTTTCTTTCTTCTTTTCTTTCCTTTTCTTTTATTCTTCCCTTCCTCCCTTTCTTCCTTCCCTCCTTCCTTCCTTTCCTTTTCTTCTTTTAAGGAATGTCCATGTGCCCTAGAGAGGGGACTTAGAGGCACAGCTTCAGAGCCTCACAGGCAGTCCCTGGTAAGGTCTGACCTTGAAGCCCAGGCATCCTGGGGAAATGAAGAGCAGGCGCTTCTCTTTCCCAAAGGACCAGAATTCATCCTGGGCTGGCTTCTATTGCTGGCTTGTGGTGACATGCTGTGACTAAGCCAGGGTCATGATGAGTCACTCACAGCAGGGAAGGTGCCCTTGCTCCCCACCCCTTCCCAGAGCAGGCCCAGGGATGTGTGAAGTGGGTACGGAAGAGATGTGTTATTCATGGAAGACTGTAAAACCCAGGGCTGACTGATTTTCTTTAAATGTCTATTTCTGCAGTCTTCCCCTACTCCCTATCTGCCCGCTAGTCCTATCCCAGAAGTCTGGGGATACAGCAGAGTGACCACAGCTCTCTTCTTCTAGGAGTTGAAACCCAGCTTCCAACTCAATAGCTATGTGTCACTGGACAAGTTACCTAACCTCTCTGAGCTTCATCTGTAAAGTGAGAATCATTGTAAAATATCAGCCCATAAGGTTGTTGAGACGATTACATGAAATGATCCTTATAAGGGCAGTTAGTCCTATGCCTGGAAGGTAGTAGTCCCTGAATAAATGTTAGCCATCATTATGAAATGTTTATGGCATGCCTCCTACACTAGATGCCTGGCTTTTGAGGAGATCTAGCATGGAGCAGACAGACATGTAAATGAAAGATTACAGTACAACGGGTAAGAACTGTAATGGAGATAATATGGACATAGTGCTATAGATGAAGAGAGGGAGTGCTGTGATGTCAGGAAAGGGGAGGCATTTGAGTTTGAGACCCCAAAAAGATCCCAGGAAGGAGAAACACAAGATTCGTGTAGGAACAATGAAGATGAGACTGTGGCCCAGTTTTATAGTGTGAGATAAACTGGGAGTTCTAACACCTGGAGACTGTTAAAAGTTTTATACAGGGTAGCAGCAGATTCAGAGCTATAATTTGGAAAGCACAAACTGGCAGATGTGTGTTGTGCAATTAGGGGCAGCAAGACTATAGAACACTATGTGCAGGCTGTCACAGGAATACAGATATAGATATGGAATATAAAGATAAAAATGATTGTGATGGCAGGGAGAGTAGAGGGTAACCCAAAGCTACAATTAGGGTTTAGAGAATCTGGGAAGATAACTTGAGAGCCTCAACAGAGAGATCTCCATACTTCCAACTGGCTTGGCACACTCTGTTCCCTTCATCTTGAATGCTCTTCCCCCACTTGCTATTTGATATTCAGCTCAAGCCACCTCCTCTGGGAAGCCCTCTTGGATCCCTCTACAGTGAATTAGGGGGCCTGTTCTGAGTTCCTAGAGCCCCTTGTCCCTTCCCCATCATACCACTTAGCATTCCTTCGTCATTGACTGTTTCCTGGTTCCTCCCACTGGTCTGAGAATTCGGTGAGGGATGGGCCCAGCCTTGAAGACCTTTGCACCCGCAGTGTAAGTGTGGTGTCAAATGTTTGCTGAATGAATCAATGAAAACAAGAACTTTAGCAGGCCTGGGGAGAAGCTGGAGGAACCATCAGAAAAAGACCGTCTCAGGGAACTCAGGCTGTGGGGCCATATGACCTTTTTCTACGCCAGTTCTGTCTCCTAATCGCTGCCTAGAAGCCCTGGCTCTTACAGGAACCTGAAGCCTGGAGGAGCGTAGAATGGCGCGCGGCCAAAAGTGCAAATACAAACCTCTGCGGACAGATAGCTGAGGCCCCGCCCCTCAGCCGTAGACTCCGCCTCTGCACCTTCTGCAGTCCCGGTCCCCGCCAGGCGGCGACGCCCATGAGGTCGCATGCGCAGTGAACGGGCGAGCTGTCCCTTGCCCTTCTCCCAATGGCGGGCAGCGGTCCCCTTCCCGGCATTCTCTCGGGGAGAGGGAGAGCGTCATTTCCGGTGGGGAAGGCCCGCGGCCGCCGCCGCCATTTCGGGTGCTGCTGTGAGGCTGAGACCCGAGCCGGTCCGCTGGGCGGCGGGCGCCGGGGTTGGAGGGGCGCGCGCGGCGGCGGCGGCGGCGGCCCAGCGTGTAGGCGCGGAGGCGGCCATGGCGGGCAACTTCGACTCGGAGGAGCGGAGTAGCTGGTACTGGGGGCGGCTGAGCCGGCAGGAGGCGGTGGCGCTGTTGCAGGGCCAGCGGCACGGGGTGTTCCTGGTGCGGGACTCGAGCACCAGCCCCGGGGACTATGTGCTCAGCGTCTCCGAGAACTCGCGCGTCTCCCACTACATCATCAACAGCAGCGGCCCGCGCCCGCCAGTGCCACCGTCGCCCGCCCAGCCTCCGCCCGGTGAGGGACGGACGGGACGGGAGGCCCCGGGCGGGGGTGAGGGCCGCGGAACTCCCCAGCTTGGCCGGCTGCTCTTCGAGAGCTGACCTCCACGAGGGACGTGGGCAGAGGGCTGGAGTGACCGTGGCTGGGGAGCAGGGAATTCGCTCCCACGGATGAGCGGGAGTGTGTGGGGGAGGAGGAGCCGCTGACCCAGGCCTCTGGGTGTGACTTGGGAGGACAGCCCAGGGGAAGGGGAACTGCTTCGGCCCCAGGGTGGGGCTAGTGCCTGAGCAGGGCCGGGCAACGTGGGGACAAAGAGCTGAGGGGGCTGTTGGCACTGCGGGGGCATCACTTGGCAGCGTTGCCCGGAATGAATCCTATAATCCTACAAGTGGCTTTTTAGGCTTTAAACATTTCCTGCAGTGTTGGAGAGCAGGGTTTGGCCATACTCCCCTGGTGGCCTTTGGTAGGAAGTCACCACATACTAGCCGGGAGGGATGGAGACACCCTCAGGAAATCGGTCAGCTTTTTCCTTTCTTGGGCATTTTTCCAAAATACTTTTACCGTCCTCTTCCCCCACGCAGGACGAAGGTGGTGAGCTAAGTGCCTTGGTTATAGAAGAAAGGCCTCTGTGACCAGCCTAGAATAAACTGATGCTTGGCGGACTGTCCAAGAGATGTTAGTGTCCAGAGACTGCCCTCCACAATTATGGAGTTCTAGTTTTCAAAGCGATTAGTGGAGGAAAGATTTTTTTTTCAGGAAATAAACTAGAAATAAGCCAATGGAAACAATCCTTCCCCTGAAAGTGAACGGAACTCCATTTTCCCTTGGACTTAAAACATTGTCAGTTTTGTATTTCAGGGCCTCTCCTTGCTCAGTAAGTGGGGGACTGTGGCCTGAGTCTTCCAAAATGTTGGGAACAGACCTGGCTGAACTGAGTCTCTGAGAATTTAAATTATCTGCACTGGATCTTCCTGGCCAAAGATGGAGATATGACTGTCTTACCCATGCCATTGGAGTTGTCTGGGGAGTGTTGAAGAAATTTATGCACTTGGTACCTGAGATTTGTGAGGTACAGAGTAATTCTGAGGTTACCATTATCTGTGAACAGCACCAAGAGTCTTAGTGCCTTCTCACTGTTCCCGAGTTGAAGCAGTTTCCTCCTGACCAGCTGAGACTAGATCCAGGTCAGTCTCACGTGAATTAGGAGGCTCCTGAACCAACCTTTGCAGATTTGGCCTTTTAGGGTAGTCCTAATTTAGATTTATTCACTCTGGCCAGAAATAGGGAGATGGAATAGTGTCTTTGTTGTTAACACATTCCAATTTTTAAAAGAATATGAAATCTTTAAGCCCACAAATTATCCTAGGTCTTTCTCAGTCTGGTTGGTTAAATAGGGTTATAACATGAGACTGGAACATTTATGTAACATGTATTTACCCTAAACCGAGTATGTTCTATTTTTCACCACCTTCATAGTGTCTAGAGTTTTGCATTACTGTGCAGTGGCATGATGGCAGTCAGTCACTGAAACTCAATTTTCAACCTTTTGTTTGTGTATGTGTTTTGTTGGTTGCAAAATTTGGAAATGGTGGCAGGCATTTTTATTTGAACTTTCCCCACATCTTGGCGTTACAGCTTAATCTCAGCTCTTACATTAATATGGAGCTCCACCTTTTCATAACAGATATGAGTTCAGATCCTTGGCCCAAGAGAGAAAGTGCAGATTGCCAGAGTTTGTGCATGGGGTGTGGAAAGTTCATGGGCATGGTAATTCTTTCTGCCATGTACCCTATTTTCCACATAGGAAAATTGATTCAGTTGCTGTTTTTGTAAGGATTACTTAATCTTTGTTCTCCCTCTCCTCTGTCAAGCTCTTTTTCTTTTGAAACCACACAATAGAATTTCTTGGATTTTAGAAAGGCATATACAATATTAATAGCTAACATTTATTGATTGGTTATTCCATGCCAGGTACTTCATGTGCCTTGGCTCACTTACTGTCTGTAACAGTCTAGTGAAGAAATTACTGTGATCTCCATTTATTAAAATATTTCTACCTTATAAATGAGGAAACTGAAAGTAACTTGCCCAAGGTCACACAGCTAGTAAATGACTGAGCCAGAATTTGAACCTACGAATTGTGACCTGAGAGCTGTCACTATTACACCGTACTCCTTTCTGTCAAAGCCAGTTTTCTTTTGAGATCCCAGCTGTGCACTTTGAGGACTCAACACTTTTGTCTCTGTCCTGGGTCTCAGATTCTGTTTAAAGATTAAAAGGAAAGGATAACAAGAAGAACCTGGCTTTAATATTCAGACAGTACACATCTGCCGCTCAAAGTCAGTCATGAAGAGGCTTTAATAACCTTATTTGGCAAACTGAATATGGGAATGAGCTTTTTGCTTAGAATTATATAGTGTATTTTGTGAACATAATGCATAGGTTGAATTTGTATGACTTAGATACAGATTTTAGAGGCATAGGGGCAGAATAGACCAGGTATTCTCAACCTTTTCCAGTGACCCTGTTTTTTAACTTAAGTGTTTCACTCCCACAGGCTACTAATGATGTCATAGCCTGGGATTGTCCTAACTGTGCCCAGAGCCATAGGGCAGGGCTTAGTCAAGTTTTATGGTCATACTCTGTCAGGTATACCTCTTGGGAAGGCCTTGCAATCATTGATCCACTAATTTCTTCCTCTTGGAACATTAGGTTTTATTAGATCTTGTCCGGTAGACAGTCAACAAAACTAAGTATGAATTGAGAGAGTAGTTACAAGCTTGCACTCTGAAGCCTGGATTTGAACCTTCCTTCCCTACCTCTTACTACTTATGTAACTTTGGGCAAGTTCTTTAATTTCTCTCTGCCTCAGTTTCCTCATCTGTGAAAGAGGAGAATTAGTTATACTGACCTTACAGGGTAGTTGTGAGGATTAAAAGAGCTTTAGTATATTAAATGCTTAAGAATGGGGCTGGTATATAGTAAGTACTCAATAAGCGTTAGATATATCAGTCTCTGGTTGAAGGGGAAAAGTTGAAGCAAAATGGAAAACTGTTCTCAGCTTTGAGAGGCTCACAGGACATCTGAAGGAGTAAGTGCTGGGGTGGAGCGGGTAGGGGTGCATCAAGATGTGTGAAAGAACCTTGGAGTCAGTACATGGGAATAGGATGGCACCTGCTGTTACCTGCTCAACCCAGAGCCTCCCACCTGTTGCCCTAGTGGGTGAGGGGAGCATAAAAGCTTGCCTCATTTTGGGTGTGGGGGCAGAAGCTAGGGTAATAATTATTTGTGCTGCTTCTTCAAGGTGTTGCTGGGCCAAGCCACCTCTAGAGATCCTAGGGGACTGCTGATTACCTGCTGCCACCTTTTTGTACCTTCAGCATCTGTTTCATTTGTTTACCTCGTCTTTGTAGTTCTTAAACCTGGTCCACATGTTTTACTCTTTAATATCAAAATAGTTCTCCATCCACTGGTTCTGGTGAGTTACTTAAAGGTTTTAGCACCCCCCCCCAAAATCCATTGTGAAAGGAATTGGGTTTATTTATGGCTAACTTTCCAAGCTATTACTATGCTCATGTGAAACTATGATTCCCTAAGAGAGGCAAGTATTGGATACTGGGTATTTCAAACCAATTTGACCACAGAACTTTTTGAGAAGCGTCTTGAGATTCTATGGAATCTTCTCTGGGAAACAGAACAGCAGACTCTGGATTTAGGGATGAATAGAAGATTTCTAATGGAATTTGGAGGTTTGGGGTGTGTATTAAGCTTAATTGCTTTTTCACTGGGCATTTATAATATACCAGCTACTTTCAGGAACTTTATTAGATAGATAATAGTCCCCGTAAGAAGTTAAATAACAGCTCATATAGCTAGTAAGTAGCAGAGCCAAAGTTCATCAAACTTAGTCAAACTGCTATCCCCCATTTTTAGAAAGTTCTGTTTGCTTAGGAGACCATACATCTTAATACCTCTTTGGGTGCCTTCTCAAATGGAAGTCATTGGCCTTTTTAGCCCTTTGTATTGGAGAGATGGTGAGTGTGTTTATGTAACCTCTATAAAGACCATAGGCACGAGGGGGTAGGGTATAGCTCAAGTGGTAGAGTGCATGCTTAGCATACATGAGGTCCTGGGTTCAATCCCCATTATCTCCACTAAAAAAGAAAAATAAATAATAAGCCTAATTACCTCCCCCTACAAAACAAATTTTAAAAAGGATATAATGAAATATGAAAGGTGAATAATAAAATTACTTTATTTAAAAAAAGACCATAGGCAGAAGAGGGAATGGGAATTGAGGAAAGAGGAAAGGGAGAAAAAGGAAGTGCTGTGAGATTAAGGAGAGGCTAATGATGGAGCCACTGAGGTGGTACCCATGAGAGAAATGACCTGGCCTGTTTAGCGCACAGAGCTCTTGGGTGCTCTTCATAAAACCCTCAGGGAGTGGTGTAAAAACTGACGTAATCTGAGGGACAGAATGCTTTGAAGTAGTGAGTTGAGCTTGTACAGATACATCTGACTGCACTGATTCTGACTGTTCATAACCACATTAAGAATCCAGCACAGGTTTGATGTAGAACAGTCAGTGAGGTTTTCCAAGTCCCAGCTATGAGAACTCTGTCATTGGTTCTCTTCTCTAGACTGACTGACTGTATCTCCTTTCCCGCCCTTCTATTTCCTGCCTTTGGCTGTTTGTGGTTGGAAGGAGATGAACTAGGGAAAAGAAGCTGGACATACATAGCTGTGGTGAGGTTTGGGCTTATCTGGGACTTACGGGTGTTCTGTTCCCCTCCCTTCCCTTCTGGATCAATGAAGCTTGATTGCCCCATGTATCTAACTCTGACTGCTGCAGCAGTACACAAAAAATAAGTATTCCTCTATTAAATAATTATAGTGCTATTAGAATAGAAAAAGAATTGTAGGTAAAGTAGATTTTCTCTTGGTGTTTCCTGTGTATTTATGTGTCTGTCTGGATTGCCAAGCAAAAAGCAAAAAAACATAGTGGATCCAGTTCACATTGTAAAGTATTTGAACAAGAAATGAATTGAACCAACTTCCTACCTTTCTGGCACGTGAGCTGACAGTTTTTCTTTTCAGGTTTCTCGCACTGATCTTTCTAAGGGACTTGGCTTAGTGGTATTTGTTCTTCTAAACCCCGTCTCCCACCTCCCACCCCCCCCCCCATAAAAAACACATCACTTACGGTAGTACAGGAATTGGAGGACCCATAACAATAGATGAAAGGAAATGGTTGCCTTCTTAGATGGAAAAGAGTACATTGGAAACATTCAGGAATGGGAAGAGCTGCTCTTTTATCATTATTTTGTTGTATCTTAGAGCATTGTTGCTGCTACTGTTTTTTTTGTTTTTTTGTAAGAACACATCTCCAGTGGAAAGTGAAAGCTAGGGGTCAAAAATAATGTCTTCTAAGACATGATGCTTTGCTCCTTGCTCACCAGCCACACTATGTATGCCTTTATATCCTCAGCTACACTGAGTTTCCAGAGCTGGGAACAGATTTTCATTTAACTTCTCCTCACTTCAGAGTTATGTTCATTAAGAATAATATTTAACACTTACTGAGCGATTATAGTCTGCCAACTTGGGTGACTAGTGAAAACCATTTTGGCTGTTGACATGTAGTTGGGTAAACGCTAGCAAGGGAGCTTTTCTTCCCAGGTGTCATCAGGATCATTTTCTAATCCAGGGGTGCTCTGCTGGTATGAAGGTTCTCCCTACCATTCTGCCCTGGAGTCTTTCTTGACTGGGCAGTGCAAAGTAGGTCTGGTTGGAGCTCATGCTGACCCTGTCCTTAACATAGTTTGATAGGCCTGAAGGATCTCTGAGTTAGTCTTCAGGTGATAGGTGAGGTGGACATGCATCTCCTTATTTACCAGACTTGAATAGGAATAACTGCCCATCAGTGATCCGCTTCAGTGAAGAGAAACTCCAGGATATAGCACTGCCATGCTCTGGTATGGTCATAACCAGAGTCAGCTCTCCAGTCTTGCACTTGGAACTATTGGGGCTGCATTCTGCTGGTGTCTAATGAGTGTGTTTACCATAGATTCCCAAACCCAGGATTGTCTATTTCAACATCTTGCATTAGAGAGACAGCCAACATTACTGAATGTAGGCTATTAACTTGTTTTAGTTTACAGCCATGAATTCCAAAGATGGACTTTTGCAATGTAAGAAATGTACATCTGTCCTCTAAATTGTGTCTCAGTTTTCTTTCATTTGGGTGAAAAGAGAAGGCACTCATCAGTACTCATTCTGCATTGAGGAATTTTGATTGACTTCCAGAGTTTATTTTTTTACCTCTCCCTGGTAAAGAATTTTAAAAGTACTTTTTCTTGTCTTTCTGGAACAAGTGCTTTTCTAACATTGAACAAAACAATTAGGTCTCATGTGTTTTAGAGTGGCGAAGTAATTTAGGCATCTGGGCTACCACAGTGTTCCTGTTTCACAGCATTAATAGCTATGGCTTTAGATGGGTGGGCCGGTGTTAATAGGAGTGGAGAGGGTAGGTTGGCCATTCTCCCTTAACAAAGGAGTTGAACAACTATTTCACAAAAGAAGTACAGATAATCAATAAACATGAAAAACATCAATCAAAGATGATATTTAAGAAAAGATAATATTTCTCATTAAATTTGCAGTGAGTTGCACTGATTTTCAAAATGCTATTTTGGCAAGAATATGAGGAAATGGGGCCTCAAACCACTTGTGTGGGTGTGTAAAATTGTACAAACTTTTTGGAGGGTAAGTTAGCAGCAATCACATTTCAAGGAATTTATTGTAAGGAAATAATAAAAAATGTTCATTAATACACCAAAACAAAAATACTCATAAGAACATTATTTGCAACAGTGAAAAGTTGGGAATATTTTATGGCCATTAAAAGTCATCTTCCTTTGACATATTGTAAACTGACTATACCTCATTAAAAAAAATCATCTCGAAGAACACAGGGCAATTTTTATTATCTAAAATGTTTTATTACATAATAAGAAAAGCAAAGTATAAAGCTATAGTAATCTAATTGTAAAAATTGTATTTATGACATACTGTATATACATACACATACGTGTATAATATATAAAAAAATCTGGGAGGTTATGACTCAAGTGAGTGATAATGTCCTGTGGCAGAGTTAAGGCTGATTAATAAATAAAAGTTCTGTACAGCTATGCATTACTTTATCAGGAAACCAAATAGTAAAAAAATTCAATTAAGATGATTTTATATTTTGGGTGCTTAGCAGAGTACAAGTTAAAGGTCGTATTCCCCATTAGAAACTTTGTTTCTTATATGAAATGAAATACATTCATTTTTCAATTCTATAATTGGAGAGAGAGAAATTGGAGAAGGAAAATACATTTTTCAAATATGCCATGTCTAGGACCACACACATCTTTGCGTCATGAGAATTTTAAGCCTTTCTAAGATGTCCTTTCTCTTGGACCCTCAGAGATTGAGGGTTTTAATACGTATATATTTTCCTGAGTATCCTTCTATACCTTTTTCAAGGTTGGTTTGTTTCTAAGGGAACAATCCAGTTTCTAAGCTTTATTTAAGCGAAGACCTTAGGAATTGGTTTTTAAGCAGTTAGCTTCTTAGTTTCTCTTTTTAGCTTTTTTTAGCTGTCAGAAATGAAATTGAGATCAGTAACTGTAGATTAAAAAAGATAGTCTAAAACCTTTTTCTTACTAGGAATTTATATTCTAGATATGAAGAGACAAATGTGTGAACCTAGTATAGATACCAATTTCTCCCCACCTCTTCCTGGGAAAGCTGCTGGGACCTGTGAAAAAGGAGAGCTTGCTACATTTCCTGAGAATGAAAGGAAGATTGCAACACAACCTTGAACCCTTTGTACTCTGTGAATGGGATAGCAACAATAGTTTGGGAATATGCACAGAAAGTCTCCATGTTGCTCTGTCTTTGATCCAGTATGGGAGCTGATCCTGACTGGAGCAGTTGGTCTTTCATAGCCTTCTGTTCCTTTTCTGCTGCTGGTGGTTATGAGCATCTTTCTTCCCAGGGAGTGTTTGAGCTGCAAAGTATGATTTGAGTTTACTGCGAGGAAAAGGAGTTATTTATTCTAAACAAGCTTTTTTAATCCTGATTCAATATTGACTAAATGTGTGTGGGCAATGCATAAAATCTGCATTTCATATAATATATCTTTTTTTTTTTGAGATTTAATTTTTTTAAATGGCAGTACTGGAAATTGAGCCCAGGACCTCACGCATGCTAAGCATGCACTTTACCACTGAGTTATACCCCCACCCACCTCCAATATAATGTATCTTTAAATAATACCCTGCTCTGTTTTTTTCCAGGGGTGAGCCCCTCCAGACTCCGAATAGGAGATCAAGAATTTGATTCATTGCCTGCTTTACTGGAATTCTACAAAATACACTATTTGGACACTACAACGTTGATAGAACCAGTTTCCAGATCCAGGCAGGGTAGTGGCGTGATTCTCAGGCAGGAGGAGGCAGAGTATGTACGAGCCCTCTTTGACTTTAATGGGAATGATGAAGAAGATCTTCCCTTTAAGAAAGGAGACATCCTGAGAATCCGGGATAAGCCTGAAGAGCAGTGGTGGAATGCAGAGGACAGCGAAGGCAAGAGGGGGATGATTCCAGTCCCTTACGTCGAGAAGTATAGACCTGCCTCCGCCTCAGTATCGGCTCTGATTGGAGGTAACCAGGAGGGTTCCCACCCACAGCCACTGGGTGGGCCGGAGCCCGGGCCCTATGCCCAACCCAGCGTCAACACTCCGCTCCCTAACCTCCAGAATGGGCCCATTTATGCCAGGGTAATCCAGAAGCGAGTCCCTAATGCCTACGACAAGACAGCCTTGGCTTTGGAGGTACATAATGTGTAAAATGTAGAAAGAAGAGATCTGCTACAGGGTCTCCCTTTCAGACCTCTTAGAGCTTTGTAGGAATGCTGATACGAGCACCAGCATTGTGATGTTGTTATAGATGTTGAACCATTAAGTACTGATTTTGGCATTTAATGTTGGGTTTTCTCTTTTTTTGTAGAAAACCTATTTTGGAATGAGTAAGCTTAAAATGTATAACTGAATGTTCTGATTGATCTACTAAACATACTTTGACTACTTTAATAACACCACCTGAATTCACAGGAATTAACCTAAAGTAGTTTTTCTCATCTATTTTCTAATCTGTTTCTTTCTTTTTATTTATCGTTATCTAAAATGAGGGGGGGTCACTTGCAGATTTGAGTATAATAAGTTGTCTCTATCAAAACAGTTAAATGGAATTTTCTTACACAAATTTTTTTTACTTAGGGGGTATGGGGTTTCTCACTGTTGATTGATTGTATTCAGGAGGAACAGTAAATCATATAGGTACGAAGGGGTACATACCTAAAAGTATTAATTCCAGGGAGGAACAGATTTATTTGGTCTTTGTTCAATGCATTTTATAGGCAAGAAAGCTGAGGAATACATTTTTGCCTTTTAGTGGTGAATTGTTATCCTTGGTAGCCCATCTCCTTTTGCCAACCATTGCATTGTGTTTATTCTTGTCTTTAGCATTCACAGCTTTGTCTCTTCCTCCTTCCTCCCAACTCCCTCTTCCTTTCTTCCTTTCTGAATTATGCAGAGCTAGTGGTTCAGCTTAAGAGCTAGTACCGAAGTGGCAGTGAAGTCTCATCTTTCAGAACCTATGGATACGGTAACTTGAATGTAAGCAAGTAGCTAACTTTCATAAGTACAGGCTGAAGTTATGTGAGCATAGATTAGCACAGACAGGGGCAAAGTGTATTCTTATAAAGTGAAATCTTCTCTAAATTTTGTTTTCTTTGGGTCATGTTTATACACCAAGGAGTGGGAGCTGCCCTCTGTCTAAGTGGGAGTGTTAACCTACAGAATGAGCTAGAACTTATTTGGACTAGTCTGATACTACTGGGTTTGAAATTTTTCTTCTGTGTTCTGGATAGCAGATGTAGAGGAGGAGAGTTAGTTGGATCTTACAGGTTTTACTGAAAAATGTGTTTCTAAAGCGTATTTTGTTTGAGATCATGACTTAAAAGTATTGTGCCCCAGCTTTGATGAGAAATAAAATGTATGTTGTATAGGTCACACCACTTTTTCCCACTTAAAGAGTTCCTAGCCTCATATTTTCCTTTAAGTTCAGGTGATGGCAGCATCCAACACGGTGCTGTGCATGTGACAGTGTGTGACTCTTGACATTTACTGCAGACCTTGTTAGCGCTGGGCTGGAGTGTGAAAATAGCATTCATGGAACAAGCCAGCTAACACCCCGAAAGAATGGTTATCACATTAATTTTGCTTCCGTTTGCAATTCCTTTCTCCAAGAGAATTGTTTTTAATGATGCCTGACTTGATTAAAGGCTTTAGTGCTCAAAAATAGTTCAGCTGCTCTCTGGCTGTGAAACATAAATATTGTGAAATAAAGACTTAAGTAGAAAACTAGTTCATGATTTCGGTAAGTTTTCTTTTTTGGTTGAGTATTAGTTTTGAGCCACATATGGTGATTGCTGAAGATAGCTCCTTTCAAGTTCGAAGAGATATCCCAAATAATAGCTTTAAAACACCTCATGTAGTTAAAAAAACATGGTATTAGTTTAGCATCATAGACTTATAGAGCTGGAAAAGTCCTTAGGTATCCTTATTTGCTGTATGAAAAAAGCTGGTACTGTGCTCGCTTCGGCAGCACATACACTAAAATGGGAACCATTTAGGGAAGGTTAGCATGGCCCTGCGCAAGGATGACATGCAAATTTGTGAAGCGTTCCATGTTTAAAAAAAGAAAGAAAGAAAAAAGCTGATATTAAGACAGATTGAATGAGTTGCTTAAAATAGTGGGAGATGGGGGGTAGAAGTGGGGGGAAGGGGGGAAGTGGTAGAGCACATGCTCAGCACCCAAGAAGTCAAGGATTCAAACCCCAGTACCCTCTCTAAGCAGAAATCAATGAAGAAACCTAATTACCTCCCCCTCATAAAACGAATAATACAAGCCAAAAACGTGTGCTTTAAAATAGTAGGAAGTGGAAGTATGATGAACCCACATCTACCTTGCTGCCTTTTCTAGCATACCCAGATTCAAACTGTGATTCTTCTCATCTTGTTCCAGTGATGTTGCCCTCCTCAGTGCAAGTTTTGTGTGGTTTCACTGACAGCATACCCTCAGTTGTACTGTCTGTGCAGGGAGGCAGTTTTCCTTTCCCATCTGATTTTTCATAGGAGATGATTCATAGTCCTTATTGAGATAGGGCTGGAAGATAAGATTGAGACTCTGGCTTTCTGACCTTAGCATTCTGATAAGAAAAACATTCATTGCTGTATTTGACCCAGCTATAAATTTAAACCTGTAGTTGAGCTAGGCTCATTTTAGTGGATTTTTATAGTTAACTTGAAATTAATAAATTGGAGTCATTACATTTCAGAATTGGGCAGGACTCTAAACACATGTTAGAACAACAGCAGCAAGTATCATAATAGTTCCTAGGAGGTAGCTGAGGATGCAGGGCTCTGGGTTCCCTCTCATGCTTCAGTCAAAGGAAGTCTGTTTTTGTCTGTTATATATTGGGGTCTCTCAGAGATTTTTCTTTTCCCTTCCCCTCCCTTCCCTCCCTTCCTTTCCCTTCCCTTCCAGGGTTTCTGTACTTCAGAAAAATAAATTTAAAAAATAGTTCAAGAGCACCTACCCTCACCTTACAGGTGGATGTTTCCTACATGGTATATTTGTTGTGACCAGAGTCTTGCAGTAGAGTATAAGTTACTGGCTGTTTCCTTTTTTCCCACCCACCAAATTTCTCTAGTAGGGATGAAAGCTGTGGAAAGAAGGGATTAATTCTAGGTAACAGCCAAAGTAGGGGTATTCCTCTGCCATCTGTAGTTCTGAGGGGCTATAACTGAACCAGGAAGACACTATCTGTTCCATCCTGGAGCTCCTAATGAAGAAAGATTTTAAACAAATGCAGATAGGCTGAGTGTTTTGAAGAAGAAATACTGGAAATAACACAAGAATAGTGCACAGGCACATTTAATTTTTTTAATTTTAGATTTGATCTAAGATTTTGATCTTTAATTTTTGTTTGATGGCTCCTTGGGAACTGGAATAGTGATTTGATGAATCTTATCTTATGAATGGCAGGTGTTAAAATTTATTTTATGCTTCTATAGACTGTCCAGAATAATTACACTATCTTTAAGTTACTAATCATGTAACTTCCGTTTTCTGATTCAGTGTGTCATTTTGCCTTTGATTAGATAAGACTTCAGAGTAACCAAAGAGCTCCTTTGGCTTGGACCTATTCTTCAGGGCATGGATAGGGGAGGTGTAAAGTGCTTTGGGTCCCTGACCTGATTATATGCAGCACTGACTACGTCAACTCCATATCCTCATGTGGCACTTTGTGAAACCTAGGTTTTTTTAGGCCTTTTGGCCTATATATATGGAAAATTGGAGTAAACACCCCAATTTTCCCTTTATTCCACAGGGGAAAAATGAGATTGGAAAGTATAAGAATATGAGTGATGACAAATTCTTGCTGTGTCCAATTTATCTTTTTCTGGAATTGTAGCTAATTTCTGTACTGTTGATTGAGACAGGTGTCTATTTTCCCTCTCCTTCCAGCTTTTTTGGACATCTCCTTCATTTCAGATCACAGTATCTCAATGGGGAGAGACTTTGGAAGTAACTAATCTAGCCTCTCAGACATTGAAGGCAGGCCACTGGTACCTGCACAGATGAATTTAAAGAAGTTTTTTTAATTGAAGTATAGTTGAGGTACAATATTATATGTTACAGGTGTACAAATAGTGATTTCTAATTTTTAAAGATTATACTCCATGTATAGTTATTGTAAAATATTGGCTATGTTTCCATTGTTGTACAATATGTCCTTGTAGCTTATTTTTTACATAATAGTTTGTACCTCTTAAATTCCTACGCCTATCTTACCCCTTCCCTCCAGGTGATTTTTAAACATGTGTTTGAATATCTCTGCTTTTGGGGGACTTGCCATCAACCACAACAATGCAGTCTAGAGGTTCCAAACTTTCTTGGTTCATAGAACCCATAGTGTTTCAGTAATATTTTACAATGTTCCAAGCCAGATGAAATACTTAGCAGTTCCATTTATTAAGTAAGTAGGTTCAAATAGCTTATTTATATCCTAATCACTTAAAACTCTTTTGAAAAAATAATAAACATAATTGAAAGAAAATAATGTTTTTATTTTAATAAAATAATTTCAATTACTTAACTAATGTGATGTGTACACCTGTTAGACATTGCACAGTTTCTCAAACCTTACGATTATATGAAACATTGCCATCTTCATTTTCTGTTCCACACTTATTTTTATGAGGTACTGGATTTTTATCATAGTAACTACCAAAGCTCGGGTTTGCAAAGGTATGACATCTTTGAAAGCCATATAGTATGATCTGATGTTGAAATTGTCAACTGCCTTGAGCTAGTAGTTCACGTGGCATAACAGATGTTAAATATTGCTGTGTTTCCCTCAGAAATTTAAAATACTTTGTGGCATCCCTCTGAATTTGCTGCATGCCTCTGACATGTACAGTTTGGGAACTTCAGGTCTAGTTCACTGTACTAGTTCTTAGAAGATTCTTTATGTTGAACTAAAATGTACCTCCTATATATGGTCACCTCCCCATCTCTCACCAAGGGAATTGGGAACTTAGTTTCAGTCATTATCAATTGTTGAGCTACAGAAGGTCTTTTCTGACTTGGTCTAGAATCAGGGTAAGACATATCTTCAGGATGCGGTAGAATGCTTTTCCTCTAGAATAAGAAGCCTACCTACCAGTTAAATCTCAAACACATGCAACTCTCCACCAGTACAAGCCATGCCCATTTCAGTCCATCTCTGAGGCAAGTGAATCATTAAGGCTGAATGGTCCTCACTTGTTTCCATTGATTTGGAAGGTTGTAGATGGGGACTAAATATTACCTATTCCTTAGATAAAGAGTCTGCAAACTTTTCCTGTAAAGGAACTTTACAGGCCATCTGGCCTCTGTCACTCAACTCTGCCATTGTAGCAGGAAAGCTATAGACAAAACAGATGAGCTTGCTGTGTTCCAATAAAACTATTTACAAAAACAGGCAGCAAGCTGGATATGGCTCATGGGCCATGGTTTATTGACCCCTATCTTAGGTTGCTATATGCAGTTTTTTCTTAACATTTTTCCTCCTTCAGTCAAATCGTGAAATATTTACTAAATGTGTTCTTGATGTGTTTGAAAGTGTTTGAAGACAAAGCCCTTGTACTCTGTATTTTCCATGGCTTTGTTTATATGAAATTGTATGTGTTTCCTGCCCTGAGCTCACTGGAATCCTGCAGCAAATCTGAATCAAAGAAACACTGGCGACTGTTGATGCCTTTCCTGTTAGGTAGTAGGGACAGAAACTAGAAAAGCAATCACCTGGGGTTACACCAGCAGAGGAGGTCACACAGTCCCTCATGACTCCAGTGTAGTGAATACCAAAAATTAATGCCATTTGGGTTCCAGTTTCTTTCTCATTATCACTGGAACTTGTGTAATCTTTTGCTCCTAGATTAATTCTAAATTTGTCTAATCTGTACCAAGATCATGATTGACCTTGGAAACTACACAGAGCTAGGGAGGAAAACAGTGTTCATCAAGTTCCCAGGGAGTGAAGAAGCTGAAGTATCCACATTCAGCCCTCTTTACAGATCATGCCACGATTTACTTGCAGACTTGCTGCTAAGGATGTGGTATAGGATTGAGAGGCGAGGAACTGACTGGACACTAAAATAGTACCTTGGTAGTGAAAGAATCATCACTGTCTCTCCTTTATAAGGAGCTGCCTCATAAAAAGCAGGGTTAACTGCCTTGTAGTGCTTCAGCTCCTTTATAAGTTCTTTCTTTGTTGGTATGCAGATGAGGATTTTTTTCCCATCTGTTACTTGAAGTTTGAAATCAGTAGTTTAGAACTACTGTTATTACTGCACTCAGTGATTAGTACATTCTTTTGTATCATAAGATTGTAACATTTCTGGGGCTAGTGTTCAGATTTGCTTCCTTTGTCTTTGAAGTAATATGCCAAGCTTCAGATCTATCCCTTTCCCTCTGTGGTTGGGCCTTCAGGAATTGTGCTTTAGTGAGTTGTTGCTTAATCGGAGGAGGAGCACAAATTATGGTGTCATTTCTGACTTGGAGGAGGAACTGTGCATAGTGGAGCACCATATTCCTAGACTGCCCCATCTTCTGCACTGCCCCCATCTCACCCCTGGGCTTGACAGCCACCCTTTCTTCCAAACTGCTGGAGCGGGAGGGCCTTGTGTGTTCTCAAGGATAGTTATATTGCCTTTAGGACTTGTCTGTTCTTGACCCCAGGAGTCCCCATGTACTTTGAATATTTCAGGAGAAAGACTCCAATAGGGTATTATACGTAGGGTATTTAATTTTAATAAGATCTGCCTTGAAGTATTTGCACTCCAGGGCCACTTTGGGCAGGTTAATTAGCCTATTAACTGCTTACAACTTTTCTCTTTTATCCTTTTAAAAACCAGAATCATTTTAGAGCCATGACATAGCCTTTCTTTCACCCCTTGATGTTTGGACTTCTCTGCCAAGAACCTAAAACACTGTTAAAAAGAGGATTTTGGATTCCAAAGGATGGTGTGGTTTTCCCAAGCCTTTCTCTGTAGGGTAGAACCAGGAGATGTGCATATCAGAGATGGCTCTGTTGTTCAAAGGTCTACTTTGCACATACTTCCTCCCTACTAGTAATACCTTGCCTTATGGGAGCCCCTGCTCATTTCTGCCTTTGAACTCTGAGGAAGAAAGGTCTGAGGGCAGATTAACAGGTAGTTTCCCTGCTTGTGGAGAAACTAGTGTGGTTTTGTGGTACTGGTAACAGAAATGGGGTAGGTGGTCCACATTTCAATCTACCCTCCACTTAGAGCTCTTTAGGATGTGTTTTTGAAATGTCACTTTGAATGCTTAAGAATAATGACGATATTATATGAAAAGGGAGGTGTTTAAACCTAGATTTTGATGTCAAGTAATATGGTGGACTTAAAGATGTATCCTGAAGAACCATCTTTTACAAAACACCTAGAAAAGCTGGATAAAACATAACATTCTTTTCTTTCCACCTTTTTATTTAGATATGAAATCATTCGGTAGAATCTACTAATCCTAAATATACAGCCCAGTGAGTTTACATGCATATACACCTATGTGATAACCATCCAGACTAAAGTATAGCACATTTCCAGCACTCTAGAATGTTCCCTCATGTCCCTTGGGTGTGTTTTTAATGTCAGCAAAATAGTGGATTCCAGTATAACAACTATTAGGGATGCTAGTTGGGCTGTTGTCAAACCAGCTTCTTAAAAGAAACTGGCCCCTTTGTCCCCATCTGGAGGGGAATCTAACATGAGTGGCGATTTTTTTTTCCTTTTTAGTTTTATTTTGTTTTTGCTTTTATTTCTTATGGTCAGGGACTTACATTATTCTGAGTCCAGCTACCTGAATAGCACTTTAGTATGACATGAGTGTTTTAACCTACAGTAAAATAAGTAATTAAAATGGGGGGGGATGTTCTACGCTTGTTATCATTCACCATAGCATAGTGAGGAGCTAGCAGTGCAGGGGCAATAATTCCAGTACTGTGTTGTGTGTGTATGTGTAGAGAGTGGGGAGCCAGAAACAAGTAAAATTCACTAAGGAATAGTTACGTTTTGAAGCTTATGTAGAGCCTAGCTTCTCAAAACACTGCAGGAATTTTTAAAAGAAAGAAACAAGTGAGATAGTCTGAGAGCTAAAATTAGGGAGATAGGAAGAACTCTTAAACTGTTTTTACTACAAGGAAATTTTCACTTGATGTTCTGGTCTTCTCTTTAAAGACTGAAAATTTTTGTTTGTCATAGTTGCTCTGCTCGGATATCAGGAATTGAATTGAAAGAATGCTGGGAATAAACAGAACACTGGTGTTAGCAGCCTATAGGAACTGAATCTGTCTGCGAGGATGGCATGCAATATCACTTTTCTCTCTCCTCCCCTTACACCATCATCCTTAATCTTCACATATCATTGGACTGAGCTGCTGCTTTTTTCTTATCTTTGTATCTTATCCCTTGTCGCTCTAATAGTCCATGGTTTCTGTCTTCTTTTTCTCAGCATCCTGACTCCCACCACCACTTTAGGCCTCTGTGTGGTGTTAGATAATTCTTTAGGAAATTGCAGACAGGCCAGTAGGCAAGCTGTTTCCTCTGTGAATGGGATCAGTATGGTTTTAGGGAAGGCCCTGGCCTAGACTTGAGTTGCCTTTGGCCATTAGTTGACCTACAGACATTCTTAGGGAAGAAATCCCTAGGTCCATAAGAGTATAATTTGAAAGTCCTGGTAAAGAGCATAAATGGGCTTTGGAGCCAGATACTTCTGGAGCTCAAATCCCAGCCCTGTCACTGGCTGTGACACCTCAGAACTTGTAATTGTTCTGAACCTGAGTTTTCTTATCTGTAAAATGAAAACAATTCTGATATTATAGGGTTATTATTATTAGAAGATAATTTATATAAAACATGTTCTATAATACTTGATGAAAGTTTAATATATAGTAGTTAGTAACTTAATAAAGCCAAATAAATAGTAATGCTTAGAAACCACTTGCATGCTTAGAACTCAGATGTTGATAATTAAAGGACAGTCATAAAGTTTTTATTCCAGTGACATGTGGGGCCTTGTCTCACCATTGTTAAATATTTTGCTAGGGGGTGAATCCTTTCATCAGGCTGACCTTGTCATAAGTTTCACAGTAAGATGAAGGTATATCCTAGATTGTCGAAAATACTTGATATTACAACAGGAAGCTTTTATAACAGGAAAAATACTATGTCCCCTTATTATTAACGAACAGGTACTAAGTGGTGTTGAGGGAGCAGTAAGTTCTGTCAGTATGTGGTGCGGTGGGGGTGGGAGGACTGGCAAGCAGTAGCCTGCCAGGTCGAACTTACTGAAGGTGAGGGCTTTCAGGGAGCTGATGGAATTGGGAGTTTTGGCTTACACCTGTACTAGTGGGAAAAGCCTTGCCATGGTAGGAAGGTAATGGGAATACTTCATTTCCTGGGACCAAATGAAGTATGCTTCCTATGATTGCCTTCTGCTCTACAAACACTAGCAAGCCAGGATATATGTACAAGAGTGAGCAGGGGATTGTGCTGCTGTATGCTAGTGAGGGGAGGGGGCTTCTTCCCCTAGGCCAGGCGGGAAGCTAAGGGTAGTGGAATACTAGATCAAGACCAGGAATACTAGATAACATTGCTCCTCCAGAGACACTTGAGATTTCCAAAGGGTATCATTTTCTAGGCTCCTTTCTGTTTTCTGCACTCCTTTCTGCAATGCTAAAATCACTCCTTCCTCCTGCCTGCATTAACCACAAGTAATCAGTCTGGTGGCTGGGGCTTGGGAAGCAGCAAATAGCCATTTCTGTAATATCAGCCCTAGAGCAATCACGTGGGCAGGGCATGGCTAACCAGAGAATGGAGTTTTTTATCTTGCATTCATGACTGGAAATAAAGTGCTGTCCTTATTCTCCTCCTGCAGGTCGGTGAGCTGGTAAAGGTTACGAAGATTAATGTGAGTGGTCAGTGGGAAGGGGAGTGTAATGGCAAACGAGGTCACTTCCCATTCACACATGTCCGTCTGCTGGATCAACAGAATCCCGATGAGGACTTCAGCTGAGTATAGCTCAACAAACAGTTTTGCTGACAGATGGGAACAATCTTTTTTTTTTTCTTTTTTCAATTGCCATCTATACAATTTTCTTACAGATGTCAAAGCAGTCTAGTTTATATAAGCGTTCTGTTACCTGTGATCTTTTTTAGACTAAACTACTCCATCCCAAGTCTCATTTACCGTATTCAGGGTACGAAACTGGAGGGCTTGTGTGTTAACTTCTGAATTGGCAATTTTAGATGGTAGCAGCCTTGCCTGAGTATATCTGAAGGGATAGTATCTTGCCTCCTTTGTCTCAGGCAGTACAAATCAACCTGTGGAAAACTGATGGACAGGAGGGGAGTGTTGCACACTGTTTACCCTGATTTATTCAATGGTTTTGTGTTCATTCCAAAACCATGCTATCAAATGGCAATAGACTGTTCCCTCCCACCCCCATGAAGTAATCATGCACCATGTGAATAGTACCCAGTGGGACTGCTTTTTCATTTATAGACCATGACCATTGTATGACTCATTCTGACAGTTCAAATCCTGAGAATTCTGAGGACACTACTAGAGGCATTTGTCTTCCTTCCCAGTCAATGCTTCATACTTTTTCTTGGGATTTTTTTTTTCAAGCCTTGTCATTCTTTTCCCCAAAAACCTGAAAATATGTTAATTCTCAAGATAAGTGTTTATTTTCATTCCAGATGATAAGCAGGATGTGCAGAGCACTTTATTCAGTGCATAGCTTTACGCCAGTATTGGATTCACTGCGTGGACAGCCAAACTCCCAGCTCTCTGCCTTCCCTCAAGTAGTAGGTTCACATTGCTACCGCAGCTAAATAGACTCCTGGCTAATGGGATCCAGCCAGGCCATTCCTCCTGAGTGCCTGAGTGCCAGTATCCTATTAGGGGACTCTGTGGAATTCTTAGCTTCTACTTGGAGTGGAAGGACCAATCACTTAGAATATTCCATAGAAGGTTGGGGGCCAAATTCTGCCCTTTGCTTCATGTACAACTTGTATAAAAGTGAAGTTAAAATTACCTGAGTTTTGGGATAAGGTTAGCTGTTTGAAAAATGAACCAATCATGAATTACTTATATATTACTCATTTCATATGGCCAGAATAGTGCTCGAAGTACATCACATTATAAACTGCCTTCATTTTGGACTCTTTATGTTCAAATTTAGTTTACAAACCTATTTAAGTATGGAATGATTCATATGGATCAGGTGCTCCAAAGAATAGACTTCTGAGACCAAAAATGACCTAGGCTATTTAGACTACAATATGAAACTTTCAAAATTAGTTCCTAGTCTAGAGGCACTTGCTGGTCTCTGGTGTGATATGATCAATAGAAACACCTTGTTTTTTGCTTTGGGCCTCATTTTAGAAAAGTAATGTGTCTTTCTAATTATTTTGCATAAGTTAAGATTAATTTGCATTCTTTGAACATATGCCAAATCATGGTATCCCAGTGACTAGCACAATGTCTGGCACAGTCAGAGTACAGGTGTTTTAGTGAGTGAATGAGGGGTATGCAGAAGTTCATTATATGGCACAGGGAAGCCAGCTGGCACAGGATTACATACATTACCACAAGCAAACTAATGAGTTGACGCTAATTTAATATATTTTTACCTCACACTAAAGTAATGCTTGATAAAGACATTAATACTCGACTTTTAAAATGTTAGCACAGTGCTATGCATACAGTGGGTGCTCAATAATGTTGAATGGACAGATTTGTAATACTAGACTTAATTCCATCTGACTAGTCTGTTAAATTTTCAGTTAGGACATAGATACTGTAAAATCCAAATACACATCAAATCTCGTTTTCCTGAAAGTATGACATCTGAAATATTTGTAGAAAAGCTTTGTCACAACTGATTTGAATGTTTGTATTTTCTTTTGCCTTTGACTTTGGTATTGGCTTGTAATGTCTCTTTTCATCATGTGTAATATTGGTGGAACATGCAGCTCTACCCAAATCATAAGAATTTTTCAATGATCAGTTAGTTGTCTAAAGCCATTACAGGAACTGTTGGGTTGGATTTGGCTGGGTGTGGCAGTTGTTGGACCTTAAGAAATCAGAGGACTTCTTATAAATATCTTCCAAAAGCAGATGCTAGAATTCTATTCAAGTGCATATGTACATTGTCACAGAGCAAAGTAAACTGAAATTGGCTGCTATATTTTATATAATAATTTCTGCAAAAGCCCATTTTTTTGGATACTAATATTTGACATGGTTAATTCTTATTAATTTGTTGGAATTGTTTATTGTTAATAATGCAAATAGATAATTTTTAATTATCCTTAAGTAACATTTCACTATTAATGGTTTGAAATGGGTGATAAGCAAACCAATTTGAAATAAAATATGAACATGTGCCATTGTATTATAACACTATACACTTTCTTGACAGTTAAATTTAAGAAAAAAATGGTTTTTTGTAGCATGTATTGTATATGTTTATAGTATATGTAGTAAATAAAAATATGGCCAAATGTTTGGCTTGGTGATCTTTTGAAGAAAATAATCTTTGAATATTTTTCACAAAAGAGCTAAATGTTTTACGCCTAGGGAATAAGAGTTGTGTGTACTCAACAGCTTGTAGTCAGTCAGATTATCAGATAAAGAAGCAATGATACACACTCTGTGGGTACTCATTAAAGATGGAATTAATCTTTGATGATATTTTGAAGGGTCTCCAGAAGTCATAAAATATTAATTTGAGGGGACTATAAGAACAGTGATTGTATGATGATTGGGAAGCTGGAATGATGTGAACAGAGAATGTCATACTCGCCCAGAAATGGTTATATATAGATGTAAAGAAAATATGAATGAGTATGGTAGGGGGCTTTGTGAAGCAAATAAGGAATGTGGATGTTATAAGTTTTTACAATGTTAGTACAGATACTCAGTGTAATTCTTCCTTTTTTTTTTTTATAAGTAGCACTTTTTTAGGATAGATAATTTAGGAAATTTTAAAAAGGTTAAACATTATGTTCTTCCCATCTTTTCTTAAAGCATATGTATATTTAGATACAGCCACACAGTGTGTGAATATATATACCTAAAATGTTGACATTATACTCCATAGTCTTATGTCCTGTGGGTGATGAAGTTTTAAAACGAAAAGGACAAGTTTTGCTAGTCATTTATACAGTATTCTGCCTTGGACCCAAAACAAAACATTTAGTTACTGCTGTAGACATAGCAGAATATCAACCCAGAGTTAAATAAGGGAAACTACTGCAAAGGGAGCCAGCTTCGGCATACACACACTTAACAGCCAGGTGATTAAAGTATATTTCCACTTTTTATCAGTAAGAGATAAACTCCCAAAATCTTGAGATAACTTGAGTGTTGGGTTGCTTTACATAGCTCACACCAGCTCTTACATTTTATGACCCTGATCTTCAGATTAAGTTCTGTTCCTTTTAAAGATATGAAGAAAGAAGTGGCTCTATCCATAGGTTAAAATATGAAAATAGCCCTCCAAAGTTTGGCAGGAGGAGGCTAAGAATCTGGAACTCTGCTGCCACGCATAACGTGAAGAAAAAGAAACGTGGAGGTAAAGTTGGCGGCAGGGAACAAGAAGAGCTAGCCATTAAGAAGTGAGGTTTGAAAGGAGCAGGGGTTTAAGGATTCTCTAGGGATACAGGTTGAAAGCAAGCTCAACTTGGCTTCTCCTTAACTCCAGTTTATTCTTGGTTCCAGCTTAAATGTCACTTTCTCAGAGATACCTTCTCTAAACCCCTAAATGCAGTTTATAATCATCATATTCACCTTCACAAATTGTAATTAGCAGATTGTAATTATCTATTTCTGTGATGATTTCGTTCCATTTGCTCTGTTAAGACTATAGATCAGTTCCATCAGGGCAGGAGCCACATCTCATTTGTTCATCATTCTATCTCCAGAGCCTGGTTCATAGCAGGCAATACATTTTTTTGTTTGAATGTTTTCCTTAGCAGGGTTTGAGTCTGGGGAATAGGAACCCAACTGGTTACCTCTCAGCTGTTGTTCCCGGCATCTCCGATCTTGTGTATGCTCAAAGACTGTAGGTTCATTTTAATATTGGTCAGAGTAAAACCCATTTCCAGAGGTCTTTCTGTTGTAGAAACGTGACATGCTTGACAAAGCCCGGTCTCAAGGGTTTGGATGCTTTCCTGTACCTTGCCTTTTCCATAGAAGGGGAGGTAACAGTCACTTAGAGGGGAGCTATATCCATACAATGAAGTTTATCCGCTGGTTGTATCTTAATTTCTAGTTTTAGCAATATTTTCAAACAAAGCTGAATTCCATTAACAAAAATGTCAAGATTATGTCCAAATTATTTTGTTCTAAAATACCAGTTGTAATGGAAGTAGCTTAATGTATCCTAAACAATATGCAAAGTGATTTTTCCTTATCCTGTTATTGTTTAGGTTTTTCAATAACAGACCTCAGAGGCAGCAACTCAAGAACACCTCATGTTCTTGAATTCTCTCTGCATTTATGGTAAAGGGTATGACCCCATTCTGATGTCAAGTAGTTTGAAAGTAAAAAGGATATGACCCCATTCTGATGTCAAAGTAGTTCGAAAGTAAAGAGGAAATCGACCTGAGTCTGGGGCCCTAATCCTTTTATGAGCCTTGTGATACAACAAGAAAAAAGGAGACCCATCTCCAAAAAAGAGTAACAGGAGGAAGTGTCTTATTTAAATTCTTTGGCCACATCTTTTCTCCCACTAGAATCAAGCTCTTTATCTACTTTCACTTTTTCTTTTGAAAAAGAAATTGTCCCAGTTTCTTATTTCCCTTCTTAGGCATGCCTGTGGGATTAGGTTTATGGCTGAACCACCAGGTAGTTGCTTCTTGTTCCTTAGCAAGCTTAGCCTTATGATAAAGGGCAGTCTTTTTTTGTTGTGGCAATAAATTTACATAAGCAAGAACTGGGAGAAAACATTTGTTTGGAAGAATTTGTGGTAAATTTCATTGTAATGAAAAGATAAAGTACCAACTTGGTGGGCTAGCAGCTAGAATTTGAAACAACAGAACGGACCTTTCCTTTTCCTTTTAGTGAGATCTATTTGACAGGTACCACATTTGGCTATCTAAAAAATGTAATGATCCTTAGTTCTGTCCTTAATCACATTTTCAGTAGCAATTAGGACATAGTATATATGTGGGTGTCTGTTCTTCTAAAGCAGAGATTGTCCAGAATCTTGATCCCTAGGGGATCCACAGATCAAACTCAAGGAGTATGGCAGAGATTGCTTACTCAAATCCATGTTCATTTCTTCCTGCACACACAAGGTTTCCCAGACTCCCTTTCATTACATATGACCATGTATCTGAGTTCAGCCAATGGACTGTGTGCAGAAGTGCCTACACCACTTTCAGGCCTGGCTTATAGAAACATCCCACAGGTGCTGCTCCATACTTTTCCTTTCCATCAGGCTGGAATGATGATGACACCCAAGGCAGAGCCTTCATCCACCTGAACCCAAAGTGACTACGTGGAGAAGGGCCTCTTCGGCTTGGTGACCAGCTTAACTAGTAAGAAATATAAACTTGCTCAGCCATATGTGTTTTTTGCTTGTGGGAAGGTAATTAGGTTTATGTATTTATTTAATTAATGGAGGTACTGGGAGATTGAATCCAGGACCTCGTGCATGCTAAGCAGGCACTCTAGCACTGAGCTATACTCTCCCCCCTCAACTGTACGTTTTTAAGGTCTAATAGTAGTTAGCCTACTCTAGTACAAGGGATTTGATTTGGATATGTGAGAGGTTGACCACCTGGCAGGTTATTATGACTATATGATGCCAAAGTTTTGTAGAAATCAAGATTCTTCAGGCACTTCAGATAACCAACAAATAATTTTTCAGTGTATGTCCTGTGTAATACCTGAAATTGAAATTTAACTGGGCATCCTGTATTTTTATTTGCTAAATCTGGCAACTCTCTATCCCTGGTTTCCCTTTTAGAGAAACACTGCTGCAGGGCTGCTGCTCTTTCCTCCAGGGGAACTGAATTCTTCTGAAGCAAAAACAGTCCATACCAGGACAGCTAGCGCCAACCAGCTCATTCCATAGCTCACATGCTTCTCATCTTTGCTAATTGCCCCAAGTGTCAGTCCCCTTAGTCACCTATCATTTTGTTACTGGCATCCTTAAGCTGTACTGGGTCTTCTTTGACCACACATCACCCATCTTTGGACTTTACTCCATCTTTGAAACTTTTGCCATCTTGTTACACTCCCTACCCTCTTACTATCACCAACCAAATTGCTTCTCATTTAGTGAAGACTTTTGACACTTGGTTCACAGTATTTCTTCTTGCCAAGTCTGTTGTCATCAGGGTTACCCATTCATCACCTTGGCTTCTCATTTTTTTGACCACCTCAAATCCATTGTCTTACACTGGTACATCCCCAACATCTTAAACATCTTACTCTTTGACCACTACCTTCTTGCCTTCCAGTTCTCTCAGTTTTCCCAAAGCCCTTGTTCTTCCATTTCAGCGCTCCTTCTAGTCCCTAAGTTCCTCAACTATCAGCCATCTACTATCCTTTTTTTCTCCAAGTTAGATAATGAATAAATACATAATATATTATCAGGTCTTAGATAGACCCAACTGCCTCTGATCAGCTCCATTTGGATGTCCCGAAGGCACCTCAAACTCAATAGATTCTAAACTGAATTCATCATCCCTTCCCCCATCTGCCCCTTATCTACACTCCCTGTCTCAGATTCTATCACCATTTGGCCAAGCCTAAAATCTGGGGACCATCCTTTATTCCTTCCTCTCATTCATCATCCCATTTCTAGTCATGTACCAAGTCCTAACTCCTGAACATCAGAAATCTGTCCACTTATCTCCATCCCCACTGCTTTTGCCTTAGTTCATAGTGCCAACGTCTCTCATCTGGATGACCTCAACAGCCACCTAGCTGCTCTCTCAGGTCTAGTTTTGGCCTCTCCAATCCCTCTGTCATGTTGCAGCCCTAGTGAACTTTCTGTGACTCATATTTGATTGTATTCTCCTTCAGCAGGTATCTAAACTCCTTGCAAAGAGAAACAGAGCTCCTTGTGTTCCAATTCCTGCTCCTCCCTCCAGTCTCACCTCTCCTCACTTTCCCTGCTGTACTCTGGGCTGTAGCCATATGGAATTTCTTGTCCTTTCTTTACCTGACCCTACCTGATCACCCCTCCAGGGTTTTGAACAGTCTGTACCTCTATCTGACTCACCTTCTCCCTCACCTTCTTATCTAACACACTAATTTGGGTTAGGTATCTGTTCCATGTCCTCTCCTGGCAATAAGTGCTTCTATTTGTCACACTGAACTGAAATTGCCTGTGCATGTGTTGGTCACAAGATGAAGACTGCTCGTTGTATTTCCAACACCTAGCCCTGCTTGACACACAGCAGATACCCAGGGTGTGTATTTTTAACAGAAGAATGAAAAACAGAATAGCTAGGCTAGAGGTCATCAAAAGCCAGGTGGGAGTGGGTGGGTAGTAATAATCTTAGGGACTTAAGAAAGTTACAGTATCAGTTAGCTTTTGCTGTAAAATAAATCACATACTTAGTAGCTTAAAACAATCATTTATCTTATAATTCTACAGCTCAGCAATTTGGGTTGGATTCTGCTGGGTGGTTTTTCTGGTCTGGGCTGGTCTCACATGTCTGAGGTCAGCTTCTGGTTGGCTGGGGATTGGCTGATCTTGGATGTCCCTCAGATGACAGAGTTTTTCTCTGTTTCATGTGATCTTTCATCCTCCAGCAGGGTAGCCTGGACTGGTTCTCGGCTATTGACAGGGTTCCTGGACAAGGCCTGTTAAGGGCTGGCCTTAGAAATGACACAGTGTCAATTCCACTGCATTCTATTTTGCTCAAAGTGAGTCTCAAGGCCAGCTCAGATGCAAGGAGTGAAGAAATAGACTCTACCTCTTGATGGGAGATGCTGTAAAGGGATGTGGATATAGGAAGAGTGAAGTATGGTGGCCATTTTTGCAGTCTATACAACTACTCCATAATAAGCAAAAAAACTGACTAAAATGTGTGAAGAGGCACAGATTACTAGGAAGCATCATGATGAGTCAATATCCAAATGTTCATAATTTTTCTTCATTTTATTTTGTAACTTGAACAATTTGCATGTGTAATCATGATTTTTAGTACCTGACAAAGTAGGTGTTTGGAACTGGGCCACAAGGACTGTTTAAGAAGAAAGGCACTTGGAAAAGTATCACTGAGAATGAAGACTCTGACAGTAAGCTTCATAAGGGAAAGGGTTGTGTCCACTTTACTAACTTTTATCTATAGCATCTCACATGATTAGCATATGGAAGACACAGGAAATATCTGTCGAAGGAATGATGGTAAATCTCCATTTACTGTTGTAAAGGAGAGCTGAATGCCTTTTCTTACTAGGCGTGTTGCTGCATGTGGATGTGCAGGTTATGCCCTTTCCAAGTGAAGCTGAAATCCAACCTGCACTGTGCTATCCAAGAAGCAGCCTTGGTCCCTGGCTTTGCCTGCAGGGTGCATCATTTTAAATTCAAAGACACATTTTGCTTGCTAAGCACTGAGCCCCTAGGGCTGCATCTGTGTGGAAAGGGCACCTATTTTACAAGTCTCACAAAAGTTCCCTGTGGGTGAGCAGGGCCCTGATACTCAATACAGTAGCAGAAGACTGGTTACTGAGGCATATGAGATGGCACAAAATGCACAAAGCAAGAAAGTAAAGAAAGTGCAAAATACTGTTCTTATAAATGGATCAGGATAAATGAATGAGAGATTGAGAGAAACAGGAGCAAGAAGAAAACAAAGACTTAGGTTAATACATCTGAACTGAATTCAGAAACCAACTGAGGGTTAACAGACCAGAACAGTGAAGCACACAAAATATGATTTGTTTCTATAAAAGGCAAATCTATAGAGACAGAAAATAGATTAATGGTTGCCTGGGGCTGAGAGTAGGAATGGAGGTTGACTGTAAATGGGTTCAGTTTCATTTTAATGTGATGGAAATGCTCTAAAATTAGATTATGGAAATGATTTTACAACTCTGTAAATATACAAAAATTCATTGAATTGTATGCTTAAAATGGGTGGATTGTATGGTATGTAAGTTATATCTCAATAAAGCCACTTAAAAACATTGTCTTGTCAGTCTTAGCATCTCTAAAAGTGAGTAAGACATTGTATGTCTCTGATGTGATACAATAGGAAGCTCACAGCAAGCACCATCTCTGAGGCATTCAAATCCCCCAAAATTGAACCTGACTTTGATCCTATAAACTAATAAGTTTATAGGAAGTATGAGAAATAGAGGAACAAGTTAAATAACACCATGAGGAACTGTGGAAACATCCAGGATGTGAGATATTCTACAAAACAAATGGCCCAGTCTCTTCTCAAATCAGTGACATGAAAAAGGACAGGAAAGGAGATCTGTTACGGATAAAAAGAGACTTAAGAGACCTATCCATCAACTGATGCTCTGTGTGAACTTAGTTTGTATCCTGATTCAAGTAAACCCATTGGAAAAAGACACCAGACAAACACGGGAAAGTAAACATGGATAATTAGATGATGTTAAGAAATGTTAATCTTAATTTTTATGACTGAAGTATAGTCAGTTGTAATTATCAATTTCTAGTGTACAGCATAACGTCCCAGTCATGCATATATATACACATATATTTGCTTTCATATTCTTTTTCATTAAAGGTTATTACAAGATAGTGACTATAGTTCCCTGTGCTATACAGAAGAAATCTGTCTTTTATCTATTTTTATATATAATGGTTAACATTTGCAAATTTCAAACTCCCAAATTTATTTCTTCCCATACACCTTTCCCTCGGTAACCATAAGATTGTTTACTAAGTCTGTAAGTCTGTTTTGTAGATGAGTTCATTAGAATCCTCTTTTTTTTCCTTTAGATTCCACATATGAGTGATATCATATGGTATTTTTCTTTTTTTTTTTTTACATTTTTTATTGATTCATAATCATTTTACAGTGTTGTGTCAAATTCCAGTGTTCAGCACAATTTTTCACTCATTCATGGACATATACACACTCATTGTCACATTTTTTTCTCTGTGATTTATCATAACATTTTGTGTATATTTCCCTGTGCTATACAGTGTAATCTTGTTTATCTATTCTACAATTTTGAAATCCCATTCTATCCCTTCCCACCCTCTACCCCCCCCCCCCCGGTCATATGGTATTTTTCTTTCTGTTTCTGGCTTACTTCACTTAGAATGACGATTTCCAGATCCATCCATGTTGCTGCAAGTGGCATTATTTTATTTTTTATCGCTGAGTAGTATTCCATGGTATAAATATACCACAACTTCTTTATCCAGTCATCTGTCAATGGACATTTAGGTTGCTTCCATGTCTTGGCTATTGTATACAGTGCTTCTATGAACATTGGAGTGCATGTATCTTTTTGAATTAGAGTTCCGTCCGGATATATGCCCAGGAGTGGGATTGCTGGATCATATGGTAAGTCTATTTTTAGTTTTTTGAGGTATCTCCATGCTGGCTGCACCAAACTTTTTCCATCATGGCTGCACCAAACTATATTCCCACAGGCAGTGTAAGAAATTTCCCTTTTCTCCACACCCTCTCCAGCATTTATCGTTTATGGACTTTTTAGTGATGGCCATTCTGACTAGTGTGAGGTGATATTTCATTGTAGTTTTGATTTGCATAAGAAATGTTAATCTTGTTGGGTGTAACAATGATACTGTGGTTATATTAACAAAATCTGTTAGTGATACTGTGGGAGACAAAATAATAGTCCCCCAAAGATGTCTACATCCTAATAACTGGAATTTAGGAGTATATTACCTTACATGGCAAAAGGGATTTTGTGATTGTGATTAAGTTAAAGATCTTGATGTGGGGAAATTATCCTGGATTATCTTGGTGGGCCCAATGTAATCACAGGTGTCTTTATAAGAGGGTTGCAAGAAAAGTCAGAGTCAGAAAAAGGAGATGTGACAATGGAACCAGAGGTTGTAATGAGGTACTTTAAAGGTGGAGGAAGGGGCAGTGAGCCAAGGAATTCAGGCAGACTACAGAAGCTAGAAATGGCAAGGAAATGGATTCCCTCTTAGAGCCTCCAGAAGGAACACAGTCCTGGTGACACTTTGATTTTAGGACTTCCTATCCATCAGAACCATAAAATAATAAATTTGTGTTGTAAGCCACAAAGCTTGTGGTAATTTGCTATAGTAGTAATAGGAAAATATTACAAGTATCTTCATGAATATAGCCTTTGGGCTCAACTGAATTATTTTTAGCACAAATTACCAGGAGTAGGACTACTGGATCATGGCTATTACCACCATGATTATATTGCTTTCCAAAGGATGTTTACCGGTTGTCAACACTGCCAACAGAATAACCTGGAAAGCATGGACCACCATTGAACTTTTAAACTATAATTTAGTATGCTTAAAAGTATGTCTCCCACAGCAATGTGAGTGTACTTAACACTACTGAACTGTATACTTAAAAATGGTTAAGATGATACATTTTATGTGTATTTTACTGTAATTAAATTTTTTTACTTTAAAAAATAATTTAAGTAAAAAACTTTAAAAATGCATCTTAGTTACTTTATTTGTATATTTTTATTACCAGTGAGAATGAATCTATTTATTTATTTATCCTTTGAATTTCCTCATGTATGAGTTATCAGATTATATTCTGTGCATATTTTATTTATTGGATTTACTGTTTATTCAAATAGTTGATTTTTACTCTCAATGCTGAAAGAGCATTCTTCTGCAGATCTGACAGATATTTGATTCAGTTTTATACTAGTATTTCCATAAGTTGGTTCTTGAACTTACCTCATTACATTTCAAAAATAATTGGTGAATGGCATAAAGTGTAGACCTAACTTTTTTGGGGAGGGGGGCGGTAGGTAATTAGGTTTATTTATTTATTTATTGTAATGGAGATACTGGGGATTGAATCCAAGAGCTTGTGTATGCCAGGCATGCACTTTACCACTGAGCTAAACCCTGGCCGCCCCCTTCTTTTTAATTTCTTTGTGTCCTCAAGACACTTACTGGATAATCCTTTCTAGTCCTATATCCTGGAATCTTGAGAGGTTTGGAAGCAAGGGGTTTTACAACCCAGTGTTCTGGAGAATAGCAGAATCTTGATCTGAATCAGCTACAAAAGTAGAAGGATGTAGATGCAGTGGACGGCTCATGTTCCCAAGCCTCTCTGGGCCCCTGGAAAGGAGGATTGAAGAGAGACGCAGGACTGAGAGGAGGTGCCAGGGGAGCCACACGTACTCTCATATTTCGGCACAATAAGAATGTGGCTGTTTTCCTGAGGATCAAATGGACACATAAGTTGCTGGGCTGATGAAGCTTGCTTGTAACTCCTGCAAATAACTCACACAGGTGTCCCCAGGGTAGCCAGTTACTGGCTGCCTGATATACATACAACTAAGGAGAAGTTATTCTAGCAAAGCAAATATGGCTCCATGTTAGGAAATCTATTAATATAGTTAACTATACTTACTAATTAAAGAAAAAACCCATAGTTCATAAAAGTGGAGCCTGAAAAAGCATCTGGTGACAGTCAACACTCGTTTTTAAAAAAATTTTTTAAATCTTACGTATTATTTTTCTAATGGAGTTATTGGGGATTGAACCAGGACCTCATGCATGCTAAACATACACTCTACCACTGAGCTGTGCACCCCTCAACATTCATTTTTAATAACTTCTTACCAAATTAGAAACAGAAGGATCTCTTTAGCTTGATTTAAAAAAAAAAAACTATCAGAAACCAGTAGTAAAGACTACTCTTAATGGTAAAATAGTAGAGACAATCCTATTAAAATCAGGAATTCTGCAATAATGCTGGTTTTTATCTCTCTTATTCAGTATTTCTCTGAAGTTCCACATCTATACAATAAGCAATGAAAAGTAAAAAAGAACAATACCTATTATAAAGGAAGAGGCAAAATTTTTAGTAGTTCACTCTAAAAAGCTGGGCCAATTAACTGAAAAGCTATTAGAACTAACAAGAAAGTTCAGTAAGGCAATTGGATGCAAGATAACTATTCAAAAATAATTAATTCTCATATGTACCAGCAGTAGCAATCAGAAATAAAAAGCAGAGGGGAGGACAGTTATACCTCGGTGGTAGAGCACATGCTTAGCATGCATGGGGTCCTGGGTTCAATCCCCAGTATCTCTTTTAAAAAAAATAGCAGAGGGAGATCCCATTTATAATCTCAATGGGCTCCTAAATACTTGGAAATAAAATTAAGTAGAAATAGTAAGACTTCTATAGATCTAAGTGTATGAATATAATTAAGATCATATAAAAGAGCCTTGAAAAAATGGGAGAAATATATTTTTGAGTGGGAAGACTCACTGTTGAAAAGATTTCCAATTCTCCCCTAACTAATCTATAAATTAAGAGCCACTCCAATCAAAGTGAATCTTGAGTGAACTTTTCAAATTGATTCTCTGTAGTTCATCTAGAAGGATAACTGTACAAAATGAGTGAAATCTTGAAGAAAAACCTTATCCCACCAGATATGAAAATGTACTATTAATTTGTTTATTTGTAATCAATAATATCATATTGAAATAAGAATAGATAAATGGATCTAAATTGATTCTAGAATGAGGTATAAGAAAGTTTGGTATACTATAAAGATGGTATTTCAAATCAATTTTAGAAATAATGAAAAAAATTTTAACAGCATTAGGCCTATTGATTTTTTAAAAGGTCTCTACCTTTCCAACACACACAATTTCAAATATATAAAAAAAATGTGAATTTTAAAAGCAAAACTGTAATAGAACAAGAAGAAAGAATAGGCAGATATTTTTGTGTTGCAGAATGTCTGGAAGACTTTCAAAGCATGACACAAAATTGAGAGGCCCTAAAGGAAAAGACTGAAGCATCTTACAACAAAAATATTTGAAACTTCTCCAATTTAAAAGTTGGCATAAATTTAACACGCAAATAATAAAGGAGAAAATATTCGCATCATATACAGCAAACGGGTAGCATCCATAAAACAAAGGATTCCTATAAATAGGAAAGACAATTCAGTAGAAAAATGAATAGGGATATTAATAGACAAGTTACAGAAAAACACAAGCAATAAAATCCTCAGCCTCATTAAAACCCCAAAAATGCAAATTAATGGGGCATAATTCTCACCAACCAAATTGTCAAAAATTAAAAATGTAATATCCTATGTTGGAGAGGATGTGGGAACCCGGCAGCCTAAAATATTATCGGATTATATGTAAATTGGTTTAATGCTTTTGAAAAGCAATTCCACAGTGATCATAAAAATTATAAAGTGTGCATACAAGGAGGCTTCTGCGGCTTGAGTAATGTTCTGTTTCTGGAATTGCATGCAGTTTACATGAGTCACTTTTCATTTGGTGAAAAGTCATTCAGCTGTGCACTTAATATTTGTGCACTTTTCTGTTTGTGTATTACAATTCAATGTTAAATTTACCCAAAAAGGGTGCATACTCTTTGACTTAATTATTTCCCTGGTAGAAAATTATTTTCCCTTCTAGAAACACCCTTGTATGTGTAAAGATATAAAGGGGTTTGTTGTATTATTTGTAATAGCAAAACATTTGAAAGAGCTTAAATGTTTATCAATAGAGGATTGATTAAATGATATAACACCAATTCAAGACAATATACAGTTGTTAAAAAGAAAATATGATAGCTTTATAGATACTTTTGGAAAGATAGTCATGATATATATTAAGTGGAAAAAGCAATCTGCATAACAATATTGTAATAGTAAGTTATTTTTACTTTTTTAGTTCATCTTTTTCTTCTCTAAAAGTAGTAATAATCAAAGAACTTATGAAAGTAAAAAAGCTGAAAGTAAATCAAGTATAATCCCTAAACAAAACTTATTTTAACATTCTTTTAATATATTTTCCTGATCTTTTTCCTTAGTGTGATTGTATTTTTAACAATGCAATAATATTGAATATGTGACTTCTTGGCTTTTACACTTAATCATACATTGTGAGAATTTTTCATGCGACTGCATCTCTTCAAACACATTTAAATTGTTATACTACATTAAAATGTAAAGGTTATATATATGTGTGTGTGGCAAAAAACAAATTCAAAAAAGTATAAAATACAAATAGCCTACTTTTACAAATAAAAAATGTAATAACTTTTCTTAATAAGCGCTAAACTGCAAGCTCCTGGAGGCAGTGACTAATCATATTTTTTAACGTCTTATTTCCTTCTTGTGGTGCTTAGTACACTGCCATGTGTCAGCAGTACTCAAGACAGGTCAGAAGAGTTATTTATATTAAAGTAAATTCTTCAATAAAGTTGGGAGATTCATATTTAATGGTGTGACCTGTTGACCTGGTGACTGTTTTAAAGACTTTTCAGCAGAGTGTGAAGTATCTATTAACACAGCCGCGTGAGAAGTGCACTACCTGACTGTGGGAGCCACCTCAGTACAGCACCATGATTTTTTTTTAATAACTGTTTATAATCCTAGATGCTGTATCAAAAATGTTTCTGTTTGTATTTTTGTTGCCTTGTCAACATTTCTGTGCCTTTTAGTTCTGTTTGTTTAGAGAACAGGCAGTACAGTCAGAGAATCAATCTAGGTTTAAGATTTCTGCCTTTTCAGCAGTTTCTTAGGAAGAGGCACCTTCAGATAGACTTCAGCCAGTCTTGGGAGACACTGTTCAGGAGAGAAGACCCGGTGGTTAAAAAGATGTTACCCATAATCTCTGCATGTCCTGTGGTCAACCTGGCAGCAGAGCCGGCTTTGTAGGCTTGGGTGGGTTTTGCAAACATGTGGACCAATGCTATTGTTTGGCCACCCCTATTGGCCACTCATTTCTCTTAAATGATCACCCTCTACCTCTTCACTGCTATTCTTCTCAAGAGAACCCTACACTTACCACTCCCACTTTCTCACTTTCTTTATGCTTTAACCAAATACAGTCTGGCTTCCAAAACCCTTTTGAACTGCTCCTGATGGTCACTGATGACCTAATTGCTATATCCAATGGCTTTTCCTCAGTGCTGATCTTAATGTTTCTGTAGAATTTAATTTGACCACCCCCTTATTTTTGAACTCTTCTTGCTTGTATTTTATGACACTAACTTCAAGCTTGAACCACAGAAACATTAATAAATTAACATTAGTAAATATAGCTAACATTCATTGAGTTTCAAGTTCTTTTCTTGCAATCTCCCACTTAATCCTCATTTGTATGAGGAAAATATCATTCCCATTTTATAGGTGAGAAACTGAGCCTTAAAGTAGTTGAGTAATTGGCTTCCACTGCACAGGTGATAAGGAGCTGTTGAACCCAAGGAGTCTGAGAGCAGAGCCCATCACCTTAGCTTCTGTGATGTGTCTGGAAGGGATTTCTAGAGGTCAGTAAATTCAGCTGTTTCACTTCAACTCTACAAAAAACACCACTGAAATTTTGATAGAGATTGCATTGAATCTGTAGATCACTTTGTGTAGTAATGTTGTTATCCTAACAGTACTGAATCTCTGATCCAAGAACAGAGTGTCTTTCCGTTTACCTAGGTCTCTACTTTCTTTCAGCAATGTTTTGTAGTTTTTCAAGCATACTTTCACCTTCTTGGTTAGTTTACTTCCAAGTATTTTAATCTTTCTGATGCTGTTAGGAATAGAATTATTTTCCTTAACTTCCTTTTTCTATTGTTTGTTTGCTACTGTATAAAATACAACTGACTTTTGTGTATTAACTTTGTGTCCTCCAACTTTGCTGAATTTATTAGTTCTAATAGTTTTTTTTTTGTGGAATGTTTCAGGTTTTCTACATACAAGGCCATGTCTGTGAACAGAGATTACTTCTTCCTTTACAATTTGGATGCTTTCTATTTATTTTTATTGCCTAATTGTTCTGACTAGAATTTCTAGTACTGTGCTGAATAGAAGTGTCAAAACAGGGCATCTTTATTGTGTTAATGATTTTAGGGGGAAAGCTTTTAGCCTTTCACCATTGAATATGATGTTAACTGAGTTTTTTATATGTGGCTTTTATTGTGTTGAGGAAGTTCCCTTCTATTCTTGGCTTATTATTTTTATCATGAAAGGGGGTTGGATTTTGTCAAATGCTTTTTTTTTTTTGCATCAGTTGAGCGGATCATGTTCCCCCCATCCCTTCATTCTGTTAATACAGGCTATCAATTACATAGATTGATTTTCTTGAAACATCCTTGAATTCCTGGGTTAAATCCCACTTAATCATGGTGTATAATCTTTTTAATATGCTGCTGAATTTCATTTGCTATTATTTTGTTGCAGATTTTTGCATCTACCTTTATAAAGGGTATTGGCCTATAGATTTCTTTTCTTGTAGTGTCTTTGTCTTGACTTTGGTAGTAGAGACCAAGTAGTGCTAGTCTAACAGAATGAGTTAGGAATTGTTCTATTTTTTTGGAAGAGTTTAAGAAGGATAGGTGTTAATTCTCTATTAAAGTGTTTTGTAAAATTAAAACAGAAACAGACTCACAGACAAAGAAAACAAATTTATGGGTACCAAAGGGGAAAGGGGAGGGGAGGGATAAATTAGGAGTATGTGATTAACAGATACACATGATACTTAAAATAGATAACAAGGATTTACTGTATAGCACAGGGAACTATATTCAACATCTTGTAATAACCTATAATGAAAGAGAATACGAAACTGTATACCTGAAACTAACACAATGTTGTAAATCAACTGTAGTTAAATTAAAAAAATAAAGTGTTCTGTAGAATTCACCAGTAAAGCCATCTTATCCTGGGATTTTATTAGATTTTTAAAAGTGTGGTAAAATGTGCAGAACATAAAATTTACCAGTTTAACCATTTTTTTTGTGTGTACAGTTTAGTGGTCTAAGTACATACATTCCATTGTTGTACTGTTGGGAATTTTTTGATTGCTGATTCGGTCTCCTTATTATAAATCTATTCAGATTTTCTGTTTCTTCTTAAGTCAGTCTTGGTAGTTTCTGTGTATAGTTATCTATTTTTACATACAGCAATTTCTGATACCAAACGTGTGTGTTTCCACATCAAGCAGTTTTCCAATTATCTGTGGACACCAAGTGGGTGTCCTACAATTTAATTCAATTCTGACATTACCAGGAGTTAATGCAAACCCGTAAGACTGTAGTTAAGGACTCATTCCCACAAGACTGATTCCCACTGCAAATGCCAGTCCCAGGTTAGGCAGACTTCTGTCCCATGTGACTACAAATCAAGAGTTCCCATGATCTCTTCCTCAGGTTTGATTATTTGCTATAATGGCTCACAGAACTCAGAGAAACACTATCTACTCTTACCTGTTTATTATAAAGCATACAAATGAACAGCCAAATGAGGAAGCCCTTAACGCAAGGTCTGGAAGGGTCCCAAGCTTAGAAGCTTCTGTCCTGTGTGGTTTGGAGTGCACCACCCTTCTGCCATAGTGGATGTATTCACTAACCTGGAAGCTCTGAACCCCGTTGTTTAGTAGTTTTACGGAGGTTCCATTACCTAGGCATGATTAAGTTATTGGTCACTGGTGATTACTGTAATCTCCAGGTGCTCTCCCATCCTTGGAGGTGAGTAGTGGGGTTGAAAAGTTCCAATCCTCTAATCACAGGGTTGGTTCCTCTTGAAGCTGACTAGGGGACCACCAAGACTCACCTCATTAGCGTAAACTCAGGTTAAAAGGGGCTTATTAAAAATAACAAAAGCAGCTCCTCACCCCCATCACTGGAGAAGTTACAGGCACAACTTGTAGGTATTGCCGGTTCCAGACCAGCACAATAAAGTGAAGATTGCACTGAAACAAGTCATACGAATTTTTTGTTTTCCTAGTGCATATAAAAGTTTTGTTTACACTATACTATAGTCTATTAAGTGTGCAATAGCCTTATGTCTTAAAAAAATGAACATACCTTAATTAAAAAGTAAAGCTATTAGGGAGCACCCTTCTAGTTGCTAGATGGGATGCTGCTCAAGTCATGAATCATTTAATAAAACCAATTAGATCTTCAAATTACCCCTCCCCCCAAAAAAAAACGCTCCTGGAAAGACTTGTTTGATGCAGTGTTGCCACAATCTTCAACTTGTGAAAAGCACAGTTATCTGCAAAGCTCAATAATGAGAAATGCAATAAGATGAAGTCTGCCTGTACGAGAGTTTCAGGAGCTCTGTGCCAGGAACCAAGGACAAAGACCAAGTCTATATTTCTTATTATATCATGATATCGCAGTGTGTTTCTAGGAATTTGTCCATCTCATCTGTTACCCAATTTATAAGACTCTTACCACCCTTATTTCGGTAAGGTTGGTGACAATGTTCCTGCTTTCATTTCTTTCTTTTTTTTTTTACCTGCGACTTTAATTCTGTCATTAACATTTTTTACATTGAATTATAGTTGATTTACAATATTGTGTTTTAAAAAGTGCAAAAAATACAATATCTTGTTAGTTTCAGGTGTACAGCAAAGTGATTCAGTTATTTTTAGATTATATTCCATCACAGGTTATCACAAAATATTAAATATAATTCCCTGTGCTATACAGTACACATTTTCACTTCTGATTTTAGTAATTTGAGAATTCTTTTTTTCCTAGTCAATCTAACCATAGGTTTTTCAAAGTTTTTTTCCAAAGAATCAACTCAATTTATTGATTTTCTTTCTTTATTTTCTGTTTTCTACTTTCTTTATCTTCACTTTAATCTTTATTACCTATTTCCTTCTGTTAGCTTTGGGTTTAGTTTGTTCTTTTTGTAGTTCCCTAAGGTGTACAGTTAGGTTATTAATTTGAGATCCTTTAAAAAAATTAGACTATTAATTTGAGACCCTTTAAAAAATTAGGTTATTAATTTTTGAGATCCTTTAAAAAAATCTGTTTAACAAATATTTATTGAACATCAGAAGTGTGAGTGCCTCGATCTGATCCTTAAATCCTACATGCTATTCGAGGTATTTACTCCTCGGTCCCTCAGGTTTCCTAAGGATGAGACCGCTCAGTAATACTGTCTGCACCTGCTGTGCCATAGAGATCTACTCAGAGCCCAACGGGCACAGGGGCTGAGGGAGGAACACCGGTGCAGGACGTGTGGATCTCACATTTATTCTTTCCAGGAGGGCAGCAGCACTTCTGCAAGCATACACGATGTTCCAGGTTCCCATTTAACGCCAGTTGCTGAAATCTACAGCCAGACTGACTTTCCCTTTGATGCAAACGCCAGGTAAAGCTGGTTAATGATGACCATGAGCAGGTTCAGGATGTGAAACTTTCAAAGCTTTACTTCTTTAATTAGCACTCCTGATTTTATAAGTGATAAAGCCCATCAACCCCACTCCCACCCACATCTCCAGGTAAACTTGGGTATAGTAGGGCTTCATGGGGATCCAAATATTTTAAATAAGGCTCTGAAGAATCTGGGTATAAGACCAATGACTCAGGGCGCCCCAAACTGTGAGAGCCTTTTTTTTTTTCCAGTGTTTGCCTTTACAACTATAAATTTCCCTCTTAGCATGATTTTTGCTGCATTTCATAATTTTGTTATTTTGTTTACTTTTTTATTCAAGGTATTTTCTAATTTCTCTTGTGGTTTCTTCTTTAACCTATCAGTTCTACTTAAGTGTGTGATTTAATTTCCACATACCTGCAAATTTTCCATTTTCCTTCTCATTGATTTCTAGTTCATTCCATTGTGACCAGAAAAGATACTCTATGATTTCAATCTTTAGAAATTTATTAAGATTTGTTTTGTGGCCTAACATATGGTCTCCAGTTAACTTTACAGATGAACACGAAGCTCAGAAGCTCAGGCGAAATGACTTTCTGAAGGTCACACATTTGCTTGGTTATAGAATTAGGACTAGAACCCAGGTCGTTTGATTCTCAGTCGTTTACCGTTGAAATCTGATAATATATATTAAAGTGTGAAGGGGCTGAATTTGGAATGCCATAAGCAGACACACAGTCTCCTCTGCCAGCTCTTCTGCTTCCTCATATCACTTAAAAGGAAGTATTCTCCAAGGTTTTGTGTTCGTCCCCTTCTACCCCGACACATTCTCTAGCTGCTTCCATTGCAGCCTCCCTTCAGTTTGGAATGCCAGTCCCCTTTTCCAATTTCATGTCTGTTATTCCTACCTGGGTGATTTTTGAGAAGCTTAGAACCAATACGTGATAAAAGAAACTCATGTCTTTCTCTGCATTCCATCAGTAAATTTTCCTAGCACTCCGATTTTTTGTTAATGGTACTGCCAGTCATTATCCCAGTGATGCAGGTTGGGAAGATGGAAGGTCAATTTTAATTTTTTTTTCCCTTCACAAGATCTCCACATCTGATTGGCTATGAACTGTGGTTTCTCTCTGCAGTATTATTCCTACTTGTCCTTTCCTTCCTATTTTCACTGCTATCATTTATTACGTTTTGCCTGTATTATTGTAATAGCCTGATAATTTATTTTGCTCTTTAGTCACTGCTATACAATACTTAATAACCTTTTAAAAGTGTAACTATGATGTGTCATCCTCCATTACAAAAATCATAAAAAAATAGCTTCCTTGTCCTCACTGAATTAGGTGCAAACTTCTCAGCTTGCTACTCAAGGATCTGCGTAATTTGGTTCCAACGTTTTTATTCCATGTTTATTGCAGACCCTACCACACAGCTAGTGTTCCAACTACTCGAGCTTCAGTCTTGCAACATATACTGTATTGAGTACAAGGTGCTGGGAATCCACTGGGAAGCAAAGCAGACCAGGTCCTTTCCCATTCCTGCCTCCTGGATCTCAATCCGATCCTGGTCCCACTCTTCTGCACCTTGCACTCCAGACCAGGCTGCGCTAACAAATTCCCTGCTCCTACCGATGGTGAGACTAACTGGGAAAAGAAAGTTAAAGGGGAGAAGAAGACTGCAAAGTGCGAAGGTGAAGCTGAGGTGTTAAAACCAGAGTCCTCCTTCCCCTGTCAGCTACAGCTGGGCCCAGATCTTTACCCCGGAGTTAAAAGGGTCTAAATAAGGCCCAGGACTGGGCTTGGCTGAGAAAACAGGGCCAATAGGAGAGAAACGGGTTTCAGAGAGGAGGGCCTCCCATTACAAAAAACCGTTACAAGCCACTCGTTTCTCTGCCCGCAGTCCAGGCCTTCCGGTCACTCTCCTCAGGAGCCGTCCAGGCTGGCCTCGCCTGGCCTCCCTCGAGGTGCCCTCTCTCCCCGCAGTCGCAGTTCCCGCCTCAGCCGCTGCTGAGCTTACGGAGGAGGGGCGTCCAGCGGGTTCCAGCCTTTTCTGGCGCCGAGCTCCGGGACCCGCCCCCAGCGCCAGTTGCCAGGGAGCGGTTGCCATAGAGCTGAGCAGTTGTCCGCGTGCGCAGGCGGAAGTCCCGGATTGAGGCGCCGCCATTTTTGCTGCCCGGACGCGGAGCAAGAGGCTGAGACAGTCGGAGACGCTATCCGCTTCCATCCGTCGCGCAGACCCTGCCGGAGCCGCTGCCGCTATGGATGATCGGGAGGATCTGGTGTACCAGGCGAAGCTGGCCGAGCAGGCTGAGCGATACGACGGTGAGTTGGGGGGTCAATGGGGGGCTGGAATTCTCGGACCCTCTGCCGCCGCCCACAGAGGCCGGGAGCAGGAGACAAAATGGCGGCATCGTCTCCGAGCCTGGCCCAGGGACGTGGATTTGGGAAGCAGGAAATGGCCTGTGGGCTCCCGGACTGGTAGGAGGCTGCAGGCCTAGGAATTTGACCCCTTCGGCGTCCTCGGCTGCAGACACTCGCGAGCTAGGAGGCCGAGGCGATAGGGTGGAGGGATTGGTTGTAAAATGGCGGCTGGGGGGAGGGCGAGTCCCGGGGCGGGGGAGGGGGAGGAGATGGCGGGTGCTGTCTCCGGGCGAGCAATCCCCAGGGGAGCCTCTGGGCCGGTCTTGGGACATAGTGAACAATTGGGTGGGGTGATGGGGGAAGAAACACCCGCCACATGGGGGAGAGTGGCGACAGAGAGCTGTAGCGCGGGCGCCTTTCAGGGAAATATGGCGGGTGGGGGCGGTGGCTTTTCCCCGGAGGCCCAATGTGGGGCGGCGGCTGTGGAGTCTCACAAAGGAGAACCCTTGCGAGCGGAGGGCTTCTTTGGGCTTGTGGTGGGGGGCAGTCTTGGGGAAGGGTGGGGGAAGGGGAGAGAATGGGAATCACTGCAGTTCATCCTTGGGCGGAGGCCAGCTGAGATGCTACGATCGGATTTCCTTCCGTAGGCAGGCACACCTTGTAGCGGGGTTTTTTAGGCTCTCCGTTCAACGTCGCCTTTTTTGGGGGATGTCTAGAAAAACGTCCCTTACGCTCCCTTTCTTCGGACTTATCCCAGAGAGCTTGAAGTTCCTGTAGTCATTTTGTGTCTCCATAGGCTGTGGGTTCTGGTGGATGGAACACTGAAACAGTGAACAGGAAACAAGGAGATCATGACCCGTCGTCCCTTTCCCATGCCTGTGCCTCAGTCTACCGTTTTTTTTAAACGATGACTTTCTTATTTACATTCAGCATTATGACGGATGGAAAGACCTGTTGAAAAATAAAGTTTTTTCAAATAATGTACAGTAACTGTATTTTGGTTGACTTCCGTGGCTTGGAATGCGTGTTCGTACTTCATTGGGGATCTTAACCTACCCCCGAGCACTCAGGAGAGGTTTGGGTTTTTGGATTACTTACATGGGGATCCCAGCAGATCCTGTTTTCTTTTCTCCATATTAAATAAATGGCCTTATGTACAGATTTGAACAATTGTTCTTTGTTCATTGCTCCCTTGCCCCAAAGGTTCCTTAGTCATTTTTCAGAACTTTATCGAAATGACCATTGTCTGTTTAGTCAGTCCCAGGCTGCTGCTTTTTTAAATTGCCCCTCCCGTCCCGGGTCCCCCATTTTGGACCTAGGTGCTTTAATTACTCCTACATCCGTTAAACTAGTATTATCAAAACAAAAAATCATATATATGGTTTTTGTGGTTTTAACACTGTGGTGGGGAATCAAGTTTCAGTGATCTTTAGACTTTTTCTTAATTAAGCCACTAGTTTTTCAAAATTCCATGTGGGGACCTTGCTTTCCTTGAATGCCAGTTTGGTCATGTGAATAGCCTCAGGGCTAGTCCCAGTGTATCATCATAAATTAAGATTCAGGAATTTGAAAATTGGGAGAAAAGATCTCAAACTCAAATTTAGGAAAGATCACTAAATTTCGTTTTGTAAATCCTTTAATTGTTATTTGTATTCAGTATTTGTGTTGATAGGTTCCTGCTGGGAGGGAGAAAGGAGTAAGATGGAGAAGTACAGCTCAAGGTCAGATTTGTCTTTATTTCAGTGTTTAGAAGTCAAACAATGTAAGTGTAATGAAGTTTTTGTAATGAAGTTTTTTTCTTCTTTCCCCCCATGCTCCAAATAGGTTACCCTCTTAATCTACCAGTGCCCTTGGCATGAAACTCGAAATTATATTTGAATGCCTTCTCTTCTGTAGGGATTTAGGCTCTGAGTAAACCTGCTGTGATCACCAAAAAGGACGTGGAGGAAGGTTTTTTTTTTTTATAAAGAACTTGTTTTAAAACAACTGATTTGCAAGCTAATGATTGTAGCTTCCAAATAAATGATAGTTCAGCGGTAACCATATTTTGGAATTCAGTGTTGAGGATTTTTGACCAAAGGCCTTTTTGGTTATTCAACTCAAGACTCTTAAACAGAACTACACCCTTAATATTGTTTAAACATTAGGTGTCTCTTTCAAAGGGATCTGCCAGGTGGGGAGGAACTCCTGTGACTGTTGACACAAGATAGGGAGAGATTCATTGGAAAGGAGGAAGAGGAAGGCAGTCATTGGGAATCAGCCTCTGTAGGAGTGTTCACTCCTTTATTGGGTGCTGTAATTCAGTTTTGTTTGTGGTGACAAAAGATGATTCCATAGTTTTAGTTACCAAATAATTTATCAGGTGTGGGGAGTGAAAGAAGGTGAACAGTGCATTTGAATTTGGTTTGGGATGTTTGGATATAAATACTGGCTTTTCTCTTTGTTCCTGCTGTACCTTTGTCTTCTCTTTTGCATGCTGTGTTGAACCTAATATTTAAGCTTTTTTTGTAGCATCATTTAACTCTGTCCTGGGGAATTGGAATCAATTGATAAGGATTATTTAATGGTATTGGAGGAACAGCTAAGCTGTGTTGGGGAAAAGGACAATCTGAGGTTGCAAATAGGAAATACTGAAGTTTGGGGCTAGGACTGTTCACTTGGAAGATTAAACCCAGTATCCGATCATGTAACAAAAAAGTAGTCTAAGGAGTAGTTTTTATATCATTCATAGCCACGTTAAGCAAGCCCATCACCTTTTAGCATTCCGGAATTAAGTCTTAACTTCCCATGCTACGTGAACCATGTTAGTACAGAAAAGTGGAGAATATAGAGGGAGAAAAATGAGTACTTTTTGCATTTTTTGAGAGTAGAAGGTCAGCAGAAACAACATTTGAGTTGCAGAGTAGGTGCTTGTCTTGTCCTTTCCTCACCTTTCTTCTCCCTGTGATTATTGGCTCCATGTGAGGTAGGGGTAAAATTTTGACGGTCACGTTTGATTCACTGTGAATGCACACCAGGAATGCATTGGTTCTGAGCCACTTGAGAGCTGTCCTTTTAAAGCACCATAGCTTCATCTCTAGTTTATTCTGGTAGTCTGAAGGGTGAGGGGCATGTTTTGAATTAACTCCTTAATACACGTCTTATTAGGGGGAAAAATGGGTAAGAGTAGATTAACTTAATAGTAATGAATTTGAAAGCATTTATCAACTCTTTGACTATGGGCCAGTAATAATTTCTATTATTGCTATTTCTGTTAGTGGAGTTAACTATTGAATACATATTTTTTCTCCTGCCTAAACATAAGCAGAATTGCATAATGCAATTTTTTTCCCTAATACAGTGTCTTATGTGGGGGGTGTAATTAGGTTTATGTATTTTAACAGAGGTCCTGGGGATTGAGCTCAGGACCTCACACATGTCAAGCATGCAGTCTGCCACTGAGCTATACCCTCCTTGGATAATGCAATTTAAAAAAATTGTTTCTAACAGGTAGCTTTTGGTCTTTGTATTTAAAGTAGATGCTCTGTTGTGTATACTTTAGACTTTTGTACAGTATTTTGCATATTGGGCATTATTTCAATCTTCTATTCACTTAACAGATCTGTAGAATGTAATGAAATAATCATTGCAGCTTGAGGTGATGATGGGGTAAACTCACTGAACGTTTCTAGGCAGCCTTTTCACCTATGTATGAAAAGGTCTCATTTGAATTCTAGTATAGGGAAGAACACTTTACAGCAAGAGTTAAACAGCAAATTTTGGATTCAGTAAGTACAAGCAAACCTGTTGAAAGTTCATACAAACAAGCAGGCTTTTCATAATTGTTTTATAGCTTCGTCACGGTAACATGAGATATTTAAAAACTTTCTTGATTTTAACCTGGTATATATAGCAAGTGAACTTTCAGCGTAGGAAATTAGTGTATCTAATTTTACAGATAAGTTTCAAATACTTCAAGAAGCTGATCTGAAAGCATGATTTTTTTTTAAAGGGCCATGAGGCTGATTTTGCAGGAGTTTTTTAACTTTACATTTAAAGTGTGTGTATTTAAACAGTAATTATAGGTGTAGGGTAAATGTTAAATTTTTGAACTTTGTATAATGGCATATTTATATAGAACTTAACTTTTCACAGACAACTTTCACAGAATTATTTACTTACTTTATGTAACACTGAAGTAGGTAATGTTACTTCCATTTTATGGTTCAGGAAAATGAATTTGAGAAGATTTAGTGATTTTTTTTTTCTCTCCCTGTATCACATGACTAGTCGGCAAGTATATGGCAGAGCCAGAACAAATGTCTGCTGACCTTTAGACCAGTACTCTGTTTCTTCTGAGCCACTCACAAAGACCTATGTGTAACTAAATCAGGTGGTGACTCCGGGGGCGGGGGGGGGACTTATTTTTTAGCAATTGCTTCATAATGTCTTGGTATTTATGACTTGACTGGTATCCATTGTAAATAGATAAAAATATCTTCATGATTTTTTTTCTAATTTTAATTTTATTTATTTGGGAGGGGAGGTAAACAGGTTTATTTTAATGGAGGGACTGGGGATTGAACCCAGGACCTTGTGCATGCAAAGCACATACTGTACCACTGAACTGTACTCTGCCCTTGTATTTTCATGCTTTTCTAAAGAAACTTTCTTTCAAAACAAGGCACAGTTCATTAATTGAGAGTGAGGGATTTTGTGTTTGCATTTAGTTTTTTGGTTTGTTACAGTGTATTGGGATATGACTAATACCATACATTTCTGTAAAGTACTTCTGAAAGTTTCTCCCTGTCACCTTTGTCTTAATGGATGCAGCCCTTAAATTAATGATGTAGTCATAAAACTTTCGGGAGATGGGGAAGGTTGACAGATGATTCACAAATGTGTTCCAAATAGTAGCCTGGACAGCTGTCAGACAGAATCCGTTTAAGGGTAGTGGGAAGCAGGAAAAAAATTACAAGTTCAGAAGCTCACTTAAGTTTACTAAAATGTACTAACTGCCAGAATAATAAAAGAGCCATCATAATTTATCCAAATCAGAATACTTTAACATGAGGGGTGCCAATTCACAATTGTGCTGGAACAGTCAGCATAAACTGGAACTACCCTGAGCTGCAAACTTGCCCCATGGCATCCTCCTTAAGATCATTTGTTGCTACTAGTTGTCTCATTAGGTTCGTATGAAAGTTTCCTAATTTTTGTCGTCACTGCACCTCAGAGATATCTTAGATCTGAGTCCTCAGAATATTGGTTTTCTTCTTTCAGATTAAGTTAACATTTGGTAGGACATAAGACATATTAAGAAGACAATGAAAGCTTTCCTCCTCTGAGTCTCCTCTCTCCTCAAATGGAAGCTGGAAAAGTCAAGGATATGGTGGTTGCTGAAAATAGAGCTTGCTATCATACTAACTAGTCAATCTGACTGATAGTGTCAAAGACAAGTGTGCTGGTTTTATGTTTGTCTACCTTGAGCTGTGTTTAAAAATACTTGATTTAGGTGTTATTAGCAGTATCTGTCTTAAGCTCAGAACTTCTTTCCTTAAATACATTTTGAGGTATCACCCAAGCTTCGTTATGACCATTGTGTTTAGAACACCAAATCCTGTTACAGTTTAGAGAACATATGACCCACATAACCATGATCCTGGTTTATCTTTTTTGAAGTTAAATCTTGAATTTATTGCCCTTCCAAAGACCCATCATAATAGGTAGGTGGATATGTTACTGGTATGCTTGATTTGTGATCAGGTCAGGATTTTATCTAGCCAAAGCAGTGTGAAATTTAACTGTTTTCTTCATTTATATATGAAATTTGGAGGAGACATGTTACGCTATGAGTAAGAATTGAGACTAGTTCGTACTTTGGCAAATAGGGTGTAGTGCAGAGCCCTTGGTATCATCTGGATTCCTTATCTGTAGAATGGGGATTATTAATGTCTACCTTGCTTGCAAAAATTTAGTTATGAATATGTGGGATTTTCTAAACTGCTGAGTGTAATTGTCAGATAGCATTGTGAAAAAATTCTATTACTCATTGTCAGAGATGAAGTAAATATTTTTGCTGATCTGTATTCGTATTAGAAGATAATCTACCTTTTTTGAGTTATTGTTAGCAAGCATACTCATGGGTTTAGTCTCCAAGTTACATTTGCGTAAAGAAAGATTAGTTCTCAAAACAAAACTCTTAATCTTAACTCACCTGAAAAACGGCATATCTACACAATGAAGGTTGTTCAAATTTATTCCCAAGCAATATAACCTATACTTTGACCATGTTGAACTGATAACATAGTTCTATTGATGTTAATTCCAGGTTAACATTCAGGAGGATATACTTATTTATCCCCTTAGCAAATATAACATCTGTTGTCTATGAATTTGGGATGAAAGATTCCATAGTACAAAGATGTAAAATCAGTGTTAAATCAGTGTTAAAATATTTGCGTGTTTTAGCAGTCTCAGATTACTGACTAGGAAAAAATACTACATATAGCCAATTTCATGAAATGTGATTCTAAAGGCTTAGTGTAAGCCTTGGGCAGTGAATGGGTTCTGATTAAAGAAAACTACCAATTAATACTACTTAATCCTTGGTGGCTAGTTATTTGAAGACATACATATAGGACCTTGGAATGGTTGTTGTGACTACCTTTGTGTTGTAGAAATGTTATGCCCTGCTTAAGAGTTTGTGATTGATTTTATTGATCATAATGGGCTAAATTATAAATTAAGTAGTACGAATTTGTAATAGGATTACCATAAAAATTTCAAAACGTGTGTCCTTTGCATCACCTAGGACAGTTATGATTTTGCTTTTGTAAATTTTCAAGTGGTATTCATTAATACAAAGTATTTTTCTGTGCAGAGTAGGCCCCCTCCACATTATTATAAAATACATTATTATAAAAGTGCTGAAGTTTTGATGAGGGTTTCTTGAATGTTCAAAGACTTAGGAAAATATATCAAAGTAATAAATCAGAAAAAATAGAATAATTCTTCTCCTGTATCAGTACAAGGCCTATTTCTGGTCACTTTTTTCCTGATGTATTCCAAAGCAAAATTTTAAGGATTTTTGTTTCAGCATCTAATTCTTCAAAAATTGAGAAAAGATTTAGACTTCGAGCTCTTTTTCATCCCCCCCCATACATTAAGTCATTTATCATCCCAACCTTTTACTTTCTACCTCTGCTTCCTCTGCACCTTGTCTTTTTGGTTCTACTACAGCTGAACACATTTGCCTGCTTGAGAGGGCAATTCTGAGGAGAAATCTGTTTTATTAGTTAGAGGGATCTCCCTCCCCCCATATTGAAACTAATAGGAAATATACCATTGTGCAGTCAAAATTGTAGAATCTGGGCAAAAGGATGTCTTGTTTTTCTACCTAGCAGAAGCTAATTGGGGACATTTAAAAGACTTTTAAGGCTAAATGATTCCCCCCTCCTGTTTTAGGGAAGATAAAAGTTAATTTTAGAGAGCCCCTCTGTTTAGGCTGATAGATGGAGAAAAATGGTACATATTTGAGTGTCAGGATTATTGTATTTTGAAAAGCCTTAGTATGCAAAGTATTAAAAGTAAGTTCCAAAGGCACAAACAAATACACATTGAATGCCAACTATGTACCAAGAACTGTTCTAGACACTTGGGATTCATCAGTAAACAAAATAGACAAAGGATCTCTTCAAGGAGCTTGTATTGCAGGGAATGTATAAATGCTTTTAGGATTATTCTTGTTAGCATGTGTAATTAAGAGTTAATTTGAATTAGTTAATAGCAGTGATGTTTGATATAACACAGGGGTGTTTGCCCCTGTCTCATATCAAAGACTGTAGAAAGCTATGTTCTTTCTTCATTGACTACCAGTGTTAAGTGGTATTAACAAACTGAAAAGTTTCCTAAAAAATTATTTTTATTGACTCTCTGATAATAAAACTGTAACAATACCATCTACTATTTACTGACAGCTATTCCAGATGCTTACCATTCTCCCAATCCTCAAAAACTTAACCCTGCAAAGTATGTACCACCCATTTTACAGATAAGGATTACAAGAACCTTAGGAAAGTTGACAACAGTAGGTAACATCACTGCAATTAAGCCAGTGATTTTCACTCCCAAGCTGATACTCCATCCACTTCCATACTTGTATATAAATTATTAGTCCAAACCACTTGAAGTTCTATTTCTGTTCCTTATATTTTAGTTTTATAGCTTAAAGTTTGCTTTAAATAGTCATTGTCTTAATTTCTGTTCAGTGTTTAACTTTCATATGTGAAGAAGACAGAAGGGTATGTAGGTTTAAGTATATTTTCCAGTGAAAAGGCAACAAGAAATAGTAGAATGTGCAGTGGACCAGAAGTCATTAAATTTAGGGGATGTCTGTCACGTCTGTGTTTTCGCTCTTGACTGTCCCTTCAGATATTTTGCTAAGTTACAGGGTCTTTTTTTCTTATCTGCATAACAGATTTCTGAAAACTATTTTATACAATGAATTTGCAGGCTGAAACTTTTTTTTTAATATTTGCCTTGTGACCAACAGAGTGAAGGGCTATAAAAACAAGTCTAAATTCAGCTGTAGGTTGTTTCTGCAATTTTGGGTTCTACTCCAATTAGCTAAGCCACTGGTTCATTTACTAGAGGAACTCCCCTTCTCCAAATTTGTGTTTATATTCCTACTTGTGTTCAGTGAATTACAAAGTTGAGCCAAATGAAATTGCCAAGTTCAGCCATTTTGACCTACAAAAATGATCATTTTATATGGTCCATTGTAACATTGTGGTTGGAAGACCTGAAAGGTGAGGCCTCAGTATCCCTCAAAAGTCAACAGACTTTTTTTAAGGAAGCACCCGGATTGAGGGATTGTACATGAATACTTTCCCCCAGAGGATGGTTTTGTTTTTTTAGTTATCTAAATTGATTTTACCTATTTTCACTTTCTAGGTTTGCTCTCTATTTTTTTCTATCTCTTAGAATAATGGATTCAAATTTGCTCTGTGCGATTCTTTTAATGCAGCACTTTTAGGGTCATTGTGGCCTGTACGGCTTCTCTTGGAACTGTGAAACATAGGGACCACAGATATTTTGATCATTTTGGAGAAAAGGTGGTACATAAACTACTGGTACCCCCACCCCCCAGATAATGTCAGTGGAATTTAATCCTTTTTTGCTGGTTGTCAGGATAAAGAGAATGTAAAAGGCTACTGCCTTCATTGTTCTTTTCAGGATGGATTTGTGTGGTGTACTTCACAGTTGGTAAAATGCAGTTGTAGGAAAATGTTTGAATTTACTAGATTATGCAATAGTAGCATGGTTCCTTAACTGAAACAGTAGAACTTCATTTATTAATGTGGGATTTTTCTTACAGTTTGACATTTTAAAGTACTGTTAACTTTCTCCTTTCCCCTTACTCATTGTGACAGTCTTTGTTTCTTTTTGGCTTTGAAATTATCTAGTCTTTATTCCTCAACCCCCTAGCTTTTTCAGATGGCCATTTTAATATGGTCAAGTGTTAGTTGTTTAATCAAGGAATAGAGGAATTAAACAGTGTTCAGCATAAGAAAAATACATTGTTCATAACTTTTATTGAGGTATAGTCAGTTTACAATGTTACATCAATTTCTGGTGTACAGCACACTGCTTCAGTCATACATGAATATACATATATTCATTTTCATATTTTCACTGTAAGCTACACGATAATTGAATATATTTCCCTGTGCTATACAGTTTAAACTTGTTTATCTCATAACTTCTTGATATGAGACTAAAGCTTTATAAAGGGCTGGATAAGAAAGAAACTAGGAGTTCAGTGATACAGCAGTATGGCATTTTCTTCCTGTACCTTTTCAGTAGTTGACTTTTGGGGCGTGTATTTTGACCTAGGCTTTTTCCTTTAGACTGGTTGCTGGAAAAATCAGTTTTTCCTCTTCCCAACAATTAATATATACCATCAACGTGGTCCTTAGAGGCCCCCCCCCCTTTTTAAATCCTTTACTGCTATACATTTTGTATGACTTTCTTTGCCTTTACCTTCATTTCAGAATATTACTGCCAACATTTCTTTGGTCATTTTGTCTTTACCTTTGTCTGTCACACTGCATTAGTATTTTCCCAATTTTCTTTCCTCCACTTTTAAAAGCTAACAGAACTTTGGAACACTAGTATTCTGTTTAGCAGTCTATTTTATTTCTGTATGGCTTTGAAGATAATTAGATTCAGAGAATGTTAGATTTATGCCTATCTTAGAGGCCTTCAGTGAAGTCTGGATAGATTACTAAGTAGACTTGTTTCATTAATCAAGATGTGATTTAAAGTATTAAAATGTACTCTTTTCTCTCATTTTTATTTGCCATCATTCAGGCTTTTTAAGCTTGAGAAATCTGATTTTTTAAAAATTTACTGACACTAGTGAAGCAGAGAGGAATTTAGGAGGACAGTTAATACTAAAAATAGTAGTTGGTTACATTGCGTTAAAATTGACTTGGGCATCTCGGATATTTTCCAGGTAAACTATCTATTCAGTATATTTTCTGTATTTTCTTTCCAGTTTATACATATTTATATATGGAAAATCTGAAAAATCAGGTGGAAAGAAAATTTGTATTACCTGTAATTTTCTGTGCAGAAGTTTTTTGTTTCATTATTTCATTATATTATATATATTTTTTGAGGTTTCTTTTTATGTATAGAACTCTATATATCTGATTTTACATAGTTTTGTATCATGGACATTTTTCTTATAAACTTTTTATTGTTGTATAACATGTCCAGTAACAAACTATTATGTATTTTTGGTTAGTGTATTGCTAGTAACACCATAGTGAAATATATCTAAAATATAATTTTCTGTAATTTGTGTTATTTGCTTAGGAGAGATTCTAAGAAATGGAATTTACTGGTCAAAATAAATGAATCTAAAGCATTTGACTTGTGTGCCCCCATTGTTCTCTTGGAAAGGCTTTTTTTTTAGTTTATAGTGCTACCAACTTATGAATGCACACAGTACATAACTTACTACAAAAACTCATGTATTTAAAATTTTTAAACTTTAGTTAAGATGTGAAATGTAGTTTTCCCCACTTCTTACATTATTTTAATTATAAAAGTTAAAATTAAATGTAAAGTTAAATAGTAAAGCCTTATCAAGTAAATATTAACAGCAATTTCACCGCGCTGGAAGTAACTATTGTTAGTTTGAATATACTTTCAGAATTTTCTCTTTGCTCAAATGCTCTTGCATATTTTAACACAAACATATCTTGTTTTATTGACTCTAACATATCAGTATAACATGCCTCATAAATTAATAAAGAAAAGTGCTAACTGCCTTTTATGATAGGTCATTGACTAAGAAAAATCTGGATTTCAGAGACGTTAATGTGAAAGATGTTTTCTAAAATACACACATGTAGAATATATACACATTATATACTGTATTCTTTCATAGAAATAACACTATATGTTATTCAGCAACAAGCCTTTTTCCCTCAACAAAACATTGTGAATATAGAGTCACTGAGTGCTTATTAAAAATTTAAGCATTTGATTTGTACTCCAAATTTAATATATATCTCCAGGTATACTGCTGGGTTTGACTAGGTGACTTTATAGAGCTCCCTTCAGAGGCTTTCTCAGCTGTTCAGCAGTTAAGTAATTGCCAGAGACCCAGTGTTTGAGAATATGGGAAATTCTATGTCAATACTGCATAGTTTTTAGTTTGATTTTTGTTAAACTTTTAACAGACAATAGTAATAATTATATGGACGTATTTGCCTAAGTACAGTATTAGAAGATTACTACTGCTTTACAAATGAGATACCGAATATAACTTTAGTCTATAAATGCTAGTAAGTTTAATCTCATTTTAAAATACTGTCAGTTAACTGTTGATTTTTTGAGTGGCGGTGCATACCTTATGGATGGACCTTTTACTGTCTTCTCTTCATTTACTGTAGCTTGATGATGTTACTTTTCCGTTTATCTGCCTCTATTTTTGTGTTACATTTTGATCAGTTGATATAATTAGGAATACTCTTCTTCCCTTTTCACAAGCATTCCTAAAGACCTCTTTAAATCCATCCTTGGACTTTTTAATAAGTAGATCTTGGAAATGTTTCCCCTTGTGAATGGTAAAATGATACCTAATGTAGAGGAATTTACTAGGAGTTCAGCTTTAAGGAAAACGGGCTAAAGACAGGGATGATTATTGCCAACTTCTGTGATACAGAAATTTTAGAGAAGGGGGAAACAAAGGCTGTAGTTGTCAGGGAAAATTTGAGCAATGGATGATATACTCACTGGGGTGGATAAGATTTGGATGGTGGGAAGTTCTTTCGGATATGTAATCAAAGGTACAGATAAGAGATTAAGCATATGAGACCTAAGAATGGAATATCAGGGCTAGAAAGAAAAAATGGAGCCAGATAATACAAAAAGCTTTGTTTATTAGGTTTAGATTCTAAGTTCTGTGTTCTTTATTTAGTTTATTACTGCTTCAAGCACATTAACATTCCTTTAAATGCTTACATCATCCTGGATTCCTGTTTGTTTTTAAATCTCATAAGATGCAACCAAAGAAAAGGATTTGAGGGGGGAGTATTTTAATGACTGAAACAAGACAGGTCTAAAACCACAGCTTCTGGAAGAACGATTTGTTCTTGCTGGTCTTGTATCTCTCCTTGAACTTGACTGTAGTGGATTGTCAGGCATTGCGTTTGAGAGCAGGGTCTCTGAAGACATCCTTGTTGACGGCAGTTTTGTCCAAGGGGATGTCCACAGAGTACCTTGTGGGCATGAGGCGATTATAATATAAATTTTCATGAAAGACTTGATCTTTGACCTCTTAGTGATTTTCTTCTTGCTTAGCGAAGAAAAGGATTTTAATGTATTGAGTTCCTGTTATGTGCCAGAGAATATATGATGCAGTCTCATTTTAACTCTCATAACCCAATGAACGGTGGGTTTCTTCCAAGTTGTAGCTAAGGAAACAAGTTCATAGAGGTTATGTGACATATATCAAATAGCATGTAAATAAATACCTAAGCCAGAAGGAAACTCTTATCTGAATCTTTCTATCTATAAATGTGTTGTTTTTCTACCATACTGTTTCCCAAAGTGTACGTGTCTTTTGATCCACCTAGTGAGAGTATGAGTGGTATGTAGATATGACAATAGTGAAAATGTTACTGGATAAAATAAGATATATATAGTTCAGTGGTAGAGTGCATGCTTAGCATGCACGAGGTCCTGGGTTCAAGCCTCGGTACCTCGATTAAAATAAATTAAGTAAAAACCTAATTACCTCCAACCCCCCCCAAAAAAAATCCACAAAAAAAGACCTCTTGAGAGAGGTTTCCCAGACCTGTTTTGTTTCAGTATCCTGTTTGTTTCTTTCACAGTACTTAACAAAAGTGTACTTAGATGTCAAATTTATTCTGTCCATTTTAAGCCATTTAAACCTTTGCTTAAGGAAAGATCTCAGAGGTGGCTTCCAAATCTGTTTACTAAGATTATTCCCTCTTTTATAACTCTTCTTAACACACTTAAACTACATTTCATAGTATTTTATTGGTTTTTACAAAACAGAACTAGTGATTATTACTATATAGCATTTTATATACCTGGGAAATATAAGTGGTATAGACTCCTGAAGCTACAAACATCAGGTTTTTATTGCATCCTTAGATCCTTTCCACATTATTTACTATTGGAATTAAAGTAGTTAAGAATTTTTAATAGATGGAATTATGATTTTGAGTAATATAAAATCTTAAGTTGATTTTGGTACCTCATAGAACTCTGGAAACACACTCATACAAGTGCAAAAAAACCTTTTAAAGTGATGGCATCACAAACTTTCTGCAGACTTAAGCTGCTGAATTATTAGTGATAAAACTAAAATTGTCAAATTTGGCAGGAATTTAACATTTAACAACCAATATAAGTTTAGCTTTCTGAGAATATTTTGTAATCAGTAATCTGATATGCTTATTAGAGTATAGGTCTGCCAAAAATCTTGTTCTAGGAGGGAGGGTATAGCTCAGTGGTAGAGTGTGTGCTTAGGATACATGAGGTTCAGGTCTTGGTTTCAATCTCTGGTATCTCAGTCAATAAAAGTAAGTAAATAAATAAATCCAATACCACCCCCAAAAGAAAAAAGCATCATGTACCATAGGGTTCATACTGAATTTCTTAGTTTCTGTGGTTAACTGATAATACTTGCCCTTAAAATTGTCCAAATCAAATTTCTTTCCCATGCTGTATGATACAGAGCTGTTGGTGCTGAGAGTATTTGTCAGTGTAATACAGAAAATGAATGGTTTTAGAAAAAATTTGGCTCCTGTCTGTGTATTCCTAAATTAATTACAGCAGTCATTGCTACCAATATACTCGAATCTTTAAAAAACCTCTTAAGACAAGGTGTTCTCATTGAATTATCTATATGAATTGATTGTTTAGTGTTTGTCCAAATTTTGGTTAGCTGATAATTTCATTCCTTGGAGGTTATCTAAATCCATCAGATCATCTGAAAGCAGCATAACACCTGGACATTGACATAGGTAACTTTTAACAGAAATGCCCTCACAGATTTCATGAGATAGAAGTATCTGAGTGAAGACTGCTTCTCTTGTGTAAATCTAGTCAAACATTTTCTGTGACTTATTTTACGTAAAAATTTGTATGGTAAATGCCTCTTTGATTTTAGTACCTTGGAATTTTTTTCCCCAACAATCTTGCGTATTTCTTATCGACTACAGTAAAAACAGTTTAACTTGGGACATTTTAAGTCGTTGCTTTGATTGTCATTAACTGTAGACAAAAAATTGTGGTCTGTATTAATTGTCCATAATTCCTTTGCCCTTAAATATCTCTGCCCTTATAAGTAATGTCTTGATTTGAATTGACAGCTTTTTTTTTTATCTTAATGTGGTTTCATTGGCTTTTTTTAAAGATACATTTAGACACTGTAGTGCACCCTCCCCCTCTTTTGCCAGCATCTGTACTTGGGCAATAGGGTTATGTGAGCTATTTTGGCCAGTGAAATGTGAGCAGAAATTACATCTGTAAGTGTGTGTAGAGGCAGTGAAAAACACTTTCCTGATTCTTCTGTTTTCTCTTCTTGCTTCTTTGACTAGGGAAGCCTCAAGTACCAGATGGTTACAGTCCCAAGATGGTGGACTCTCACAGTTGAGAAAGAAACCTTTGTTGTGTCAAGCCTCTCAGATTTGGGGAATAATTTGGTTCCCAAGCACATCTGTCTTATCCTTTGGGAATACAGAATTATCAGTCACAGTTCAGAAAAGTTTGAAAACGTATTTACTGTTTCTTCTGTGCTTTCAATTTTGAGATGTTAAGTAGCTTTTATCCAGGCCTCCCTGCTTTTCAGAATCTTAGGAGAGGCAGAGCTGTTTCAAAATTATATATGCCAGCTTCTCTAAAGATGAATAAAATCATCCTTTGGCTGGTATGTTAAATATGTGCTTGCTATATGAAGGACATTATGCTTTCATGGCATGCCTCAGTATGAATGAATCATACAGAGGTATACAGCACTTACCCACTGTGCAGACTAAGTGGTGGAGTTCTTTTCATTCCTTTATTTCTAAACCAGTTCTTTTTGAAACTAAGCGGAACTAAGCATTGAGATTTTAAGGAAGACATTCATCACATTAAGTTCTCTGGCCAGCCTGAGCTCTTTCATCCTAGGTCTTTGAGTTCTCCTTCAGCCTAGTTCCTCTCAGTACTCTGGCACCGGTTTGGTATTTTGCCTTTTATTCATTTGGGAGCCACTCTCTCCCCCCTGAAAATGCAGACATCAGGTTTTCCCTTCCTGCGGTACTTCTCTTCCCCCTTTTAGCCCAGAAGGCACCAATATTTTTCCTACATATGATGCAAGAACCATTCATCTTCGTACATACCAGCTTTCAATGTTAAGTTTCTCTGATAATCATAAGGTGTGAATGTTCTTATAATTTAAACAATGGACGCTGACACTCCTCTTCTAAGTTTGCCTTCCCTTTGTTATGAAGGGATAAAATACATTTTTCCTCAGCAGCTGGGAAAATATTTCAAGATATTTGGTTTCTTCCTCTTGCTGTTCTCTTCTAGTACAGAATGACTTTCTGTGGTGATTCTTTTCATTGTATTTATCTTTGTTTCAAGCTTTTTAGTTATTTTGTAAAGTATAAGATAGTCATGTGGTTAAAAAAAAAGTAAACAATGTGAGGGAACTAGTGGCATTTTAATGAAAAGCACAGCTTTTCACTGCTATTTCTAATTTAACAATAGATCTTCCTCTTTTGAAAAAGTGCTCTCATTTAGTAGAGATACTATATCTTGGGGGAAGACTTCCCTATATGTCAGTCCAAATGTATGCATTTAAAATATATTCTGATAGATCACAGACTAACAGTTTAAAAAAAAACCAAGCCTGACAACTAATAATTGGCCCAGAGAGATTTTTACCAAGGTGATTTTTATAATTACAACAGATGGATTTTACAGAGTTTTACAATTTACAGTGGTACCTTTCTCTCCCCCCTTCGCTTTTCCTGTGATAGTTCTGCGTCACCCCAGAGATAACTTTGCATTCTTTCCATTTGACATAGTGATTTGGGAAGCTGGCCTTTTATGCATGCCAGAAATAAATTTATTGTCTTAAGTTTCTTCTCATGTTGGGTCTTTGGAGGAGGTCTTTTCAACAATCCCTAGGGAACTGAAGATTCTATCATCACGTCTGTCATCTGGATTACTTTTCATTGTGAAGGAGACAGTTTGGACAGCTACTTAGTTCATCTCAGTCTTGTGTGTGTGTGTGTTAAAATACACATAACAAAATTTACTATCTTGGCCATTTTAAAGTATATTTCACTGGTGTTAAGTATGTTCACGATTTTTTTTTGCAACTCCTCCTGTCCATCTCCATAATTCTTTTCATCTTGTAACACAGAAGCTCTGTCCCATTAAACAGTAACTTCTCATTCTCCTCTCAGCCCCTGGAAACTGTTATACTTTCTTTATGAGTTTGACGAATATAAGGATATCATATAAGTGAAATTGTAAAGTATTGTCTTTTTGTGACATTCATCCATGTTGTAGCATATTGCAGAATTTCCTTATTAAACATTTGTTTCGGTGGGGGAGTGGGTATAGCTCAGTTGTAGAGCACATGCTTAGCGTGTGTAGGATGCTGGGTTCAATCCCCAGTACCTCCATTAAAAATTTTATTTTTAGTTGAAGTATAGTTGATTTACAACGTTGTGTTAGTTTTTGGTATACAGCATAGTGACTCAGTTACACATATATATTCTTGTTCATTGTAGGTTATTAACAGGATATTGAATACAAGTTCCCTGGGCTATACAGTAGGACTTTGTTCAGAATTTCCTTACTTTTTATAGCCAATAATATATTCCATTGCATGTATATGCTACATTTTGCTTATCCATTCATCCATCGATGGACACTTGGTTGCGTCCATGTTTTAGCTGTTGTGACTAGTGTGCTGTGAAGGTATCCAGATATCTCTCTTCAAGACCCTGCTTTCAGTTCTTTTTGACATATACTCAGAAGTGGAATTGTTGAGTCATATGGAAATTGTTTAAAAATTTTTTCAAGGAACCTCCATACTGTTTTACACAGCAGCTGTACCATTTTATATGCCCACGCATAGGGCATAGGGTCTAGTTATTCCACATCCTTGCTAACACCTGTATTCTGATTTCTTGATAGTGGTCATCCTAATGGATGTGAAGTGGTAGATCATCTTAGTCTTTTAAATAAAGAGCTAGGTTATTTTCTTAACTGCTTTGCTCTAAATGAGTCCTAAGGGGCTTTTGATTTTGAATCAGATCTGGTTATTGTATAAAATGGCACTTTGTTTTAGACAAATTCTGTTATGATATCACATGTGAAATCTAAAAAAATACAGCAAACTAGTGAACATAAAGAAGCAGACTGACAGAACAAACTGGTGGTTACCAGGGAAAGGGGCAATATAAGAGTTGGGGAGTAAGAGGTATAAACTATTAGGTATAAAATCAGCTATGAGGATGTATTGTACAGCATGGGGAATATAGCCAATATTTTGTAGTAATAATGGAATGTAACCTTTAAAAATATGAATCAGTATATTGTTCACCTGTAACTAATAATATTGTTCAGTAACTATACTACAGTTTTAAAAAACAGCACTTTGCTTTGCTTTGTTATAGATTGGCTTGATGGGCTTATTTCTCACCCCATCCTTTTTTTTTTTTTAAAACACCGATCATCACATTTCCATATAAAAGACAAACTATAACCCTTCACACTCACATTCTCTTTGTCTTTTTTTGATAATCTAAAGCAGGTGAATTGGTAAGAATTCTAGACAACAGTGTACCAAGTTCTCAGAATATCCCCAAATGCCTTGACTTTTGTATCATGAAAGGGTATTGATCTCCATTAGTCATTTCATATACAGGATTCAAGATCAGATCATATAGTACTAGATGACCTAATACTGTTAAGTCCCTAAGATACCGTAGTCTTGTTAATTGGAAATATTATTTGAGTGTACTATAGGCACTTTGCTGAAGTTTGATAACATAGGACACCTATGCTGAATTCCCCTTTATATATTTAATAAACAGACCTCAGACCTTCAGGATGATTCTTTGGGTCTCAGACTTCTTTATAGATAGATATAACTAAATATTCTTCTAAATAGAATGGGCTGCAGAAAAAGGCCCTGTTGAAATTGCTGAGAATAGACTAGAATCTCTAGTTCTTTCTAGAGGGGATCCTTAAATAGATTTCATTTATTTATGATGTACTTAGTCAAGCACAGAATATATTTTTTCAATCTTTGTGTTTAACTTTGTCTTATTTTCTTCATTCTTTTATCAAATGTTTGTGTGCCATTTATGTCATTAGATACTGTCCTTTTTGGGGAATAGAGAAAGACACAGTTTATGCCATTTTAGGAAGGTAATATTTGATGGGAAGAAAAACACTGATCAATACAGAGAAATATACACATGGGTTGGAGAGCACAGGAAAGTTTCACCGAGTAAGATGTTTGAGTTTGATCCAGAGGGATGAGTAGTTTCTTACGCAAAGAGGAAAGGTCATCATTGGTCAACTGATCACTCTTTACATAAGGCAAAGCCAAGATCGCTCCAGAACCTTGAGTGACAGACCTTTTGAAGGCAGTGTCTGATGCTGTAACCTTTCTCTTTCCTTGGGTTATTGCCTTCAGTATTTTAGGACTTAAGTATTTGTTTCTGTGAGCACACCACTTGGAAAGTTAGTTGAATATGGTAGTTTAGAAGGAATTAAGGCACTTAAGTTACATTGGGTTTGAATTCTGGTTTTACCACTGAATAGCTGTATGACTTTAAGCAAGTTACTTTGAGTTTCAGTTTTTTGTTTTTAAAGTTGGGATTATGGGTTATAACAGCTGGCAGACATTTTTTTCCATGTTGGAAGGTGTTAAAAGTTATGGTTATGACCCTGTAGGTTTTTTTTTTTTTTTTTTGCCACTCCACTCTGACCCTGTATACCTTGGTAGGAGGTTCGTTAATCCTATCAGTCAGTGCAGCGTCTGCTTATTTTCTCTTGACTGATTCTGAACAGTGTGCTTCCATCCTGACCCTGGATCTCATTAATCAGAAACTGTGGAATGGGCCTTGTGGTAACCTGTAGTCAGTCTGATAGGTGGAGACATGGCACCCCTTTAGGTTTTGTTAAGACTATTGAAACTCAGCAGAGACCTGTTTAACCAGCTGGGGGATAGCCTTGGGAGAAAAAGTTTACTGGGATGTTGATATAGAGCTATTAGTGGTGTGGGAATATCTGCTCTCCACTGGGCATTGGCAGTAAGTTTTTTGGAGATCTGAGGGGTTAACTTTGTAGGTGGAAAAAGATGTGTTTTAAGCAGGAATGAACTGCATTTTAATATTTTAATCTTGTGTCTCTATTGTCATTGAAGCCATTTATCTTGCATCTGTTCTTGTAAAAGCAAACAAAAAGATCCCCCTACAGGCGACTTCAAATCTAATGTAATATGATTAAATCAACACAATTCTGGAGTCAGTATCCATGTAATCCACTGAATTTGTGATTTTGAGCAAGTTTCATCTCCACAGTTTTTGGTTTCCTTGTATAAAATGGGGCTGGTACCTATGTCAGAGGTCTATTTAGAAGATTAAATGCATTAATACATGCATTAATACATGCAGGATATTTGGAGCAATGCCTGCCGTGAGGTGTTTTATTTATAATTGAGTTTATTGAATGAATGTATAAATAGTTCAAAGAGCAAAACTAAGAACCAAAGCTAAATTAAAGTTGGGATGAAAAACATTTGACTCTCCTTCTGTCAGGATAGTCACTAACAAATAGAGGCAAGCTGGTTTAATGTAATGGATGTCTAACTAGACTATTAATACAATGAAGGAGAAATGATCTGGGATGAAACAGGCTTATTAGCATTTGGTTAAGATGACCTTTGAGTTGTGAGGATTATATATTTCAGAGTTTCTGTAATAGTGGTGGTTTTCATTCAGCTACCCTTGGTCCCCAAACTATCAGAAATCCCTAAAATTATATTTTATTGCCTAAACCTCATGTATCAAACTGCCTATACATCCACAAATAGTGATTTGACTGTGAGTTGCAGTTCTCTAGTTCATAAATTGTGACCGTATCTGCTGCAAACAGATTTGACAACCTTCCCCATCCCAGAAGTGCTGAGATCACATTGATAAAATGCTGCAGAGATGATTTCATGAAATACTAGTTATGTTTGAGAAGTTTATATGACTGTAATTGGTGTTAACATTCTGCTGATGGAGGTTTTAAGGATGTGGCCAGTCTAGAGGTTTTTTTTTTTTTTTTAATAAATTAGAGTCTTCGTATAGTTTTGGGGTACGTTATAGAATGATGTTCCTGTTGCTGGTGTTAAAAGGGTAAGGATAACACCAGTGTTATCGTAAGAGTTTCATTATAGTCATAATTTGTACAAATTGATACCACGCACTGGTTGTAGAACTTTTGGGACAGTATGAAGCTCTTTCCCTCTTGTCATTAATGCTTTTATTACTATCCCTTAATCTGGTACCTTCAGGAATGGAGAAATTCTGAAGATGAAGGGCTGTGAGGAGTAGATGGGGTTTTAAAAGTAACTTAACTCCTGGGGGAAGGATATAGCTCAGTGGTAGAGTGCATGCCTGCTAACATACACAAGGTTCTGGGCTCAATCTCCAGCACCTCCATTAAAATAATTAAAAACCTAATTACCTCCTACCAAAAAAAAAAGTAACTCCTAAAACTCCAGTAATAGAGAGGCAAATGATCCAGCTTAAAAATTGGCAACGCATCTGAATAGATACTTTCCTAAGAGCATACACAAATGGCCAATTAGCACATGAAAAGATGCTCAACATCATTAGCTGTCAAGGAAATGCAAATCAAAATCGTAAGATACCACTTCATACTCACTGGGATGACTTTAAAAAAAAGAAACTAGTAAGTGTTAGTGAGAGTATGGAGAAATTAGAATTCTCCATTGCTGGTGGAATATAAAAATGGTGCAGCCCCTGTGAAAAAGTTTAGCAATTCCTTCCTCAAAAAGTTATATGACCTAGGGGGACAGTATAGCTTAGTGGTAGAGTGTGCTTAGCATGCACAAGGTCCTTGGGTTCAATCCCCAGTACCTCTGTCAAAATAAATAAACCTAATTACCCCTCCTCAAAAAAAAAAAAAGACAAAGTCACAGAGCCTAACCCTACAGTTCTTCTCCTTAAGTTTATATTCAAGAGACTTGAATGCATACTTACATGAATTTTCACAGCAGCATTATTCATAACAGCCCAAAATTGGAGTCAACTCAGATGTCCAATGACTGATGGATGGACAAATAAAATGGTATGTCCATTATAGTAAGTGGAGTATTGATAGATGCTGCACTAAGGCTGAACTTTGAAACATGCTAAATGAAAGGAGTTGCAAAAGGCAGTATATTATATGAAATGTCCAGAATAGGTAAATCCATAGAATTGGAAAGTAGATTGGTGGTTGCCTAGGGCTGAGGGATTTGTGGGTAAATGGGGAATGATGCTAATGGATATATGGAGATTTTCTTTTTCTTTTAGTTTTTTTTTGGAGGTGGGGAGGGAGGTAATTAGGTTTATTTACTTTTAGAGGAGGTTCTGGAGATTGAACCCAAGACCACTCCGTGCATGCTAAGCATGCACTTTACCGCTTGAGCTGTACCTTCCCCTTGAGATTTTTTCAAGTGATGGAAAATGTTCTAAAATGCATTATGGTAATGGTTGCACAATTCTGTGAATATACTAAAAATCGTTGAATTGTACACTTTTAAATGGGTGAGTTATATGGTATTTAATAATAACTGCTGCTGTAGTACTGTAGTTTTTTGTGCATTGTTTTGTGGCTTTCTTAATGAAGGGAATTATATACTTATGTATACTTAATTGAGTCTGGGATAGTAGAATGTCATTTAATGTTTTAGATATATCCCCCCTTACATTATAAAATTATTAAATGTTCATTGTTGAAAATTTCTAAAGCATAGAAAAGTGAAGAAAATCTAAATTATCTGGGGTACTAGCCAGAGGCATGTTGTTGAATCTTAATGTTATTAAATATTTGGGTATAGTTTTTCCATATATAATATTGCAAAGCCCTATGATTTAGAAGAATTAATGGTCTTTTTTTGTGTGTAGCTAGGTTACTTTTTAAATTGTTTTGTTGGGACCAACTTATAAAAGTGAAATACTTCACTTCTGAGGCATGTTTAATTTGCTGTTAGTTTTTGAGAACTAGTATGGCAGTGAGTATGAAATAATATCCTCTTACTCCTCTGCCACTAAGTTTAGCCTTTTTTCATGTCAATGGTTAAAAAAAAAATTGGATGTTTCAAATGAATGTTTTCAGGCTCCCACCAATCAATTAATAGTCTTAGTACCATATGCCTTAATATTTCTTTTTTTAAATGCTTCAGAATTGTATTTTTAAAAATCAGCTGTATTGGGGTAAAGTATATAAAGTACACCACTTTTCACATACAGTTCATTGTTTTGGTAACTACATTTCAGCTGTGTAGCCACCACAGTAGAACACTTCTGTTACACCCTTCCCCAAATGTCCTGAATGTCCCTAGTAGTGGGCTTGCTGAATCTTCGGGTGTTCAACTCTATAAAAAACTACTGAACTGTTTTATATTAACTTCCTGATATTCCTGAAAGGATTGCTGAAAGAATAATTTTTTTTTAAATGAGGGGAGTTACTTAGGTTGGTTGGTTTGTTTAACAGGGAGTACTGGGAATTGAACCGAGGACCTTGTGCATGCTAGGCATGCTACCAATGAGCTATACCTCCCCCCATACTTCTTTATGTTTTTTTTTAAGTGAGAGGAGTTAATTAGGTTTATTTACTCATTTATTTATATAAGGATACTGATTTATTTATATGAGGATACTTTTTTGAAATGTGTTTTCCTGGAATTACACATAATTTAGCATGTCTTTAAGCAGTGGTTCATAAAGTCATACCTTAAAGTATGTTTATGCTTAGTGTTAATGTTTGCTAAGTGTGATTGTTAAAACACAGATCCTTGGGTCTCATCACTAAAGATTCTGACTCAGTAAAGTTGGAGAGCTACATAGTAATATGGCATTAGTCTTTTCTGAAAGCATAGTTTTCATTATTTATTTAGTTAGTATTTATTGAGCTGTTTTTGGTTCTTTGCATTCACATGTATTGCCTATATTATGCTATACTTGGTATCTCCCAAGATTTATCTGGGCCCCTTTCTTTGCTCGCCATCTGGTGGTAACAAATAGAAACACGCAGAGTTTTGCCAGTGAATGAATTCATAGGTGGACAGTGCCTTCTAAAGGAGGTTTGTGCTTCTAAGTTTGGTTTGTGTTTGACTAACGAAATGCTCAGTATATGTTTGCTGTATGGGTGAATCCCCTTTCCTCCCTGTTTTTGTTTTTGTTTTTGTTTTGAGGAAATTCAGTTTATTTGTATTTATTTGGGGAATAATTTATTTGTAAGAAAATACATTTTAGAGCCTGTAAATTAAAAATTTTTGTGTTAAACTGCCAGCTCAATTATTTTACTGGGAAATGGGTAGATGTGCGTTCCTGTTTCTCGTACTTAAGATGACAGGTATCTCCAAGCTATACTAAATTATACTTGGTACTGTGTAGTCATTCTGGTTCCATACAACTTACATTCCAGATCCTCTTGTTCTAGGCTCTTAAACTTTATTTTCCATGTTTTTAGTTTTTGATTCACATTAGTCTTGATGATTGTAAAGTTATTTTGCTTAAAAAATTTTTTTGTCTTTTTTTTACGTTAGCTTGACTGAAAAAAGACCTACCATGATAGGGATGTCTTAACAAAACTTAGTTTGTAAGGTCTCATTTTACTTTTCCCTTATAGAAATGGTGGAATCAATGAAGAAAGTAGCAGGGATGGATGTGGAGTTGACAGTTGAAGAAAGGAACCTTCTATCTGTTGCATATAAAAATGTGATTGGAGCTAGAAGAGCTTCCTGGAGAATAATCAGCAGCATTGAACAGAAAGAAGAAAACAAGGGAGGAGAAGACAAACTAAAAATGATTCGGGAATATCGGCAAATGGTGAGATTGTCATATTCTAGACAACAAAGAATGGAGTCTTATGTGTTGGGCTATTTAGATTATAGCCTAGTACACGTGTTGTATACCTGTGTGACATGTATTTATATTTTAATGGATTTGCATCTTTTACTCACCTGGATTAGGAATTAGAAGCTGTACAGTATTTCAGGACAGAGGAGATCAGCTTTCTTCCTTAGAAGCTACAGAGAGCAGTGTTCAACTTTGGGCACTGTACAAATAGAGAACTAATTTAATCTTTGTTTTTATTGTGGTAACTGCAAAATACTTCCTTGAGTGACTTGAAATTATACCATTCAGAACAATTTAGCAAATATTTGTGTGCCTCTTTTGTATCACACAACTTGATAAATACTGTGAGTGCAAAGATGGGACAGATAAAGTTACTGTCTTTATGGAGGGTTAGTCTAGTCATTGTTTTATGAATAGAACAGAAAAAATCAGAAGGCATTGAACATTATTTCATAAGATTGTTTCAGACAAAATATGTGTCTATGTTGTCTTTCCTATTGTGGGTTTTAGTCAAAAAAATTTGATCTAATGCAGTGGTTTTCAACCAGAGGTGATATTGCTCCTCAGAGGACATTTGGCAGTGTCTGGAGACATTTTTGATTTGTCACAACTTGAGGGTGCTATTTGGTATTTAGTATGTAGAGACAAGGATACTGCTAAACATCTTATGCATAGAATAGTGCCCCTTCCTCCCCAATAACAAGTATGTTGCCCAAAATGTCACTAGTGCTGTTGAGAAACTGATCCTAGTGAAACAGAGATATATACATCTCATGTAAACACAGTACAGTGAGGGAAACAACATTGTAAATCAAGTTAAAAAAAAAAGTACAGTGAAGGAAATTACAGAAGCAGGCACAAAAAGGAAGTTATAATTTAGTAGTTAAATATTAGAATTTAAGACTTCCAGTAGCACAGGAGTATTGACAAGTAAGGGTCATGGAGTTGAGATCAAGGAACTTTGTTGAAAGGAATTTTATAATACCTTGGGATGTTACCAGGAATTGAAGAGACAGGCTGTAGCTACTCGTGAATGTAGTGAAAGGGCCTACGGAGATCTATTTATGACAGAAATTGAGAAAGTGTAGATGCTGAGCTTCCAGGGAGGAAGGGTTTTGGAATATTAGCACTCATACTGAGTCAGTGAGGAGTTACGAGTTCAGAAATCGTCCTTCTCTTAGAGCAGTCTCTCTCTACTTGAAAAGTCACAAGGGAGATAGTTCATGCAGGAGAGAGCTAGTTTTACTTAGAATTAGGACAAGATTTTAAGAGATGAAAGAGTGGGGGTATTATTTACCGTGGCAAGGAGTTTCCAGAGGGCATGGAAAGAATTTAGAAAGGTCGAACAGTGTCATTGAATTAATATAAAATGGAGAGCAGAATGTGTATGTGTGTTTAGGGGTGGTATGCATTTTTGGCATGATAAATTGAGATGAGTGGTGATACTTTAGTCTACAGATTTTGGGTGCCATAACTGGCTATAGAGCTCTGCCTTTAAAGTGATTGGCTGTTGAGCATAGTAGTGGTTAGGAATGTGAGCTTTGGAGGCGAACAACCTGGGTTTGAATTTTTATTCCATCCCTTACAAACTCTGACCCTAGCCATGCAACCTTCCTGGATTCAAGTCCTTAGTCTGCCTCTAAGTTCTTTAAGTTAGTGATCTTTGGGCCAATATAGTAATCTTTGCTCTCCCATGTAAATGGAGGCAATAGTTGCTACCTCATTAAAGAAACTAAAATGTTCAGCACTTAGTAGTAATTGGTGTTTTGTAGCTGACCTATGAGATTTTGGAGGGGAGGGTGAAGCAGGGGTAATTAGGTTTATTTATTATTTATAATTATAATTAATTATTCTTATTTTTGTTTTTAATGGAGGTACTGGGGATAGAACCCAGGACCTTGTGCATGCTAAAAACCACTAAGCTCTACACCTTCCCCGCACCCTCCCTTTTTCTCTTTAGCCTATGTTTTAAAATTTTAATGATTTCCTCTTGCAAAAATAACCTTTTAAAACATTTATTTTCATATTTGCCTGATTCTTTTAAAATAATATCTTCCTGTTGCCTTCTTTTTCTCTGACAGTTCTTTTTCTAATTAACTTTATTGAGATCTAATTCCATACCATAGAACATACATGTTTTGAATGTCCTGTTGGCTGTGTTGTTTTTTAAATCATGGGCCGCACGCACCCTTCCTTTTTAAAGCACTTAGGTAATGTCACATAGTAAAATAATTTTTATAACCTGGAGACAATTTTTCTTTTGTATCAAGAGCAGGGAATGGGGATTTGGAGAGAAATGTGTATGTTCTGTTTAATACGGTTCTCTTCCCCCTAACTGGAAATAGAATGTTTGAAAGTTTGTATAATTTCTTAGACTTAAACAGTTTTCGACTTTTCTTTATAGGTTGAGACTGAGCTAAAGTTAATCTGTTGTGACATTCTGGATGTACTGGACAAACACCTCATTCCAGCAGCTAACACTGGCGAGTCCAAGGTTTTCTATTATAAAATGTAGGTTCTATACTAGAAGGGAAAATGTCAGATTAAATGTTGGCCCTCTTAGAATCACTACTTTTTCTATGTAGGTTTTCAGTATTTTATTTAATGTTGGATACATGGAAGGAGTCATTCTCAAAACTAAAATTAACTTTTGAATACTCATTTGCAAATTCACTGCATGAGAAGAATCAATGTTACTGCTTTTAAGGTGGTCAGACTATTACTGTAAAAGTGTGCTAGGTTTTACTTTGCCTACTTAAATTCATTTGCTTGTGAGGGGCTGCCCCCCTAGCTACAAGCAGTGCTTTACACAGTTCAGTCTTAATATTTTATATAGAAAAAGTTTTTATTTCATGATTAACAAACTGTTGTGCCATTCTTTGGAACCACTTTCATGTTTAATTCTGGTCTATCAAGTAATAAATTTACTGATTTTTGAGCATTCTAAGTTAATTACTTTAGGATTTTGCTTATATTTGGCAATGTGAAATCTCTAAGGAGGAAAACTAAATAGATGTCAGTCATTCCTGAAAGAGACTTTTTGAAATTATTGGGAAATAATTGAAATATTGAAAAAAAGTTAATCTATGTGTTTTTGTTGCATATTTGATTTTATATAATATAGAAAAATGTAACAGTTTAAGAAACATTCCTAAGTCTATTTTTGTTTTGTCTTGTTTTGTTTTAGGAAAGGGGACTACCACAGGTATCTGGCTGAATTTGCCACAGGAAACGACAGGAAGGAGGCTGCGGAGAACAGCCTAGTGGCTTATAAAGCTGCTAGTGATATTGCTATGACAGAACTTCCACCAACACATCCCATCCGCTTAGGTCTTGCTCTCAATTTTTCTGTATTCTACTATGAAATTCTTAATTCCCCTGACCGTGCCTGCAGGTAAGTCATAGAAGAGAACAAAAGCTCTCACTGGAAGTGAAAGAGGTTACAGAAGAGAATAACTACTTGTTTGTCTGTGTTGTTCCCTGAGACTGCCTTGTTGTCTCGGTCATGTGATAAAGAATTTATTTTGGCTCTTAATGAAACTGTTTTGGATGATAGAAAGACAGACATATCTCAGATCATTAGGATAGCAGTTAGGATAAGTAGGTTGATGGGGGAAAATTTGATTGGTAGATTGAAAAGAATCTTGTTAGAGTAGGAGAAAGGAATGAGAGGAATTTTCATAATAGAATTATCTTCATTTTTGTGTATCAGCTTTCTATCTTTGTAGGCATGTTTTTAATATAGTTATGCTTTTAGTGTACATTACCATTTTTTATTTTCTATTATAAAGTTTTCCATCCTTGACTTACGTAAAAATATTCCATTTTTATACTTCAGATTGTTCCCAATTTTTGATACAGATATATAAGAAATATCTTTATGTACATAGCTTTTTACTTTTTAAATACACGTAACATGAAGTTTATCATTCTGTTTTTTAATGTGCAATTCAGAGGCATTAGGTATACCCACAATATTGTGCAACTGTCACTACTACTTCTAAAACATTTTCATCAGCTGAAACAAACCAGCTACTAAATAGTAACTCCATATTCCATTCCCCTCTGCCTCAGTCCTTGGCAATCTCCATTTTCTGTCTTAATGAATTGCCTGTTTTGGGTACCTTGTATGTTAGGAATAATGTATTTGTTCTTTGTAACTTCAGTATTGAATATGTAGGAATCAGATATTCTATGAAAGAGATTTTTATGATGTGAGGTATATTCATTTGAGTGGAAACTAGTATTATCTGAAAACATTCTAAATGACTAGTTGAATTTGTACAAACAGGTAATGTCTTAACTAAAGAAGCTGTAGCTATTCAGTTGATGTATTGGTTGAATCTTTCATTGCCATTCTCTAGTCTAGCTGTCCCACGCGTAGCTTCACCTCAAGTCACTTCCATGCTTTTACTTTAATTAGTTCAAATATGACGTCTCCATTTGCTCCCCCTCTTGAGTCCCCAAAGCACTTTCTTCAGAATAGCATGTCATCCTTCTTTTATATTAGTTATTTGTGTGGCAGTCCTTCTATTAGATGTTTTAAGTTCATTGTGGACTCAGATTGTGTCTCTTTCGTTTCCCCACCTTTGTCCAGCCTCACTTGGTGTAGATGAATGAGTATGGATTTTGTTTCTTTTAATTTAGTAAATAGCTTGTATGATTACATTTCCATGGATTCCATATTACTTTTTTTCTTACTTACTGTTAAGTTCTGTTGAATTAAACTGTGAGATCCTGTCTCACAGTTTTCTCTTTTTACATTAAAACTTTATTGAATAAGTGACCTATTGACTAGAACTTGGAAATACCTTTATTATGCCTATATTTTGGTGGTGGATTTAGGATGCAAATTGGTCTGCCTGTGGAAAGGATAGTAGTAAGTGGTGCTTCAGAAATTGCACTAGTTCCAAGGTTTCTAGATTACAAAATTTTAGAAGAAAGTTAATTTTCATCAGTTACATCAGCTTTTCCTTTATTTCAGTTCCTAAATGCAAGCATTCAAGGGTCACTTAAAATTCTGTGTGATAACTGAAGAAAAGACTGCAGTTTAACTTAAGTCATTTCTAATTCTGTGTTTGGACTTGTTTAGTTTATTTTTGTAATACATTTATGTAAATACTTGTAGGTTGGCAAAAGCAGCTTTTGATGATGCAATTGCAGAACTGGATACGCTGAGTGAAGAAAGCTATAAGGACTCTACACTTATCATGCAGTTGTTACGTGATAACCTGACACTATGGACTTCAGACATGCAGGGTGATGGTAAGGGAACTGAAGTTAAATGTGTCTTTTTCAGTTGTCAGATGTGTTTACTCTTCGAAATTCCTTGGTATTTCTTTACATTAAGCTGCAATTTAGACTTAACCTCCAAAGTATCCTAGCCTCCAAACTAACAATTAAATTACTGCCTTTATAGGAAATAATAAAGTATAGTCTTCGATTTTGGGTGAGAAGATGATAAAGTAAAAGATTTGTTTGGGAAAGGGAATCTTTTGTTAATAATCAGAGATCTGAGGTTTTGCCTCTAATAATGATTGCTAAACTTAGTTTACCTCTTCTCTCACACTGTTTTGAAAGTCTTAGAGCAGTTCATATTATCTTTCTCAGATTCAATTTTAGAGGTGTAAGATTAATTGTATTTGAATGTCATGATGACTGCTTTGGCTAGTGGTAATCCTCAGGTTAAAACTACATAGTACCAGTAGATATTTAAGAAGCATCTTTTCTATGTGTGAAAATCTTTATAAAGGAACTAGTTTCCCTCTGTATTCTATACAACAAATGGAATGTCCTGCCCATAGGTCCTTATTTAAGAGGTTTGGTATAATCTCTCTTTTGTTTTTCTAGAGTTTCAGTTGTAAATAGTTGCTGTTTTACAGAATTTAATCTTGTGAATGAGGGTGGGGTCGTTGCTTAAAATTTGTCACATTTCTTGATTTTAAGAGAGATTTTATTTTGCCCATTTCCAAAGATTCTTTTTTTATCCATGATAGATCATTGAAGAGGGGAGGAACAGGGAGATGGACACCAACCAGTGTGACATGAGTATTATGAGACTGAGTTTTTAATTGGTGGTGGTGATATGGGTAGTAGAAGCAAAGATTGTTGTCACTATTAGGTGTAGATCTTTGAAGAGTATTACCCAAACTGAAGCATATGCTGCATTACTTGAGGTTTCTGTTGGTCAGACCAACATGTTGTACTGTCTTTGGAAGCATTATACTTTTTGAAAGTGTCTCTGAAAATAGGTATCAGAATGTAGGTTGTCATTTGAAGGATAGAATCAGATTTTAGACTTAGTTGGTTTATGGTGCTCAAGTGAGAATTAGGTGACTCTGCTTCTAAAAGCATGCTAGCTCTGTGAACTTTCTAGGTACTTGACTAGGGTTGGCTTGAAATATGTGGCACATGTGACCTTGTACACTTTCAACAAAGCCAATCGGAGCCACAGATTACTTTTCAATACAGAGCTTCAGGCAACCATGACCAGTCTGTGGAACTCAAAACCAATTTAACTATCTCTGAACTAATGACTTAAGGTTCCTTCCAGCTTTAAATTCTGTTGTTTTCTAACAATAACTACTAAGAAGACTACCTAAACGGCTATGGACTCTTCATAGTCACCCCCAGTTCAGAGAAGACTATTAATCTCTCTGCCTGTTTGAGGGGATAAAAGGAAATCATGTGGAGAGTTTGGTAAGCGATATTGACCTAGCTGTATATCCCTCTGACTTCTGGGGACGTTTTTTTTTTTGGAGGGTAAAAATAACAAAAAGGTGGTCAGTTGGAAAGCCCGTTCTTAGATACTTAACTTTCTAGATTTTTTATTATCACTCATAATCAAGAATTGATTAATTGAAGTAGCCTTATAATACTTGTCATTCCAATTTTGTACAGAAACCAGATATTCTTTTTCTTAGTTAATGGATCATTTAAAAATTGGATGTCTTTAAACTGCCTATGTTTTCATAGTTGGAATGGTTCTTTGTACAAAGATGTTTTATTACATTTTAGGGTAGATTACTCTTTAATCCTAAAACATTTTTTAAAAATTTAGTGAGATTTACTTGCATCAATTTCTCTTTTTTTTAACATTTTTTATTGATTTATAATCATCTTACAATGTATCAAATATGAATTTCTCATTACTTTGTAAATTGATCAGCTAATTTAATTTGGTTGAAATAGACTAACTGATTTGAGAGCTGTCACAAGATATTTGGAATTATGAAACATAGTTTAACATGAAAAATGCAAGTAGTCTATTGAGATTTTAGTAAAATAACAAACTGTATTTATAAATTGTTGTGGGTATTAGGAAATTGCCAGTTTTACTAAAACGTAGAGTATTATGTTTTATTAAATTGGTTTTGTGACTTAGAATCAATGCTTAATGTGGAAGAATTTTGCTCATGAAATTGGCTAAGATGTAGCTTGGGTTTAGTTTTTAAGGATTTAAATGGTTTTCTCCCTTTTTATTTACTTCATATGAAAAATGGTGTGCAAAAACATTTGAATTGAGGGTTTCTAAAGGAAGAAGAGTATGTAGTTCACAAGTTTTACTTATACATGTTTGCTTTTTTAAACTGCAGGATATGTTAATGTCTGTCTGGGTGTGTTGGAGCATAATTCTTTAAGAGGAGCAGTACTTTTTCTCATCAAATGATTTCAGCCCGCCCTTCTTAACCCGTGATCAGAGGGCTGTTTAAAACACAAGTCCTTTGAGAAGAAGTGTGTTCTCTCTGTCCCTTCCCCTCCAAAATCTAGAAACAGTGGGCAAAGAAGTACATATCTGAGGAAACTCCCCCCCTTTCTGTATATCTTTTAAGAGGATATTATTTTGTCCTCTTAAAAAGGAACAGATTATTTCTTAGAGTGAAGTTTATACAAAATAAAAAGACCAAAATCTTGACTTCCCTAGGTCATTGATGTTTTTCCTCTGTCCTGCTCTTGGTTTATTTTTCTTGTAATGTTGCTTTCATATGATTGTTCTCCCTCCCTTTCTCCTTGCAATATAGATTCCTAAAGGAAAATCCAACTCTTCCTTTCCTAAAAACTCTACTTTGTAAGTCATTATCATGGCACAGTGAATTCTGCTTTTAGTTTTGGTTCTTCACTAATCATGCCTGCATATCATCATCCTGTTGCTTAAAAAACCTGCCTGTTCATTCCAGGATGGGAAACCTTCTAAGAAATTTATGATCTACTACCCTTTCTACCTCTGGTTGGGTGTGACTTACCTGACTATTTTTATGCCAAAGTTATTTGGAACTTTTGGCAAATCTAATAGTTGCTTACGAGTAAATTAGAGTGTGCTCTTTTGTTGTATGTTAACCATGTTTTGGCAGTGTATTGCTGTAAAAAATGAGAGTGAATGTTGCTATCATTTCCTAAGTTTGAATACATTATTGTTCTTTGGGGGAACAATTCGGTGGTCTATCATTTCTTCCCTTGTAAATGGTTATTTTTGTCTTTCTTTGCATGTCTTTTTCTAAATATGAATCTAAGATCTTTATTTTAAGTACTTTTTTAGAGTCACATAATTAATGTTAAATATTTTTATCACCAAAGAAGTGTTAAAATGACTAAAACTATCTTAACCATTGTTGCGGTGACAGCATTTATCAGATAATATCAAGGTCTTTAAGACTGTTTTAACAGCATTCCTCAGTAAATGCTTTATGTCTCTAGGCAGCCGGTCTTAGTGTCATTTGTCCATTCTAATTAAGTAATTTAACAAGCAGTATGAATGGATGGGTTGTCTGAACTGTCATGATTATTGGGTTAGTTAATTGATTTTTTATTTTTGATCAGACCTGTACATAAGAATTATAAGTGGTTTGTTAAAGCACAAAAGAATGTAACTTCTACTGTTTTTAGCAAATGCCTGCATGCTTCTTTATTATGGCTGACTTATTTAATGCTTTTAATAGGTAGATGACTCTCCAGTGAATAGGCTGGCTTTCTGTTGCATGTCATAGTGCAATTGAAACTCCTCAGGCTAATCATCATGTTCAAAGGGAAAAGAAAAATGGCATGAGAGAACTGGTCCAAATGCCCTTCTTTAATAACCTCAGTGGTCTGGTTTACTTTGAGCATGCTGTGTCACTCTGGAGTGAGAAATCTGGTTTATGGTTTGGTGTGACTGTCCATAATACAACATATAAAATACTCATTTACAAAACCAGAACCCTCATTCCAAAACTATAGAACTCCTTTGAAGCATTTTGCTGTTCATTTCTCTTACTGAAACCTTTCTAATATAGAGCCTGTGGATAAATTAGGTTTTGCAAAAAATTACTCTTGGTTCTTGAAGAGGTTATTGAGAAAGAGTATTTTGACTCAAGATATACATGAAAGCTTGAAAATCATTTAAATAATATGGTTACCTTGGCTGTTTAAGAGCTTATTTAGCATAAAAACGTTGAGTTTTTTTTTTTTTTTCCTCCCAATCCTGTTGATTTTTCAGGACCTTGATCCGGCAGCACCTCTTGGTTTAGGCATCTCAGATGTCAAGGGTGGTAGAAATCCTTTGCTTGTCTGTGTTTATACCAATTGTAGCAAGTGTTAAGGAATCTTTATGCTTGGAATGATACCTTAGTGACCACAGCAGCCTAATTTAATTGTTACAAAATAATTTACTGTCATTTTTATTTGCAGGTGAAGAGCAGAATAAAGAAGCGCTGCAGGATGTGGAAGATGAAAATCAGTGAGACATAAAAGCCAACAAGAGAAACCATCTCTGACCACCCTACACCTTCCCATCCCACCCCTCTTGGAAATTCCCCCATTGTCACTGAGAACCACCAAATCTGACTTTTACATTTGGTCTCAGAATTTAGGTTCCTGCCCTGTTGGTTTTTTTTTTTTTAAACAGTTTTCAAAAGTTCTTAAAGGCAAGAGTGAATTTCTGTGGATTTTACTGGTCCCAGCTTTTAGGTTCTTTAAGACACTAACAGGACTGCATAGAGGCTTTTTCAGCATTACTGTATTGTCTCCTGCCAAATGTGGCAAGATCACCATTAGAAATGGATTACATTCGAAACCATTAGACTTCTAGGTGATGCAAGCATCTAAGAGAAAGGTTAATCACACTATACAGGCATATATGGTATCATTTTTCCTTTTTCTAATTGTTTAAATTGAATTTTATACCAATGTTTAAAATTAATTGGGTGTTAGCTTGAGGTGGTTAAAAAAGGTTGTTTGGGGAGTTTGTTATAATGATTTTGCTGTAAAAAGTGTTTCAAACTCTGCTGAAGTGTTGCTGAAAAGCGTGGTGCTGGTAACAGTTCAACAATCCGTGGCTGCTCATTCTTGCCTACTTTTACTGTCCCTCTGAAGCAGGTAGCATTGAAGGTGGTATGGAAAAGCCTGCATGCGTGTTCAATTCTTTGTTTCTTCTTCTTCCCTCTCCCCCCCGGGCCCCTCCTCCCCTCCTTCGCTCGCTCAACCTCTTTTGTTCAGTATGTGTAACTTGAAGCTAATTTGTACTACTGGATATCTGACTGGAGCCACAGATACAGAATCTGTATTGTTCTTACTGAAACACAGCATGGATTAACATTAAACTTAAATAAAACAAACCTAAATTAAAAATGCCAAATATTATTGCGCCTCCATCCTTTATCCTTCTAAAATAAAATCTCTAGTCTAAACACATTGACGATATTGTTTGCCTGAATGTGAAAAGATCCCCTTTTTATTTATTTCCTTCCGTAACTCACTTGTCTGTTTCCCAAGAATGATGTATGTTTCTAGGGGGAGAAAATGTACCTATAACCTGGTTGTGAAGAACAGAAAGTATAAGCCCAAGTATCCTGTCTTCTAAACCAGGTAGCAACATAGTACTTTAATTATTAAAGCACCAGTGTATTTAATACAAGGTCTAATTATGGATCATCCTCTAGCATGCAGGTTTTTGGGTTGTATGACCAAATAAGGCCGAATGTGTCAGAATAATCTGTAGGCTGAGGTAAAACATCCCCCCAGGTCAGTGGCAGGAGTGGAGAAGAATAATTAAATGCATTGTCAGTAGTACATGTCACATGGTGAACCTTTACTGGGAATGCTCACTGTAAGTATATTCCAGAAAGATTTTACACATCATTGTGTATTAGATATTTAGTTTAAATGGGTCATTGTATATCAGGCATTGAGATACCTCATTCGAATGACTGCATCACATTGTACTCATGATTTACGGAAAAAAAGTTGGTTGCTTTTGGACATTCAGATTGTTTCCAGCCTTGCAAATGTAGATGGTGCTGCAGTGAATGTCCTTGTAATGGTCTACTACAAGAATTTCATATATATCTGTTCAGTACATTTGTAGATTTCCTGTGTCAGAAAACATACTTTTTAATTGGTAAATACTGTCCAGGTTCCCTCCAAAAGGGTTGTTTCACATTATAGCCCTGTCAACGATGTATGAGAACTAGCTTCACCACAGTTGACGCATTGTTAAATGAAATGTTGACACCAAAAGTATACCTTGGGTTAAGTTCTTTGTAGTGAAAACTTGGAAAATTAACAGATGAATTAATGTTTTAGTAGTTCTTATCTTACTAAGTGTGCCAGTAAGTTAGGATAAACGTTTTTGTGAATTGCTTTTCTGCCAGATATTTGGAGATGATTGTATATAAACTATTTGGAGCCACCTCCAAGAGATTTTCAGATTGATTTGTTCTTTTTCCAGCAGTAACGCTGCCAAATGCCTGCTGCATCTTGGTCCAAAACTAGAGGAATTCATAAAGTTCTATCACAGATTTTTAAATCACTAATGGGATTCAGGGGTTTGCAGGCTTCTCACACTAAACACAGACGTGAATGCCTGGCTTGAAGAGTTCAAATAAACACATAGGTAATGGTTTTATAAAATAGTCTGGTTTATGGAGGTGATTGTCAAGTTTGGTTGTCACTTGAGTTTGGTGAAAAGTTTCCATAGTTGGTTGTGTAGACTTCATTGTCTTATTCAGCAATCTCAGGATGCCATGAACATTTTCAATGATGTAGCAATCTTGGTATGGAGAAAAAACTTGCCTTCCAAAGAAATCAATGAAGGTACTTAGGAAGGAGAGCGGTGATTGGGACAAGTGTTTTTTTAGATCTGTATCAAAGATTGAAAGGACCAGGGAAGACTGCAAGAAGATGACTGCCTTTGTAAGGGCAATGTCTACTTCCTGTATCTGTGGTCTGCTAAGGTAGTTTCTCTTTTTCAGCTCTTAGTTTAGTCATCTTTGAGGATTAGTTGATCTCAATAGAAACTCCAGTTACCTTTTTAACTTGAATGCAGTTTTAATTTTTACTTTTTTGGTAATTGCTTTGAAAAAATTTTAAACCCAAAGATTTTCTAAAATATTAGGAGCCACCGGTAAGTGGGTTTATAAAATACTAGGAGCCACCAGTAAGTGAGTTTATAGCCATGCTTGTATTCTGGGATGGATGGCTAGAGAAGCAAATCTCTAAAGGTATTTTGCTGCTTTCTAGGAAGATGAAAATGAAATTTTGAGTTACATCATTATAAGGGCAAGTTGATGGAATGAATGTAGACATGTAATGACTCCTATTCCAGGCATACTACTTGAATTTAAATAACAAAAATCCTGAGTTAGCTGCTGTGCTGTTGGTTTGCGACAGTAGGGAGAAGAGTCAGCATGCTGAAACATTAGCAATAAAGGTGAACCTTTGTTTTGAGATTTTTAGTAAGAGTTCACAGGGGATCCCTAGTAAAATTCAAAGGTGGGAATTTTGAGTTTTTGTTTGGTTTAGATATAAAGATTTTTAATTTCCATTTTTTTAAAAAGTTGAGGTATGGTTAGTTTACAGTATTACATGATCAAGTGTACAACAAAGATTCTCAATTTTTAAAGGTTATGCACTCTATTACAAGATACTGGCTGTATTCTCTGCTGCACAATATATTCTTGTGGCTTTGGCTTATTTGTTTTATACATAGTAATTTGTACCTCTTAATCCCCAAACCCTATTTTTCCCCTCCCTTCTTTACTCCCCCCCTCTCTGGTAAGGAATTGTGAGCTTTTAAAGTGGTGATACTGGATCCAACCCACATCAGCAAAATCAAATCTTAACCTTGTTTTTTAATCTCCTTTCTTTTGAGTTTCTAGACTTGGGGTTGAAACAACTAATATTTACCTAACATTGAGTATCAGCTGTGTACCAGGTACTGTGCTCACTAAGCAGTATCTAGCACACAGGTACTCAGTAATTAGGTGAGTTGTCCACCTGCATATTGCAGATAGGAAAACTCGGATAGGGAAAAGTTGACTGCCCGAAGCGCCACAACTAGTGGCATTCAAATGGGATTCAGAGTTAGGTTTGTATGACTGAAGAGCCCCTGCTTAACCATTAAGCATTCTTTTTATTCTTTTAGGCTGTTCATGTTTTACTGACACTTTCTCTATCCAAATGGTCATTTAAATTTTAAATATTTTAATATTTCTGAGGTCAGTGTATGTTTTACAGTTGATAGTACACCTTCAAAAACTAACAGATTAAGCTGTAATATAAGTCATTAGAATTGTGGAAATAGATTATAAAGTGGTAAGTATATTTAGGGCTCTTAGGTGGCTACTGTCTTAAAAAGAGAAAGGCTTACTCCCTAGATTAATTTTTTCAGCAATTTGTTTCTTAATCTGGAGCTTAATAATTTAGAAATTAGTGTTGTTTACACATGAAGCAATTCTTCCAGTTTAAAGTAGTTTAGTTTGGACAAGTAGAACCATAATCCAAACAGATAACCAATGATTTATAGATTGTCAAGTTGCTGCAGTGCTGTGACTGAGCTTTCCATATAACCAACGTCTTATTTTTTCTTAAAAAGTGCCTTGTTTCTCGCATAATTGATGTTAAGAATGTGTACTTGCACCACCTGAGCGGTATGAATCATGTCCAGGAGCTTTCTTCCCCTGTCTAAAGGGTAAGATCATTTTTTCAGTTGTGCTGAAATTCCTGGTCTTCATGCATCCATCCCATGTTGCTTGGTTCTGGGTCTTCCACAAAGACCCTTTTCCATTTAGAATTCTGGTGCTAAACGGATGGGATAGGGCTTACTTCAGCATGTAAGGCTTCTTTCCCATTAATTAATGGTACATTTTTAGCCATAACAGACTACAATAACTGCTCGACTTCCTCAGAATTTGCTTTCCACAGAGTTCTAGGAATAAACCTTTAAATTTTTTTTTCATTTTTTTCACTCAGTATTGTTCATCATTAAGTAGACGTAAAGCAAAACATGCCAATTTCACTTAGGCAAAGGTTATAATTGGCATAGATTAGATTCTAGGATACTTTGTTGTGGTGAGGATGTAGAAAGTATGTAAGAATATTCTTGGTACTTTTTTAGAGTTTTTATTCAAGTGTAAAGAAAAAATATATCAAAGATACACATCTTAATGAATTTTCGCAAAGGGAACATACCATTAAACCACCCTTCACATCAGGAAGTAGAACAAGGCCAATGTATTCCTAGAGGACTCCCTCATGCCCTCTTTAATTTATACACCTGCAACTAGCGTCTTGTTCATTGCCATTGATTAGTTTTGCCTCTCTGAACTTGATATAAGTGTCATCATACATAAATGGCATTTTCCCCCTCTCAACACTAGGTTTGTGGGACTAGCTCATATCGCTTGTACTAACAGTTACATTCACGGTTATGTATGTAGTATTTTGTTGGATTAGTATAACACTTCTATAGATGGACGTTGGATTATTTTCAATTTTCGGATGTTACAGATGTTGCTGTGGACGTTCTTGTACATGTCTTGGCATATACGTATATGAGTTAATGTTGGCATATTTATCTAAGAATGGAATTACGGGTCATAGGGAAATATTTATGTTCAGCTTAGTAGATGTTGCAAAACAGTTTTCCAAAGAGGTTGTACTGTTTTACAGTCCTACCAGCAGTGTATGAGGATCCCAGTTGTTCTGCATCCTCACAGGCATTTGCTGTGGTCACTGTTTTTGTTGCCTTCTAGGGGGTGTGTAGTGGTATCTCATTCGGAATTTAATTTTCATTTTTCTGACAATGAGGCTGAGTACTTTTTATTATAGTTATTGGACATTTGGATATCTTTTGTTAAATGTTCACTTTTACCTATTTTTCTGTGGATTGCCATTTTCTTATTTTATTTGTAGGAGGTTTTTTTATATATTTAAGAATAGAGTGTGTCTATAGTCCAAAATATCCATATTTGCCTTTAAGGTAAGTGCTTTATATGTCCTATTTAAGAAATAATTTGTCTACCCCGAGATTGTTATCTTTTGTTTTTCTAGAAACATTGTTTGCCCTTATCTATCATATCTAGATCTAGAATCATCTAGAATCTAAATTGTGCATGTTAATAGGGAGATGTTAAAAACATTTTTCACATTGGATGTTCAGTCGATCCAGCACTATTTATTGTTCTGTTGGTCTGTTTGTCCTAGTGCCAGTGCAACACTGTGGGTTTAAAAGAATTCAATATGTGGTAATGTAAGTCCTCCAGTTTATTTTTGTTGTTGTTCAAGATTGGTTACTCCTGGCTCTTTGAACTTCCATAAACACTTTAGAATTGGCTTGTCAATTTCAGTAATAGAACAATAACAAAAACCTGCTGGGATTTTGGTTAGGATTTTATTGAATTTATAAATAAACTTGGGGAGGATTAACATCTTTACACAATTATGTTCTTTAATCCGTGAACAAAGTATATTCTTCCATTTATTTAGATCTTTAATTTTTTCCAGAAATGTTTTGTGCTTTTCTATGTAGAGATCAGGTACATTTTACTGTGCTTATTTCTAGGCATGCAATTTTTTTAGTGTTATTTTCAACAGTATTTTTTTCATTTTCCAATTGTTGCTACTTACATGAATGTTGTTATAGATTCACCTTATATTCCATGACCTTGCTAAATTAACTTATTCTAACAGTTTGATGTAGATTCTGAGACAGGCTTTTTAGAGCATTATTTGACAATATAAATGAAAGTTTTAAAAAAAAATGCATCCTTTGCTTGTGTGTGTATGCTCACAAGTATATGCAAAATATGTTCATTTCAGCATTATATTAGCAAATTAGAAATAACCTAAATGCCCATCAATTGTGATTCGTCCTTACTATGCATATTATGTTGCTGTTTTTCAAAAAAATGAGGTAAAATATTTCTGCTACCATAGAAAGATGTCTGCATACAGTGTTAAGTGAGAAAAGTAAGATACATGATGTCCATCATCTACGTGTAAAAAAAATATTCTATATGTGTGCTTGCTGTCTTCAGAAAATTTCTGAAAGATACAACTTTTTTTCATTTAAACAGCTTTTTTTTTTACTTATTCAGGCATGTATATAAATGTTACTAGTTTGATAAATTTTGGCATATGTATACACTTGTAAAAGCATCATCATAATCAAGATAGTCCGTATAGCCTTCAACTCCAAAAGTTTCCCTGTTTTGCTTTGTTATTGTCTCCCTCCTGTTGCCCCTTCCTTTCATTCCCCACACCACTGATCTTTCTGTTATTTTACATTAGTCTGCATTTTCTAGAGTTTTATATAATCAGAATCATACAGTATGTACTCTCTCTCTTTTTTTAGGGGGTCTGGCTTCTTTCAGCATAATTGTTTTGAGATTCATCCATGTTTTGTGTATCACTTATTGTTATTCCATTGTTACGATATACCACAATTTTGTCTATTCACCTCTTATTGATGGACATTTGGGTTGTTTCCAGTTTTTGTCTGTTACTAATAAAGCTGCTGTGAATGTGGACAAGTCTTTATGTGGGCATATTTTTTCCTTTTTTGTACGGCTAAATAGGAGTGGAATGGTTGGATAGTATGGTAGGTATATACTTAGCTTTTTAAGAAAATGTCACACTGTTTTACAAAGTGATTGTACCATTTTACATTCCCACTGGCAGTGTCTTGAAAGCGCCTGTCCCTCCATGTTCCCTGCAGCACTTGGTGTGATTAGTCTTTTTAGAAGTCCAGCGCACTACCCGTTGCACTGCAGAGCCGGCTTGGTCAGTCTTTTTTAATTTTTCCATTCTAATAGGTGCATAGTGGCATCTCACTGTGTCTTTGATTTATATTTTCCTAATGACTAATGATGTTGAGCATCTTTTGGTGTGCTTATTTGCCATTTTTTTGTGTACTTATTTTTGTGCTTATTTAGTGAGATACCTGTTCTAATAACAATATTGAGTCTTCTGATCCATGAACAAGGCATAGCTCTCTAATAGTTTGGGTGTTTCAAAATTTCAGCAATGTTTTGTACTGTTTGGTGTACAGGTCTCACTTTTGTCATATTTGTCCCTAAGTCTTTCATAATTTTTAATGTTTTTGTATGCTTTAAAAAATCAGTTTTAGAACATTTGTTGCTAGTATATAGAAATAAAATTGATATTTGTGTATTGGTCTTGTATCTTGCAGCCTTGCAGAACTTACTTGTTCTAGTAGTGGTGTTTTGTTTTTGGTTTTATAGATCTCATCAGATTTTCTTCATAGATAATTATATTCACTGACTATAAAGTTTTAACTTCTTTTTCCCTCCTGATTTTGTTCATCTTGCCTGATTTCACTGGCTGGAACCTCCAGCACAATGATGAATAGAAATGGTAAGAGCAGGCATCTTTGAACTGTTTCTGATCTTATGGAAAGTATTCTTTCACCATTAACTATGATGTTAGCTGCAAGTTTTTCATAGATTACCTTTCTCAGGTTGAGGAGTTCACTCCTATTCCTAGTTCGCTGAGAGTTTTTGTCAGGAATGGATGTTAGATTTGTCAGATGCCTTTTCTTCATCTATTGAGATGATTATGTTGGTTTTCTTTTTTAGTGAATATAATGAATTTAATGAATATAAGAGTTACAATTTTTTTAAATATTAAACCAACCCTCTATTCCTGGGATAAACTCCAATTGTTATGTATTGTCCTTTAAATATTTTTGGATTTTAATTGCTAAAATTTTATTTAAAATTATTTTGCATTTATGTTTGTGAGCTCATACCTGAAAGTTCTGGATTGATGAAATATTAATAGCAGCAAAAGTTTTTTTTCCTCTGTGGCACTAAGGACAAGATAGAACAGTTGGCATCCATGATAGATCTTCAAGAAGGAATGGAAGAACACCTGAAATGGTAATATTAAGGTAAATATAAAAGACTTATTTCTCTTTTAATTTCTTTACAAATCTAAAAAGTGTTAAGCAAAAATTATAACTATATTGTGGGATTAATAATATATGTAGGCACATCATACTTACGGCAACTATAGATAGCATAAAAGGCAGCCATGGGATGGTAAATGGATACATTTGATTGTAAATTTCTTATATTTTACTTGAAGTGATACAATATTAGTTCTCAGAAGACCTTGAGAGGTTGAGGGTATATGGTAATACTTAGGACAAGCACTATATAAGAATAATGCAAAGAGGTGTTGCTAAAAGTCAATAGACAACTAAAATGAAATTCTAAAAATCATTTAATCCAGAAGGCGGCAGGAGAGGACAAGAGCATTTGTGTTTACAGATCATCTCACAGAGAGGTTGAAAGCTTAATAAGACTTAATTTTGAGAGTTGAGAACTTCTGTTTGGCTTTTTTTTTTTTTTTTTTTGGCTGGAAAATTCTTAGCAGTATTGACATTTGGAAATGAATCTTCTGAGGAATTCACAGAATTGTTCTGCAGATTATGCCATGTTGTGCTTTGAAACATTGAAACCAACGTTTAAAAATATGCTCAATAGTTTTCTCATTAAAAAAATCTCTTTGCTGATGGAACTGAAATTTCAGCTGCCACCAATTGCTGGTGAGACAATTTGCATTTTGATTTCAGCTGAGTAACTGCTTGATAAAAATTTAAGTCTTCAGAGGAACATGACAGAATCTAGAGTCTCATCATTTACAATAACCTAGATATAATCCAGAACTATCCAGCACATGAAAAAATAGGAGAATGTGACCCATACTCAAGAGACAATCAGTGGAGATTATACCTGAGGTGACCCAGATATGTAAATTAGCAGAGTTTTATTGTCCTCTCACCATAGCAGACAAGAACTTTAAAGCTTCTATAATAACCTATGTTCAAAGATGGAAAGAAAATAAGTTTGTGATAAATTAAAAGAGGAAATTTCAGCTGAAATACTGAAGCTATAAAAAATAACCAAAATAGCATTTTGGAACTGAAAAATGCAGTATCTGAAATAAAAATTCACTGGATAGTCTTAACAGCAGAATAAGAATGTAAATAATAGAAGGATCAGTGAACCTGAAGTTAGCTCAATAGATTATACAATATGAAGGAGGAAGAGAGAAAAAGTTCTTTTGAACAATGAGCACCAGAAGCTGGTTGGTGCTTGAAAGTTCTTAGAAGATTCTTCAGTCACTGTCAACTGACACAGATGCTTCTCTTTCTTCATATGACAAAGATCGAGGATCTAAACTTACCCAAAAAGCTAAAGAGGCACCACTTGTCCCCACTGGAATGGTGGGTTTTGCAGCAATTTTTTCATGTGGATTATATAAATGGAAGCGCAGGGGAAATACTAAAATGTCCATTTATCAATCCACATGCGTGTAGCAGTCTGAAGCTTTGTTGTGGGAGCAATTACTCTTGCTTTGAGCTATTCCAAGTATCGGGAATTCTGGCCAAAACATAAATCTTAGAAGAAGAGATGCTGTTTTGGTCCTGTTGGTGTTGCTCGCTTTAGTTAGCTATGTCGTATTGAGGTTATATGTTTGTGTTGAAAATGTATCACTTCATTGGGTCAATTAAAAAAAAAAAAGAGCACAGCCTTGGAGGAAACTGTGAGATAGTATCAATGTCAAAAGTTCTAGCATACGTGTAAATGCAGAGGGAGGGAAGGGAAAAAATGAGGTGGGAAAAACTTCTCACATTTTGTGGAAGACAAATATACAACAGAAGTCCATTGAAAAGAAAATAAATACAAAGAAAATGAATACTAGGGCACATTGTAATCAAACTGCTGAAAAATCAAAGGAAAAATACTGAAAACAGAATATCTACATATCAACAAATGGACAGATTATATACGAGTGAATAACATTTCAAGTCATTGACTTTTCACTAGAAGTAACAGAAACCAGAAAAGCAGCAACATTAAAGTGCTCAAAGAAGAAAAAAGCTAACCCAGAATTCTATACTAATGAAAACATCCTTCAAGAATGAAAGTGAAATAAATACATTTTCAGATAAAAGAAAACTAAAAATTTATTGTGAGAAGATTTTACAATAGGGAATGTTGAAGAGTCTCTTCAGGCTGAGAGGTTTTTTTGTTATTAAGTTGTATGAGCTGTTTATATATTCTGGAAATTAAACCTTTGTCGGTCGCCTCATTTGCAAATATTTTCTCCCTTTCCATAGATTGTCATTTTATTTTGCTTATGCTTTGCTGTGCAAAAGCTTGTAAGTTTAATTAGGTCCCATTTGTTTATTTTTGCTCTATTTCTATTGCCTCGGTAGACTACCCTACGAGAACATTGCTAAGATTTATGTCAGGGAATGTTTTGTCTATGTTTTCTTCTAGGTTTATTGTGTCTTGTCTTATATTTAAGTCTTTAAGCCATTTTGGGTTTATTTTTGTTTGGTGTGAGGGAGTGTTCTAACTTTATTGATTTACATGCTGCTGTCCAGTTTTCCCAGTGCCACTTGGTGAAGAGACTATCTTTTCTCCATTGTACATTCTTGCCTCCTTTGTCGAAGATTAACTGACCATAGGTCTATGGGTTTATTTCTGGGCTCTCTATTCTGTCCCATTGATCCATGTCTGTTTCTATACCAATACCATGCTTTTTAATCTGACTACTGTAGCTCTGTAGTATTGTCTGAAGTCTGGGAGGATTATTCCTCCAGCCTTGGTCTTTTTTTTTTTTTATTTATTAAAAATTTTTTTAGTAGGGGAAGTAATTAGGTTTACTTATTTGTTTTATTTTTAGAGGAGATGCTGGGGACTGAACCCAGGACCTTGTGTATGCTAAGATGCGCCCTACCACTTGAGCTGTATCGTCTCCCCTCCAGCATTGTTCTTTTTCCTCATGATTGCTTTGGCAGTTTGGGGTCTTTTGTGGTTTCACATAAATTTTAAGATTATTTGTTCTTAAAAAAAAAAGATTATTTGTTCTTGTTCTGCGAAAAATGGGTGTTTGGTTGGGGATTGCATTAAATCTGTAGATTTCTTTGGGTAATATGACCATTTTAATAATATGAATTATTCCTGTCAAGAGCATGGGTTATCCTTCTATTTCTTTAAATCATCTTCAGTTTCCTTCGTCAGTGTTTTATAGTTTTCAGACTATAGGTTTTTCACATCCTTGGTTAAATTTATTCCTAGATATTTAATTTATTTTTCATGCAATTTTAAATGAGCTTTTGGTTTTACTTTTTCTTTCTGATATTTCATTATTAGTGTATACAAATGCAACAGATTTCTGTATGTTCCTCTTGTACCCTGCAACATTGCTGAATTTACTTATTCTAATAGTTTTTAGGTTTAGACTGAAGGGTTCTTTTATATAGAGTATTGTGTCATCAGCAAATAGTGACAGTTTTGCCTCTTCCCTGCCGTTCAGATACCTTTTATCAGCCACCCTACATCTTTTGATTGGAGCATTTAGTCCATTGACATTTAAAGTAATTATTGATAGGTGTGTATGTATTGCCATTTTAGTACTTGTTTTCGAATTATTTTTGTGGTGCTTTGTTCATTTCTTCTCTTTGCTTCCTCCGTTGGTCATTTGATGATTTTCTTCTGTAGTATGCTTGTGTTCCTTTCTTTTTGGTTTTTGTGTATCTATTGTAAGTTTTTGATTTGTGGCTACCATGGGATTCATATAAGTTGACCCATAATTATATCTACTTGGTTTAAACTGATAATCATTTAAGTTCAAACATATTCTAAAAGATCTACATTTTCTTTTTTACTCCCCTCTCCCACATTTTGTGTTTTTGATGTCATATTTTACATCTTCATGCTTATCTCTGCTGTTTATTGTATTTATAGTTGCTTTCACTTTTTTTTTAATCTATATAGTGGCTTATTTAAATGACCTTCAGTCCTTATAATATATTAGCCTTTCCTATTGAGATTTCCCTTTTTCACAGCTCTTACTTCTTTTCCATTTAGAGAAGATCCTTCAACATTTCTTTTAGGGTAGGTTTAGTATTGCTGAATTCTTTTAGTTTTTGCTTATATGAGAAGTTCTTTGCCTCTTCTTCTATTCTAAATGATAATCTTGCTAGGTAGATTCTCCTAGGTTGCAGGTTTTTCCCTTTTAGGCCTCTGGATATATCATGCCACTCACTTATGGCTTGCCAAGTTTCTGCAAGGAAATCAGCTGATAGCCTTATGGGGATTCCTTTGTATATGACTATTTTTCTCTTGCTGTCTTTAGAATTCTCTCTTTAACTTCTGCCATTTTAATTATGATGTCTTTGTGTGGGTATTTGGGGTTCATCTTGTATGGGATCCTCTGTGCTTTCTGTACCTGGATATCTGTTTTCCTTCTTTAGGTTTTGGAAGTCTTCAGCCATTATTTCTTCAAATACATTTTTGATCCCTTTCTTCTCTTTCTGGAACTTGTAAAATGTGAATATTGGCACATTTTATATCATCCTGTAGATCTTGTATGCTTTATTTTTTTTTTTTTCTGTCTTTCTGGCTGCCGTTCTGATTGGGTGATTTCCATTGTTCTATCTTCCGGATCACTTCTGTGTCATTTAGTTTGCTATCAATGCTTATAGAGTGCTTTTTTATCTCCGAGACTGAATTACCAATTTTTGATTGAGTCTTCTTTATAGTTTCTAATTCCTTGTTAAATGATCTGTGCTTAGATCAATTCTCTTTCTTAATTCAGTTAGCATATTTATTACCAACTTTTTGAATTCATTGTAGACCATCTCCTTTTCATTATTTCTTCAGGGGTTTTCTCTTGGTCTTTCAATGAGAGTAGTTTCTCTGCCTTTTCATTTCACTTAACTTTCTCTGTCTCTGTGAATTTAACTGGAACGGTTATCTGTTGTGGTCTTGAAGGGGTGTTTTTATGCGGGCACATTCCTATGTAGACTGGGTGTGCCCAGTGTCTTTGGTGTGAAGATTGGATTTGATGTGGATGCCAGCCATGTCTTTCCACAGGATGTGCTGGCTACTATCATCTTGATAAGAGGGTATGGCTGGTGTTGGAGGAGGTAAAGCCTGTGCAAGGTGAGGTGACACTTCCTCTCTGCTCACTGGCTGCAGTCGTCCTGTTGGGCAGGGTCTGCTCTCAAGTTGCTGGAGCAGAAGCTCTGAGGGTCGGGCTGGAGCTGGCTCTGTTCCCTTCAAGTGTGTGTTTTTCCTTCTCTGTACACTGGGAACTTTGCCCTGAAGGAGGGAAGCACTGAAGTAAGCAGGGTTTGTGTGCTTACAGAGCTTCAATAAGCTGCTTGTGCAGGCATCTGTGGCTCTGCTCAGATGGAGCCTAAGTTTGTGTCTTTCTTCCTGTTGTGGACATCCCAGATGTAGTACAAAGTTTTGGTGTGGACTGGGCGAGGATAGAGCATTTGCTCAGCTGGGACCAGGGAACGTGGCATTGTGGTTGTGGGAAGTGAAGCAGCTATGCTGCCATCAGAAGTTGGGGCTGCTTCTGTAGTGCTGTTTGAGTAACTGTCAACAATGGCTGCTGCCGCCCCACTTGTACCACACCCCAGGCCCCCCGGCCACCTCTGTGTCCCTAGATCAAGTCTTTCCCCAGGACCTGGAGCTGCCCTAGATCCAGTGCCAAGCTGTGGTAGGGAGTAAGTGGAGCCAGGGTTTTCACTCAGCTTGGGTTGGGGAGCCCAGTGAGGTGGCAGCTGCATCTGTGCATTCCTCACAAGTGGGGCCTAGGCTTCTTCAGCCTTCCCGTCTGTCCCAACTGTTCTCCAAGCAGCCAAGGGGTCTTGTCTCCTCCACATAGGACCCCAGGACTGTCGCTTAACCTGCTCACTCCCCAGGGTGAGGACCTACCCCTGCAAGCTCCCTCTTAATCCCCTCCCAGGACACAGGTCCTGACCTGATGCTTTTCCTCCCATTCTATCTGTTTATGCGGAATCTTTCTTGCAGCCTTGGTTGTATGGGAGTTCTGCCAGTTTCCAGGTAGTTTTTGGTGAGAATTGTTCCACATGTAGATGTATTTTTGATGTGTTTGTTGGGGGAAGTGAGCTTACCCTGCCATCTTGATCCTTCCTCCCTCTCTCCCCTCCTCACCTCTCCCTTTCTCTACTCACAGAACCTGTGGTTCCTGGGGTTCTTTTTCATCTACCCCAGGAGCAGGAGTCTTGTGCACATTCATCTGGGCTTGGACCCAGCATTATAATTTGGCACCTTTCAAAGAGTGTCTGTGTTGGCAGCTTTCATCCATTTGTTTAACAAATACTCATTAGAGCCCTACTCTAAGCTCCGTCCTGGTCTGGGGCTACTGAGGTGAATAAGACAGATGTGGCCTCTGCTCTCATGAAGGTTAGTAAGGGGAGAAAGGAATGAGCAAATACACAAGGTGATTTCGGTGATACGTGCCATGAGGAAAAGAAAGCAGGGTGATGGGGGAGAAAGTGACAGGCTGTCAAGGCAGGCCTCACAAAGGGGTGACACTTGAGACCTAGATGATCAGACTGCATCAACATCAGGCAGGATTCTTTGTTGCAAATAACAGGCTTCGACTCTGGTTAACGTAAGCAGAAAAGGAACACGCTGTAAGGGTATCAGGTAGCTCAGAGAGTGGGCGAAGGCCTGGAAGATTAGGCTGGCCACAGAGGCGGTTGCTAAAGGAGGCTGGTGGCCAAAACACTGACCAAAGTCGTGCCACAGAGGACTCTAGTTAGGACCTGGCCACCACTGCTCTGGATACTGAACTTGAACCCTGGACCCACTGGCATGCCGCCACCAGAGGGACCTCCAAAGTGGGCCTGATGGCCTGCCCCAGACCACAGGTTTGTTCACAGGTGAGCAGGAGTTCGTATCCCTCGCATGCAGAGTGAAAGCCACAGTCTTTATAGTCCTATGTGAGCCGGTGCTCGGTTCCCCTACGTCCTTGTCTACCGCTCTTCCCTGCTCTGCCCACGCGGCTCTCCTTGCAAGTCCTGTCCCGCCAAGCCCACCCCCACCTCTCGGGGCACTGGCTCTTCCCTCCATTTGGAACACTTTCCTCAAGTCTCCCCCTAGCTCCCTCCTTCACCTTCTCCAAGTCTTAGCACCAAGTCACCTTCTCTGGAGGCCACCTGACCTCCTTATTTAAGCCCAGCCTTCCCAGCCCACATGATTCCTTTATACCCTTTTTTCCCCCTTGTCATCTTTTAACATATCATTATTATATTTACTATTCATTTACCGTCTCGCTGATGAATCTGCCCCAGGTAGCTAGACCAGTGGCCGGCCTTACAGTTAACACCCCAAGCTGCTGGGTGAATACAGAGATGACTGCATAGTGTGCTGATCCTGCTGTAACAGGTCTTGGGAGGCATGAGGTGAGTCCTGGATCTGTCATTTGTGATTCTGCACAAATATTTTAACCCCTCGGAGATTTTGTTTCCCCACCTGTAACCTCAAACAGGGTCTTGGTTCAGAGTAAACAAGACAGTTCGGGTGGGGCCAGTCCCAGTTGCCAGGCTCTCGTTCTTTTATGCCCACCCACTCAAATCTATTAAAATGAGACTTCCAAGCCAACAGGATCTCAATGAACGTTTCCATTTACTTTAGATTATATGTCATTATAAATATTAACAAATAAGACTTAAAAAGGACACCTTCGGGTAAGTCAGACGAAAGTACAAAAGTTGTGTGTGGGGCTGCAGTTTAAGGACGGTTTCTGCAACCGTCACATGATAGCAAAACGGTGGTAAGCAGTGCACGAGTCTGCGTCGAAGACAGCCAGAGTCCATGCATTGGGAGGTTCTCTCGGTTGGAGAAGAAACAAAGGGAGGACATGCTCGGGCCAGGAGGTGCAGTTCCTCGCTCTCGCCACTAGAGGTCAGGAGGTTACCGCTTCGGGGTTGGAAGACGGGCCCGTTGGGTATTGGCTAGTGGTGGCGGTGGACGGGACTAGGGAGAGGGTAGGGGTGCAGGTGGATGTCGAGTGAGCATCTGGCGACCCCCTCGTTACTGACACCTGACTTTGGAATGACCTTTTTTGCTTCAAATTCCTTGACTGTGTGGGGCTGATGGGCCAGAGGAAAGATGTCAGTTTGGGGTCAAAGGCAGAGCTGATACTGCAGCTTCTCAAAGCGGTTTTTCTTTAATAGAGATACAATCTGCAAGGGTTCCAGAATAGTGCCAGAGTCCTAGTGGAGGTTCTGTCACTGCCTGGGGGGCCTCCTGGCCCTCCTCATCTAGGGCTGGCTGTTCAGAAGACCCACCTCCCAACCTGACTGTCCCTATGGTCAACTGGAACCATTTTTCAGGCCCAAGTCTGCAATAGAAAGCCTCGGACCAGGTGTCTTGAGTTCTTGTCCCAGCTGGGCCCTGTACAGGCACCTGCTTGCTGGGCCTCAGCTTCTCCATGTGTCTGATAAGGAAGCTCTCCTAGGTAAGGCTCTAGGCGTACTTCTAACTTTGCCATTCAGCATTTCCACGTGTTCACAGGGATCCTGTGAGGCTCCTTTCTGAATGAGGCCACCCCCAAAACGGCAAAGCTAAGAAGATACCCAGACCTCACCCAGACACAAGGCTCCTCAAAATAGACCATCTCTCTCTTATTTTGACTTTAGGCTCCCAGAGTTTCCCCCATTCCAGCTGTATGGAGAAAAGTGAAGACCTTGTCTCAGTCCCCTCGAGGAACCAGGGCCTGGCTCACAGGTTCAGATGTTCAGTGGCTGAATTCTGGGACCGGGCAGTAGAGACTGCTGAGGAAGCCCTAAGTGGCACAGACGATTTCAAAGCCATCTAGAAGCCAAGGCAGCTGGACCACAGGCCGAGTCCCCACACCTCCATCACCCACTGGAGTTTACCGTGTCTTCACCTGAGTATCTCTGCTGAGCCCTAACAGCCCAAAAGGGAGGGGACTGGGGAGTACTGTCCCCCAGGCAACCGGAGGACATGGCAGTCAGAAGACCTGAGCTTCAGTCCTGCTTCACCCCCTCGCAGCTGTGTGACACTGGTATCTACTCAGCCTCTCTGAATCTGTTTCCTCATCTATCAAACGGGGATGAGAGTTAAGCCCATCTCATAGGGTTGTGAAGAATCGTTTAGACAGTGCATGTAAAACCCTTGTCATGCACAAAGCCTTCTTAGGAAAAAAACAAAGGAGGTGGGGCAGGGGCCATGAACATGGTCTGCCCCAGCTGTGGTAGCGCTGGAAGGCCTTGGGTAAGTCACTTTCCCTTTCTGGACTCCGTTTCCCATCAGTGCAGTGATGGGTTGAACACAAAAATTCCTGGGTTCTGCATTTGTTCATCCAGTGTTGAAAACCCCTTGGTTGGCAGTAAGAGTTTGGGGCTTCAGGCCTGGGCCCAAGATTCTGATGCCCTCAACCCCTTCCTGGAGACCCTGACCTGGGGTGCAGGGTGGCTCTCTTTCTAATCCTGGAGGACAGAGCCAGCCCTGCAGGCCTTCCCAGAAACAAGGCCCTGGACTGCTGCCAAATACTCCTGAAAGGGACAGCAGTAGGGTGAGGATGTGCAGGCCACCACGCGGGGTCCTGCACTTCCCAACTCTGAACCCAGAAGGGCCTGGGTGGAGCGTGAGAACAGGAGGACTTTTTTATTCTTTTTGTGGAAAGAAAAAGAGACTCTCTTCTTGACTGTAGCTGACCTGATGCCTCTGGGAACAAGAGGCAGGATCCAGCTTCCTCAGGAGGAGAAAGAGATCCAAAGGTGGGAGCGCTGGGCCTGTGTAAGCCTCCACCCATGGCTACAAATCCAGGTTGGCCTGGCAGCTAGAGGTGGGGTGGGAGCAGGGCTGAGTGTCATGGCCCCTGTGTTCCACTCCTACCAAACCCTTCCCCTGCTTCCCGCCCAGAGGGACCGGTCCCTGACGTGCACTGGCCTCCCCCTCTTGTCTGCCTAGAAGCTCCACTCACCCTTCAAGGACTTGTTGAAGCATCACTTCCTCCAGGAAGACCTCCCTGCTCTTCCAGAAGTCAGTCCAGAATCTGCAGCATGTGCAGGTGGGTCAGGCTGGCCTTGGCAGTCCTCACACCCCTGTTGTAAAGGTTTGTTTCCAGCTCCCTAACTAGATGGCAACCTCCCTGAGGGCAGGCCCTGGGTCTCATTCATCCCCAGGGGCCTGAGGAATCACTAAGTGAAGTGCTTGCTCTTTGCCCACGTTCACTGGGAGCTCCCAGAACTTCACCGGACTCCTGGCTCTCAGGTCAACTTTTCCCCTCCCAGTCAAACCAGAGATGAAGAGATGTAGTCAGACCCTTTTGGGAATGAACTTTCCTCACAGTCCTGTCCTCCCCATAACGCCCCTCTCCCTGATGGTTGCCCTGCACTCCTGTTCTCAGCCTGGGGTCCCTTCAACTCACTCCCTGCTGATCTCTAGTAGGTCCTTGTCCCCTAGACGGCCCCATTCCCTTCCTCTGGGTGGGTGCTGAGGCCAAGGTCCTCTCCCCCCACCTCCAGCCCTCTTGGGCCCTAAGGGGCCAAAAGCAGGCCCAGCCCTCTGCCCTTGCTGCCCCTTCGGAGAGGCTGGGCCTCCTACAGCCTCCGAATGGGGGCTGCAGTGGCTCTGTGTCCGAGCAGGCGTCCTGGATCTCCCCCAATGTGGGGGTTGAGGCCCTTAGTGGCAGCTGAGGAAGCCCAGGGCCTGGCCGGCGCTAGGCCAGGTACCGGGCAGGGGTGGGCGCAGTGGGCGGGGCAGGTCAGTCGCTGAGAACAGCCCCCGGGAGCTCGTTGGTGAGTGTGTGCCAGCGCTCGATCCGCTTGTCCTTGTTCTTCAGGCAGTCAAACCAGTGTTTCAGACGCTCTCCCTTGGCGTTGATGCCCAGAACCACACCACCTGCAGCAGGGCCACAGTGACTCTCAGGGTCCCTGTGGAACCAGTGCCCCCCAACCCCCCCTCCCAGACTCTCTAGCCTGCCCCCTGGCTCTGAGGGTGGACAGTGGTCTGACCGCTATGCCACACTCTCGGCTCCCTCGGATCAGGGCCCGGGGATCCTGCCCTTCCTCTGCCCAGGACCAGGGCAGCTCCACTGTGCACAGCCATTAAGACCACCAGGACTTTGGGGCCACAAAGGCCTGGAGTCCAGCCCGAGGGGCTGACCATCATCACTTCTCACAACTGCTCCACCACAGACTGCTGTGTGAGCTGGCCAGGCCTCTTTCCCTCTCTGGGTCAGGCTCGAACTTGTCTGAGGCCTCTCTGGTGGCAAGATGTTTATGGCCCTGGCTTTCACCAGGAAGGTAGGATTGGGGCCTGATTCAGGGCCACTGCCCTTTGCTAAATAGGTGTCTCCTCACCAATGAAATCGTTGGATTTTCCAATGTCATAATCCCAAACGGTGATCTCCAGGGTCTTCTTGGCCAGGTCCCCGTGCTTGATCTCATAACAGAATTCCTGGTGGCCAGAAGGGGAGTGGCTGGGAGGGTGGCCAGGGCATAGTAGTGGATGATGGTGGACTCTCACCCACCTCACCCACTTCTGTCTAAGAGCCCGGCTGGGGTCCTTAGGGTCCACTTCTCTCCAACCCACCTGTCACTGAAGCTGCTTTTCTCAAGACCCTCGAGAGTCTGCTTAGTGCCCAAAGCACACTTGGCGGCCTTGGTGTGCTTGACCTCTTTTGGGTCTGACTCTGGTGACCATTCCCCTTCTTTGTGGAACCCTCTCTGCCACCAGTTGCCTCCAACATCTGGTGTCCCCCTCACTCTGGCAGTATCTCCTCGGCCTTCTCTGCTGGCACCTGAGTCACCCAGGCTCTGCCTGAGGCCCTTCTCCAGCTGTACCCACCTCCCCCTCCTGCTGCTGGGTTCCCCTTTCCACCTCCACATCACCATGGCTACAACCCCTTCCCCTCCACCTGCACAGCCTGGCCTCACTCCGCCACTCCCACATCCCCTGGCTGGGGCGCTCTCCTGCAGCCCCTTCCCACCCTCCAGCTCCCACAGTGCCCTTTGGAAAACCCAGTTCCTCCAGGGCCCCCAGCCCCTTGTACCTCATTGAACTCTGGGTTTAGGGTTTTCTTCTTTACCGCTGTCTTATGTTTGGATTTCTTGTCCACATCTGGTTTCAGGTATCTGGAATTAAACAGATAAGCAGAGGATGGGACAAAGCTCTGGGTACACATGGAGCCAGCGGGGCTTGGAAGAGCTTTGTCCCTAAGGAGAGATTCCCCGGCCCCCGTTTGTCCTAATCATCGGATGTCCCCAGCACTGCTCTGTGGGAAAAGGTGAGTGGTCAGCTGCAGTGGCAGAAGCAAGTGGTTCCTTCATCATTCACAGTGGCTTCCTGAGGCTTCCACAGAGCCCCTCCGTCTTTCCCCCTAGGAAAGAGGATTTCCCTATTTCTGAAAGTCTAATTTTCACAAACACATTTCCCACCAGAAGAACATTTTTAGCAGAGTTGGTCCCTTGTTACAGCTTTTCTTTTTTAAATAGCAGATTACGGAGATAGAATCTGCAAGCTATACAATTCATTCTTCTCCAAGGTATAATGCAGCAGTTTTTAGTATAGTCCCCGAGTTGTACAACCATCGCCGCTACCTCACTGTAGCTCTGAGGAAGGAAAAAGTCCTTTTGGGCAGTAACAGTGCTGTTTCCTACAGGGAGAGGGAAGCCCTACTTGCAGACCTGTCCCCTCCACAGGCATCAGGGCCTTAGACTTTGATGCAGAACAGCTGTCTTCATCTGGGGCTGAGAGAGGTGGTGGGACTTGCCCAGGGTCACACAGCTGGTGCTCAGAAGTCAGGACCTCTCCTTTGCAAAGCTGCTCACCCTGTCCCTGCATGGACACCAGAGTGACAGTTGCCCTGCTCCTGCTGAGGGCGTGGACCTCCTCTGTCTTACCTGCCACCAGCTGCCTGGTGCCCTGCCCAGGTGGGTCAGCGAACACAGAAAGTGGTGGTGTTATTATTACATAAGTCATCGGGGTTCATTATAGAAACACTGGAAATATGTATTGACAGAAGTTGGGGGTGGGGGAGAGAAATGAAGACATGGTCGCACAAATACCTGTTCTTTAGCCACTTTATACAGCTATCAACAATTGGAAACCACCGCGTGTTCCTCAACAGGAAGCGACCTGGCTGACAGCTTTCAGATTCTCTACCTGACGGACGACTGCTTGGCATTACAGACCTACAGACCGAACTCCAGCCGCCACCGGCTCTCCAAAGTGTTAGGTTATGTGGGAGAAGCTGGAGTCAAAAGGCAACAGCCACACTGCACGGTCGCCTTTATAGGAAATCTGGAAAAGGCAAAACTATTGGGACAAAATAAATCAACGGTTGCCTGGGGCTGGGGACCCTTCTGGGGCGACGGTATCTGTATCTTGACCGTGGTCGTTACGAGACGGTCTACATCAGTCCCAACTCAGGGGGTGAAGCCTACTGTATGTGAATTATACCTCAATAAATCTGACTTTTTAAAACAAGTTGGGGGTTCCCTTAAACCCCCACCCAGAGAGGGTGAGTTTCTTCAGTTCCTTACAAGCTCCCATATACTTCTTGACTCATCTTTGCCTGTTTTGCTTTGGGGGTGAGGAGGAGGGACGGGGGCCCTGCACAGTGGCAGTGTCTCTCAGTCCTGCTTTCAGAAGCCCTGAAGGGAAGCTATGCTGGGCTCCCCATGCCCTCAGCACTGCACAGCCAGTGTCCATCTAGTGACCCTCACCTGGCCACCAGGCCCCCATGCAGCCCCAGCTAGAGGTTGTCCTCTGCTCTGCCCCCAGGCCTCTGTGCTGTCTCCTGGCCTGTGTGGGTGAGGAGTGTACCCTGGGCAAGTCCCAGGGGCCCCCTACCTGCCCTGGCCACTGGAGCCTCCTGACAGTGCCACCTCTGGTCCCTTCTGCACAGCGACTATTGCTCACCTGAGGCCCCCAGAAGACACCACAGGGTGGGAGAAGGAAGGGGTTGCCCAGGGCAGAACAGCAAGTTGCTTGAGTTTCCTCAGTACCTCTGGGTGTAAACTGGAGATGGTAACAGAAGTGCCACCCGGGGCTGTCACGGGGGTCAGAGAGGATTAGCACAGCCCTCGGTGCTTGTTAGTGATGAGCGTTATCATCTCAGTTACTCCACAGAGCTGGATCTGGGGTCAGCCTCCAGCCTGGGGAAACAGGTAGCTGTCACCTGGGGTGAAGTTTATAAAAATAAGGGTGCCAACAAAAGGCCATCTAGGTTAGCACCTCAGCATCCTCCACCTGGCGCTTCCCTGTGGTTCTCTTCTTGGGGTCCCAAGTGCTCTGCTCAGAATCTAACCTGTGCCCTTATTTCCCCTGCTTTTAGCAAGGAGGGCACCCATGGTCCATGAAGGGGCCTTGCAGAAATAGGGAGCCCTGAGGAGGCCTGAGCAGCAGCCCCTGCACCCCACCCCAGGGAATCAGATGTGGGGTTGCTAGGCCACTGGGAGCCTCCCTCTCATGCAGGGGGCCACCCACACAGCTGCCTGTCCTTGGAAGGCCACGCTGACCCCGCCTGTGGCTACGGGGTGGGGCGGGGCTGCAGTGGGCCCAGCAACTCCCACCCCTGTGGCAGGGGAGCCCCCGTGCGGTGGACTGGCCCTGCACGCCTGCCCCTGCCTGCTCATGGGAGTTGGCTGCATCCTCTGTTGTACCAGGTGAAGCCCTGCTTTCTGAGTAACCCAGCACAGGACCCTGGGGTTCCTGTCAACTTGGCAGGTGGGCACTAAGCCTGATTTTAAAATCTCACATCATTTTGACTTCAGATCATATTTCCTTCTGTAAGAAAACCCTAGCATCACAGACACAGGTAGAGGCACCTCCCTCCCTCCCCAGAGACCATCACTACCGTATCACACTGCATGCTCCCCTCTACAGTTTGCTTTGGGCTCAGCACGCTTGTCATAGCTGTCCACGTTAATTCACCTGGTCCTAATGTGTTCACTTCAACTGCACAGTACTCCATTGTACACACACGCCACATTTTATCAATCTACTCCTCTGCTGACGAACAGCGGGCTATTTCCAGCTTATCACTATCACAAGCAACGCTGCAAAAGCAGCTTTCCACCGTGCCTGCATCTCTAGGAACCAGACCTGGGAGGGAGATGAGGTGGCCACAGGGCACACACAGCTTCCTACGTTACCAAATATCACTTACTTGCCTTCCAATCCTTTTAAGAGTCTCCTAATTGTCTTCTGAGTCTGCACAGCATTTCCTCTCAAAGTGGTCTCTCATCCATCCCAAAGCACTGCTTTGCCAATAGTTAAGGTTGGGGCCCAACTTGTTTTTTATGCAGAAAACCAGTAGTCCCTGTTACGGCCTTTGTCACCTGGCCTCCTCACCATCCCCTGTGGCCAGGCCCATCCCTGTCTCTGTATCTTAACTCCCCATCCCTTTTCATGAGCAGAAATACCTCCTTTCCGCTAAGCCACCCTTCAAGACAGTCTCGGCACGAACGCAGACCAAGATCCACCTTTTGTTCATGGACGGGCCCAAGGCACGGATGGTGGCCACCGGGACACCTGCTTCATGCCTCTCCAAATGGCCACCAGCTCCTGTCTGCCCCTCAGCTAGGATCACAGCCTGTCCTGGCACAGGTCACCTGCTATGGCCCCTGAATGTCTGTCCCCAGCACCATCATGAGCCCCACCTGGCAGGGCTGGGTGGAGCCTTACCTGCTCATGTGGCACCACATAGGCTGGGCACGTGGGGGCTGGGCTAAGTCCTGGCAGAGCACCTTCACTGGACCCCTGGCCTCCCAGCATGACTCAAACTCACAGGGAGGCCTGAACTGGCCATTAGGAGATAACTCTATCTGTGTGACTGGGGAGCCACTTGACTGCTCCAGGCCTCAGTTTCCTCATCTGAGCAATGGGGCTGGCCAGACTCAACAAGGAGCTCGGAGGGGAGCACAACCTTGTGGGCGAGGTGCCCCAGTGCTTCATTCACACAACTACTTGCCACTCCAGCAGCTGATCCCAACACACGGGCCTCCTGTCCCTCGAGGAGAGGAAGGGGAGGAGGCGGCGGCCGGCGCCGCACACTCACGTTTTCACGTAGGGGTCCGAGTAGCCATTGGCGTCCATGGCAGCCAGGTGTGCGCAGCGCACGATGCCCACCAGCAGGCCCTGTTTCTGTGAGCTGTACTTGAGGGAGATGAGGATGCGGCCCCGCTCCTCCAGGGACTTGTCTTCCGACTTGTCTACCTGTGGGGAGGGTGGGCGGTCACTTGGCTGTCCTTGCCTGCTCCCCCAACTTTCACAGCCACAGACCCAGGCCAAACAAAGCCTACAGGATGGTGAGCGGTCACCCTCGCCCCAGCCCCCTGGAAGGTGCCTCCTGGAGCCTCTCAGGGTGTAGGGGGTGCCCCACTGGGGAGAACCCAGAAGACAGAGCTTGGCACACTGCCAACCCCAGGGGCAGCTGGGAGGCAAGTGGGGAGTGGCCCAGGCCCCTCCGTCCCAGTAGCTAGCTGCCCAGTGCCCCTTCTGGGGTCAGATCTCAACTCTAGGTTTCCCACTCCTGCCCACCCCACACTTTTCCATTCATTGCCCTCCTGAGATCACCCATTTCCACCTTCCAGCTGCTACTCACCTGGAGCCCCTCACCTTTACCCTCTGTCCACCCAGCCTGAGCCCCATGACCCCCGAGGGCTCCTCCTAGGCTTCTCTGCCAAGCTCCTCTCATATGCAATCCCTTTGCCCTCAACTGTCCTCTGCCTGGCACTAAAGTGGTGCCTCATGTGGCCCCTGGTAGGCAGGGGCCGTGCCTGCACCTCTGGAAATGGGGCTCCTATGGGATGAAGGAAGGACCACTGCCCCCAACTCCCACACCCAGAGCAGACATGGCTAGCTGATCACTGAACTTGCCCTGAGCTCAAACGCAGCCGCAGCACCTTCACACAGTGCTCAGGCAGCCGTGACCCGTAGGTGAGATGAGGCAGCTGAGATTTAACTATCTGCCACTCAGGCCCAGGGCTTCCTGTGTGATAGCCTCACTAAACCATGGCTCTTGTGCTTGCTATGTGATGTGGGAAAATTAAACAGTATAAAAGAGCAGGGATATTTCCAGTTGGTTTTCTAGGGTGGGATATACTTTGGATCGTTTCTCATGAAGACCATTGAACTGGGCATCGTTCAGTGTCTACTAAGAACGAATAAGGTTTACAAGACTATGTAAAATCTAAAAGGGACCATCAAAATGAATCTGCACTGCTGAGCGATCATCCCCAGCTGCATGCTTGTCACTGTGGGCCCCTGAACCAGACAAAGGGACTCCTAGCAAACTCAAGCGAGGTTCAGCAATGCCCTGACCATGCCCGTGCACAGGCACACATGCTCTCACGCACCTCTGTGCACAAAGCGTGCTCACACTCGCATTCCACACTCTCAATGCAGATACACATATGCACACTCTGCTAATACAATTCACACTCACACCACAGGTGTTTGTTTATGCCGGGGACCAAAACTCAGGAACACAACTCCAGCAGGAATTGGTGTTGCCTTTTGTAAGTGACATAGATCATTTGGAAAAACTGGGTCACCTGCGGTTAGTGACTAATAATAAAAAGGTTATCTCCATCACACAAATGTCTCAGTGGGAGGGAACGTGACAAGGGAATCCAATATGCAAAAAGGCAGAGCTGGGATTCTGGGAGGAAATCTGACCTCAGGTCACTCGTTTCAGGGCTCCATCAGGCCAGGCTACACTGAGCATGCGTCCTAGGACCCAGGGGACAGGCACTCAGCTGGGTTCTGTCCTCTCGAGCTCTCCCCTTGCCTGGGACTTCCAAGGGGGTGGGGAGGGGAATGTCCTGGGGAGAGGACTGTGCCCTGAGACCACGCAGTCCCTGAAGGCCCAGGTTTCTTAGATCCTGGGGCCCTGAGGCCTCCTGGCCAACCCCTCCCAGCTCCTCTGAGCTGGGTGAAGGCAGGCCTCAGAGAGGGGAGGGAGTAGGGCGTGGAGAGAGGGAGGGAGGGAGGGATTGCTGAGAGACTCTGGGAGGGCTCAGCTGCTGCACACAGCCAGGGGGCAAAATCGGTTTTGACATCATTTTCAAACAATTGCCATTTCTAGGAAAGAATTATTTTCTGTCTCCTCTGGGTATCTCACAGGCTCCTCACGCCTAACATGTTCCAGTTGAGCTCCAAGAATCCCCCAGCTGCTTCTCCCACGGTCCTCTGCATCCCAGTTAATGACCCTCCATCCTTCCAAGTGCTTGGGCCCCATGCCTGAGGATACTGATCTACCCACACTTCTCCCCTTCTCCGCTGCTGCACCCCCCAGGCCTGGTCCTACTCTTCCCTCCTTCTCCCTCTCTGCACCCTCGCCCTCCATTCCCTCCCATTCTTAGGAGCCTGTTAAAATGTGCTCAGAAGCCTTGGCACCTGCCTAGCACCCTCCCGTGGTCCTTCTCACTCAGGATAAGGCCCAAGTCCTCCCACGCTGCCCACCCTGACCTCTCCTTTCAGCTCCCAGGACCCCCTCCCCTCGTTCTCTCTACCCCACTCAGTTGATCTCTTGCCTGCGCCTCCCACAGGCCAGCTTCGCACTTTTCCACATGGGGCTTTGCACCTGCTGTTCCCTCTGCCTGGAAGAGTCCCTGCTTGACGGGCGAGGCCTCCCAGAGCACCCATCCAACTCACTAGTCCTGCTTGTGCTTTCCTGCTTGGCCCTGATCCCTGCCTAACAGACGACCTGTTTGGTTATTTTATCTCATTTTTGGTGCCCAAGCTTCATGAGGACAGGGAGATATGTCTCCCCAGCACCTGCAACCATGCCAGGCACATAGTAGATGCTCAGTTAGTGCTCCTGGCCCTGCACTCTCAGCCAGGCAGGCCCTAGACGGCTGCAAAGCCCGTGGCTGGAGGGAGCGAGCGGCCCACTCACCGGCAGCTGCTTCTCCAGGCAGATGCTGAACGTCTTGGTGTGGTTGGGCTTCAGCTTCTTGAGGGGCACCCGTGTCTCCCCAATGAATTCATTGTGGCGGAATTTGTCCTCATCACAGACGGAGATCCTGGAGGGCAAGGGGCCTCTCGGTTTGCTTCCAAAGTCAGTGGGGATTTACAAGCAGTGATGGTGGTGGTGGTTGGGGTTGGGCGGGCAGGGCCAGCCCCATGGACCAGGCCGGGTGGGGTGGGGGGAGCCAGAGGCCAGGGGCCTCACCTACCGCAGGGTCTTTCGGATCATGTCTTCGTCCGTGATCCCATAGTAAGTGAGCGTCTCGTTCCACGTGGGGTTCAGAGTGTTTCGGAGAGTTTTAGTTCTCAGCTTATTTGCCTGGAGAGAGAAAAAATGATCTTCTGAGCATCAAAGAGTGTGGTGGGCAGGGTAGTGGCCCCAAAGACGACCACGTCCCAACCTCCTGAACCTGTGCATGTGCGGTCTTCCCTGGCAAAGGGGGTTACGGTTGTTAATCAGCTGACTTTAAAACAGGTGGATTGCCAGGGGAAGGTATCGCTCAGCGGTAGAGTGTGTGCTTAGCATGCACAAGGTCCTGGGTTCAATCCCCAGTACCTCTACTAAAAAATAAATGAAAAATTAATTTAAAAATATATAAATAAACTTAATACCCCCCTCCCCCCAAAAAAAACCAAAAATAAAAAATAAAACAACAACCAAAAAACCAGGCAGATTGTCAAGATGATCTGGGTGGGTCACGTCATTACGGGGCCCTTCAAAGCAGAAGAGAGAGTCAGAGACAGACGTGACGAGGGAAGAAAGGCAGAGGCAACACCAGCTTTGAAGATGGAGGGAGGGGCCATGAGCCAAGGAAAGGGGGGTTCCTCTAGAAGCTGGAAATAGGCTGGAAATAGCTTCTCCCCTAGTGCCTCCAGAACGGAATGGAGCCCTGATGACATCTGATTTTAGCATGGTGGGACCTGTGTCGGAATCGCACCCTGCAGAACTGGAAAGGTAAGAAATTTGTAGTGCGTGAGCCACAAAGTCGGTGGTAATTTGTTAAGGGAGCCTTAGGAAATGAAAACAGGGGGCTCCTGCCTCCTAGGGGTGCATGTGTGTGTGTGTTGTGTGTGTGTGTGTGTGGTGTGGTGGGGAGGGTGTCTACAGGAGGCGGTGGGGCTGGGAACCTGCCTGTGGGACTGGATTCTCTCCCTCACACCTCTCTGCCTTCGCTAGGGCTGTTCCCTGCCTGGAACGCACCTCTCCTAGAGAATGCCTGGAAGCGCAGGGTAGGGAGTGACCCATCCAAGCCACCTATGGCCTCCCCTCCTTCCCTGGTGCTTCCGGAGATCCTGGTTCTTAAACTCCTTACCTGTGTTCCCCCTGCAGACTCTGAGCTCCATATCTGAGTCCCTCTGATGTCTGCCACAGTGACCTAGGCTTTGAAGTTAGACAGCCCTGGGTTCACATCCAGCATCACCACTTACATAAGCTCTGTGGAGCCCAGTGGGTTTACCTGCCCTCTGTGAGGGTCGGGCTCCCCACTGTGAAAAGGGCATGACAACACCTCTCTCTCAGCACTGCTTTCAGACCTCTTTCTAAGAAGGCTGCGCTCTGTGGGGAACCCTACGGGAGGCCCCTAGGACTCAGCAGCCAGGTACTGTGGACTCTAGAGACACACAGTCACTGAACTCCGGGGTTGGGCACCTGCCTCGGTCCTCGGCCCTCACAGCCCTGGGGTCCTCTGGGCGGCATGAGGATGCTGGGGCCTGGAGTGGGAGGAGGGCCACTGCCACTTCCCCCACAGCCCTGCCCTCCCTACAGAGGGAATAATCACCCCTTTTGGGGAGGCCCCCCAGGGTCAATGGGAGTCCCAGCCCGACACACTCATCCAGGGAGTTTGGGCCCCAAAGTTAACTCAGGCCCCAGCAGTCTGTGGGTGCTCAGCCTGGGGATTGCCACTTGGGGGCAGGACTGGAATTGTCCTGAGCAGTGTCAGGGGAGGCCCTCTGCCCAGGAAGGTGCCCCATTGCAGATTCTTCTTCTCTGTCAGGTCAGGGCCAGGAAGGACGTCCCCATCTTTGGCTTCTGAGAAAGAGGCCAGGACTAGAACACCAGCCACTGGGCTCTGCTGCTCACACTCCTGTGTCCTGTGTCCCATATCTGTCTGCCTCTGCCCTGGTCTCTACTTGGAAGCAAAGCTGCTGGACTCCAGTTGAGTCCCTGCTGGCGTGGGGTCTGCCCAACCCACCCCTTGGGATGTCTGTGGGTCCCAGGGCCAGGGCAGGACCCAACTCTGAAAAGATGATGTGACTTTCCCTCCCATGAAATTACAAATAAAACAACACTGAACCATAAGACGTATGAAAGGAAGTCTACTCAAGTTCTGATCTAGCACCAAAGGTCACCTGTCTTTTCCTCTCCTTTTGTTGATACACCTGTTGGGCTGGCCTGTGTGTTGGGTCATCTCGCATGGGAATAAGGATTCTGTAGTCAAATAATTTGGGCAGATGCCCACCACTCCATCTCCCTTGTAAAGCATCACAGAGCAGCCCATCAATAAAGGCTCTGATAAGTCCCGCAGCAAAGAAACCTGTTTAACAATGTTTTCCAATGTTATTTGGCCACAGAACCCTTTGCACATAGTATTAATCTCCAGCTGAGGATGTTTTTTATAAAATACTGGCAGGGAAATTCTACGGGGGAGTTTCCTCAACTTAGCAGGCAGGTAGTGCTGACTCACGTTCCCTGGGAGGTCTGGAGGGTGTGGACTGACTGGGTGCTCTGGGTGGAGGTGGAGTGAACCCATCAGCTTGCTTGGGCTCCGAGTGGGTGTGGGAGCTGCAGGCCTCCCTGGATGCCCCAAGCCCAGCCTGGGCCCCAGTTGCAGGGCTGGTCAGCAGGCCTGGGGCAGGGCCCTCACCTTACTGGCTCCTGGCAGCAGGTGCAGCTTGACATAGGGGTCCGCCAGCCCATTGTGGTCCATCGGCTTCAGGCCCTGAGCAGAGGAGAGGCAAAGGGTGTAACTGGGGGGCTGGGGACACAGAGCAGTCACGGCCTCCAGGCACCTGGGTCAGCAGGCATCCTTGCTCCTGGGCCTCCTGGCTGGGTCCGTTCATGGCCCTCTTCACAGAAGCAACCCGGCCCCGCACCCCCAGAACGGGAGGTGAGGATGGCTCGGTGCTGGTACACTCCTCCTCCCCGCAAATGTCTGGCCCTGGGCAGGCGACTTGGGGCATCTTTGTCAGATGAGCTTTTCTCTTTCTCTCCTTATCATGGAGGCCAGGTGACTCACCTTTCTCTGAATAAGGGCCTTGTTACCCTGCTGTACTCGGGCCCTTTCCTCTTCCTGTCCCCCCTCCCCCAGCTCGGCAACTTCTCTCATTGACCCCAAGTCCACATGACCCTCTGTCCACTCAGCCACACGTGTCCCCCTGTGGCCATGGGAAAATGTCCTACATCTTGGACTCCAGGCTCAGTTTCTGTCTGGCTTTGCCACAGCTCTCAAAGCTCTCAACCAGTCTGTGTCCATGGAAGCCACACAAGCTGGCCGGCCACAGAGGGTCCCTCCACAAGATGGCACCCCTCACTGACTTCCAACAACCAGTCAGCGTGAATAGCCAGGGTCCCCATGGGACCATCAACAGACGGGGCTCAGTGGACCTCATATGGGCTCCTGTTTATATTTTCCTTCTGGGACGGCACACAGGGATGTAGGGAGGCAGCTGTGGCCTGTGTGGGGCTGAATGGGCAACCCCACGACATCATTCAAAGAGGAACTGCAAGTCATGACTGGCCCACCTCCCAGGGCGGCCGAGGTCCTTCTCTCTCCCTCCCCATCTTGGTTTGGAGGAGCCCCCAGGTGGGTCCTTCCAACTTCTACCAACCACTGCTCTGTTCCTGGGAAGGGGCACACAGGTTTTAGAGCCAGGCTGGCCTGGGTTTAGGTCTCAGCTTCTGCACTTACTAGCCGGGTAAGTGAGTGCGTTCTCCTGAGCCTCAGCTTTAGCATCTGTAAAAGGGGTTAACAGTCCCCACTTCCCAGGGCTGGGGAGAGAGGTGAGGAGGCAATGCTGACGCAGGGCCTGGCTGCTGGGGGATTTGCTCCCCTTCCCTGACATGCAGGCCGCTTGGAAGATGCCAGAGAAGCAGCTGAGCTGGGGTGGCATCTGAGCTCTGCCCTGCTCCAAGGGGACAGCTTCCCTCCCTAGCTGGGCGGCTCCTCCCAACACAAGTCTGTCATCCCACCTCTCACCCTTCCCCATGAAGGTGGAATTTCCCAGGACTGGTGGTTCTGTCAGAGTTTTCCCAGTTGCGTTGTGGATATGAGTGCCCGCGTGTGTGTGTAGTGGGTGGGGCGTTTGCATCAGGGCAGCATCAGGTCCTGAGCATTTACTTAATGCTCACGACAGCCGCATAGGTGGGGACAATTAACTGTCTTACAGATGAACAAACTGAGGCTGCTCTGCTCACCAAGAGGGAGGGTTAACAAGCTAGGGTCCAGAGCAGAGGCATCTGGCCTTCTCCCAGAGACCCCCGAAGGGTTCCGCCTGTCAGCTTCAGCCTTCCCACTGCCTGGGGTTCCTCCCCACACCCCAGCTCCTCCCATGCCTGTACCACCACATTCCCTACAGAACCGGATCCAAGCAGAGGATGGGGTGCACCATGGTTGGGTGCTCCCATCCCCCACCCGCAATGCCTTGAAAGACACACTCCCAAGTGGATATGCGGGCACCCCACCCCCCACCCCCAGTACACCCACACCCACACCCACACTCTGGGGCCCAGGTAGGGAAGGCAGGGCACACAGCACAGGAGGGGCCTGGTGTCTGGAGGGGAGGAGAGGGCATGGCTCTGGCCAGAGTGGCCTGGCAGCCAGTACCCATTCCCAGCCCCCAGGCCTGGACAACCTCTATACAGCTGGGTGGAGGGAGACGGGAAGGGGTCTGCCCGGGCTGTGCAGCCTGCCCTTCCCCATAGCACAGCTGAGGGTCCTAGGGCAGGTCTGGAGCTCCTGCATCACAGCCCAAGCAGCTCCCAGCTCCCAGAGAGAGCAGGGGCAGGGATGGTGCAGGCCCAGTGGGACACGACTCACCCCTGCCACGCAGTTGGGCTGGGTAGCGCACAGCTGGGGCTATACCAGGCAGTCCGCCCCTCTGGGTGGGCAGAGCCATAGGCAGGATAGGAGGAGGGGCAGAGAAGCTAGTGGGTTGAGGGGCTGGTGGGGGAGCTGGTGGGGGTGCTGGGCCCAGGCCCTTGCACGGCTCTACTGGGAGGGTCTAGAAGGCTGCATGGCCACCCTTACCTTGCGGGAGAACATCAACTTTGGCACCTTCCTCCCAGAGGGAGCGATGCAGTGGGGGGACGAAGGGAACAGTGTGGCTGAGAACACACAGCTGCCAGCCCAGGGGCGGGGGCGCAGCGGGGTTCATGGACACCCACCCCCACCCAGAGAGCAAACTCAGGCCCACTGTACCAGGACTAGCCTCCTGCCCGAGGGCGTCAGCATCCAGAGCCGGGAGGCCCAGGTGCTGGGAACCTCGGGCGGGAGGCATCTGAGTCCAACCCCTCTTCTTGGCCTCTAGGACAGGCCTATCACCTCCCCGCCTTCCCTGTCTCTCTCCATAGCTCCCCAGTTCAGTCCCCTGAAGGCCCCCGCCCCCACTTCATTCTCTCCAGCTTCTCTGTTCTCTTTCCCCCAAAGCGCAGGGCTTTTTAGGGGCAGCTGAGATGACTGAGGCAAGAACTCCCTCCCGGCCCGGCACCTGCAGAAGAGACGCCACCCAGCCAGGACGGGAAACAGGGGTGGCCCGGCCTCGGCCCCAGCGCCTCCCCCGGGGGCGCCTACCTTGGCCTTGCTGATGGTGCAGTGGAGGGCGCTGTTCTCCTGGTCGTAGAGCAGGCTGAAGTCCAGCGTGCCCAGGGCGGCTGTGGACATGGAGGGCTCAGTCAGGTGGGGGCTGCGTGGTGGAGAAGCGTCACCCACCCCGTGTGGCTGGATGAGGTGCCACGGTGACTGCCACCCACTGAGCACCTGCCGCGTGCTGATCCCCCAACCCTGGGAAACGAACATTCCCCCCAGTTTCCTGACGAGGAGCTGAGGCTCAGGAGGGTCAGGCCTGTCCTCAGCCACCGAGGGTGGTGGCCAGGAGTCAAACCTGGGCGGTGGGCCCCTGACCCCCGCACTGAGAAGCGCGGCCTGGGGCTGGTCCAGTGGAGGGGCCACGTGTGCTGGGTGCTCAGCTAAAGGGGTTCCTGCCCTCCTGGTGCAACTGCCAGTCTGGGCTAAATGAGGCTGCAGGCCCTGGCTGGGCTGACTGCCTAGTCACTTGCCGCTCCCCAGCAATACTTGGGGCTAGGGATCCCTGTCTCTCCGGTCCTTTGGTGGCCCCGGGCAGGATGCGAGGAGTCAGCTGGGCCCTCGGGCTGCTACCCCTAACCTCTGAAAGGCAGTGAGTGATTCCTAAGGGCGGGCAGAAGGTTAAGTAATCATTGGATGCAGCTGCTACCCTCGGGGGCGATCACACACGGCAGCCTTTCCGGTGGATGTGGCTCCCAGTATGAGGGTGGGGTTGAGAGTGGGGGCAGGCTTTGGGGGCAAGTCTCCAACAGCAAGATGCACATTCACAGAATGTCTTTAGAAGTCCAGATCCTGCTGTGGGCTGCTGGACTGTCAACTGGCATCCCATTCATTCATTCTTTCCCAAGTGTTTACAATATGCCAGGCCCTAGGAATGAAGGTATCAATAAGGCAGGGTTCCCGCCCTGAGGAAAGCACAGCTTAATGGGAGGAACAGATGAAACAGATTTGCCACAACAGTCTGGTGGGCCAGGATTGATGAGGGGTCCAAGGGGGAGGCCTGGCTTTGATGTGAACTGAGGCCATCAGGGAAGGCTTCCTGGAGGAAGCGACGTTTCACCTGCACCATGAGAAATGAGTAGGAGCTGGCATATACACAGGGGGCTAGGGGAAGGGGCATTCGAACCACAGGCCAACTCAAAGGGTGGGTGGCTGAGTGATGCTGAGGGGAGGGCAGTGCTCTGTTCTTCAGGCCAGGCATGCCTAGCAGCGGTCTAGATCAACCTATGGCCACCTGGCCAAGTCTGGCCACATTCATCTGTTTACATCTGGCTCATAGCTGCTTTGGCACCACAACAGCAAGAGCTGAGTAGATGTCACAGAGGCCACGTGGTCCCCAAGCTAGAGCAGGGGTCCAGACATGGCCAAGTTTCAGGTCTGCGGAAAACAGGCAATTAAGGGCCCTGTGCGCGGAGCGGTCCTTGATTCTGAAGTCTGGCACTGAGTCGTGTTCACCTTGCTCCCAGATCCTAACACAGGTTCAGGCACACAGCTCAGTGTCTCTATCACTGCCCGGCAGGGACATATGTGGGGTGCGAGACCCACCCTCTGATGTCTGCCCCTGGGTTCTAATCCCAGCTCTGCACCTCCTTGCTGTGTGGCCTTAGACCGCTTACCCAGTCTCACTGTGCTGCAGTTTCCTCACCTGCAAAATGGAGACACATCCGTCTCCACCTCACAGCGTTGTGCTTCGACACCGCGCCTGGGGTACAGGAAGTACTCAGTAGATAATTATAGAAGGAGCAGGTCCATTTAGGTGATTTTTTCTAGATAACTGTACTTGCCCCTCTGAGACGCCTTCCGGAATGAACTCGTTCCAAACTGGATCACTCCCCTCCCAGCCTTCATGAGCAGAATATACAAATGGTCTCTTACACTTTTCTGAATAACCTGAGTCATTGCTGTGAACACGGCGACCGTTTTGCGTGTCAGAGTCACAGCCCAGAGACAGAAGGGCGTGTGAGATGGTTCCTCCACCAATGGATCCCAGATGGCCACTCTTTTTGAGGTTTTCTTCCTCTTTCTGCCTCCTGCTTTGCCATCAGCTTGAAATGTCTGTTACGGTACTTGCCTCTGGTACTACAAACATCTCTCTCTCCTATTCAATAGTTACTTGGTTCCTCTATGAGACCAGGTGAGAATACTTGTTAAAATTGTGTCTAAACTAAAAATCAATAGGCCTTGAGTGAAGCCTAAGGTCCTTTCTCCTGAGGAGAGCCTGTGTGCTTTTGGTCTAGCTGTATCCAGCCCTTTGCTTCCTGTATCCAAGCTGCCCTTGGTGCAGGTGGGCAGGTGAGGGTGCTGTAAGCGAGGCCTCTATCACCACGCCTGTAACATGTAACACAGCCATGGGCCCAAGATGCTCCAGGCCCAGGCTTTTGTAAAAATATTCTCCAAAGCTCTTGGCTTTGCACGACAGTACATCCATCTGCCGTTCAGTTCAGGCCTAACGTGTGGCTTGTTCCTTGTTCCTCCTGAGGGCAGGGACCATGCCTCCATCACGCCTTGTGACACCACCAAAGAGCAGATGTTCAGTCGACACAGCTGGTCCATCCAAACCCACTGGTTCCCCAGACACTCACGGGAGCAGAGATTTGGTGTGATGCTCGTGGAAAACACCCAGTCCATGACCTCTGCCCGATTCTCCATCTCAGAGAAGGACAAGCCAGCAGAGTCCCTGCTGGGAAATTCAGCTCCAGCCCAGGAGGGGCTCTACAGACATCCCTGTTTAAGGGTGGGGCCAGGTGCTGCTCAGTGAAACCAACACCTGGTATCCCAGGAAGGCACAGCAAGCCCAGTGCTGCTCCAGGATGGGACTGTTGAAATTTCTTTCTTCCTTTTTTTAATGGAGGCACTGGGGATTGAACCCAAGACCTCATGCATGCTAAGCACACACTCTACCACTGAGCTATACCCTCCCTTGCCAATGAATGTCTTTGCATTCCAATGCAAGTTTTATAAGAAATAATATTTTATAATTAGAAGCTCAGTCACCATTTTCAGACACTTGCTGGTGGTGGAGTTCTCTTATGGAGCTTAGAGTCCAAAGTTCCCTGTATTTCCTATTTGGAGAAATGAAGCTCAGAGAGGGAAGGTGATCTGGTCAGGGTGGCACAGCAGGGCTGGACACAACCCAGACCTCTTCACTTCCATCCTGATAGCCCCTGCCTTAAAGCCTGGGGGCTTCCAAAATTTTTTTCGTCTGCCAGTTTGTTAGTTCAAACCTTAAGAGGATGCAATGGAGAAACAAAAGAGGGAAAAACAGAATTGCTCTTGGGGCTTGGGGAGCGGGGAGAGCTTGGCTGCTGCCCTGGAGGGGCCTCTGAGTTGAAACGCACCCTGGGTTTGTGCAGATGAGGAGGGCCCTAAGGGCGGGTGAAGGTGCTTGTCTGTGTGAGCCACTCAAATCACATGTCCTGCCTAAGGTTTACATCCTTGGCAAAATAATGAGGGTTGGTCACTAATGGGCCTTTGAGAGTTGTCACCCGCTTTGTTGATAATTATAGAGCTTTAAAGGGGCTAATTCAGAGAAAATCGAGCTTAAGCCCCTGTCAGTTCCTCTAGGGCAGAACATGCCTTTCCTTTGCTGATGGAGACTGACAGCATCATTTTGACCTTGGTTTGCACCTGGACTTTCCTCACCCGTACACCCTTGGGAATAGGAAATCGGTCCTGTGTTTTGTTTTTGTTTTTGTTTTTTCTAAGAAAAATGTCAGCCTCTCAAATAGTTTTTAAGAAACCATGGCAAGAACCACAGAAAATGATCAAGTCTGAGTCGAAAGCATTTCATAGTTGGGGAAACTGAGGCACTGAGCAGGGGCTTGCAGAGGGTACGAAGAGGAATGAGCCACGCATTGTACATCCCTGCCTCCCAGGAGCTCAGAGGCAGAGGGTCTGGACTTTTAGAAAACCTGTTCACTCTCCTGCTTTACACTGTTCAAAGGTTTTCCACTGCCTCCTGGACTCAGTTCAACCTCCTTAGCATGGCAATCAAGGCCCTCTGGGATATGACCGCTTTGGCCTCGTCGGTCTTTTCCCCTTGCTTCTGCCCCTGGACTCTTCCTCCTTCCACTCTGCCAGCCTGTGTCCTCCCTCCTCCCAGCCTCAGGGCACCCACTCTGTGGGGGAACTCTGCTAGCCAGTGTTTCACATTTGGGTTCCTGCCCTCACCGCTGGGCTACCTGTGGGTCTCAGTCTCTATGAACTCCCTGATGTCAGAGATTATACCGCAGGCATTCCTGAGTCTCCATGCCCAGCACAGTGCCTGACACCTAACTGGTCTTCAGTGCATAAAAATAAGGTCCAGGTAGAACATGACATCTCCAAGGAAAGGGAGTCACAGCCAGTGGGGACAGGGAAATGCCTCCAGCTGAGGGCTTTCTGGGCAGGCCTAATGGCAATTCATCTTCTCCATCCTTGCTCCAGGCCTCTGTGGGCATCAGTCCTGACCCGAGAACAAATCATGCTGAGGCAGGTGTAAGCAGGGGGCATGAGATGCAATTCTGGCCATCGTGACAGAAGGACAGTTCTCCTGAGGACTTCTGGGAGTGGCTTCCTTGATTTTAAACTTAGACAGGGGCGAGGAAATGGATCTTTATCAAATTTAGGCTCTTACTGTTACATGTGATGCCTGGACCTGCTGCAGCCACCTTGGACCATGAGGGAGATCAGCCTAAGAGGAAAAGGGCGCAGCCAGGTGCAAAGACAGAACCATTACCAGGGAAGCTGCTGCTGAGAGGCTGCATGAATATACCCCAGTGCCACATGACCTCGACAGTCCTCACTGCTTAAGGCGCTCTGAGTTTTCTGGTACTTATACCCCCCAGCATTCTAGTCATTACAGCTTGGAAGAGTGGACTGGGTTTCTGCAGATGGAGAGCGGGTGGGAGAGCATCTCAGGCAGGGGAGCAGCACATGTGGAAGGTGGGGCATAGGTCCCATCAGGGCAGAAAGCAATGGAGTCTAGCCCGGCCAGGCTACACTGTGGACCACTGGGAGGGGAGGGTATTTCTAACTCCAACATTCATGCGTCTTCTCCCGGTCATCACTCCTCTATTAGATCAGTTTGGAACCTGTCAATTGTGTGCCTGTACCTTGAGATGACTTAATAAAGGATGGGCTTTAAAGAGAAGGAAAAAAAGACCGAATAAATAAATAGCACTTCACTCTCAGCCTTGAACAACAGAGCAACCGTCCTAATTTCTTTTTGTTAGAACAGAGATAATCCAATAATTAGGGCAGCAAATAGCATAACCCCGGCTAAAGCCGTAATGAACCATCTGGCTTGAATCATTTAGGCTTATTGTAGGGATCTGGTTGTCAGAGCCGAGATGGGGGTGCGGCCTGGGGTACTACGTGGAGAGTGGTTCCAGCTCAGAACCTGGTCCTGCCACGAGCAAGAGCCAAGATTGCTGTGCTCCCAGGATGGGATGTTTGTTCAGCCTCTGATGGGATCCAAGCCCAGGGTGGCCACTCCTTGAAGGGTATCGAGGTCCCAAGCTGACCCTGGCTCAGCCACACGTCCTCTTCCTTTGCTCTTTTCAGCAGAGGGCCCTGGTGTCATGGGTGTGGCCAGCCCACAGCTCAGGCTGGCAAGACTGTGTCCAGACTGCCTTGTACTGCCGACCCCAAGTGCGTCTGTCCCCTGCTAGGACAGTGAGCATTCTGGGTCCGAGGCCCCAGCCCTGTTCCCTCTCTGCTGCTGGCATAGTGCTTGGTGAAGGACTGCTGAGTTGACGGTCTGAAGATGGGGCAGCTGGCGCGAATTTTGAATTTTCTGACCCCTCTCCTTGCCTGTGGGTTCAGGGACAGCCAAAAGAAACCACCAGATTTCTCACACCTTAGCTGTATGTCATCAGAGGGCCCTGGGTAGCACCAGGAGGGCCTGAGGCTCAGGTGGAAGCCCTGCCCTGCTTGCCTGTTCCCTTGGCACAGCAGGAAAGGCGCTGGAAAAGGGACTAAGTTCCCCACCCCTTCCTCTAGAGGTGACTGTAGACTCAGGGCACACAAAGCGGGTGACTTAGATCTTAGTTAGGGCCTGCTCAGAGGCACAGCAAGTGAGGGGGATACCCTTCCCGGGGGCCAGGAGCTGAAGGTGGGGAAGATCCAGGGCACAGCTCTAAGGGCAAGAAACTCTCAAACCCATTTCCCCAAGCTGGCAGGGAAGTGAAGGGAGAGGCTTGCCCCCCATCCCCATGTGGGGGTAGGGGGCAGGGCCTCAATATGCCAGGCTCTGGCCAGAGGGTAGTGGTCCAGGCCCAAGAAAGTGCAGAACAGGCAGCTTCCCAGCACAGGCAGGGGCTGCCATCAACTCCTCTGATAAGCTTCCTCCCACTTGCTCTTCCTGGGCCTCCCTAGGCAGGGTGATGAGAGGTCTGGCCCCATCTTTTCCCGCAGTGGTACTGGTAACCCCCACCATCAGCTTCCAGAGGCATTTTATGGTGGGGGAAACTCCAGACCCCAGGCCCAAGGCCCATGTGGACACCCAAGCCAGGAGCAGCCACCCTCCTTGTACTGCAAGGGGGATGGAACCCGGCAGGCCTGCGAGAAGCAGGCGAGCAACCCCTGCCCGGAATGAGCCACATCCTGGGCAGGGCTGGCGTTTGACGAGGGTTTGCCAGCTCTCAGGGTGACGCGGCTGGGGCTACAGCGGGTCTGGGGGCCTGCCGAGCCCCGCTGCCCGATCCCCATCCCGCGCACACCCATACTGGACAGGGCGGCGACCTCTTCGTTCTAGGTTTCCCCTCCAGTCGCAGGGCGGGCAGGGCTGGCACCCTCTGAGCCCGGAAAGGCGTCAGGAGCGGCAGCCGACCGGGCCTTGGTCCTGGGGACCCCGGCGCTTGCCTACTCCCTGGGGCTCCGGGCTCAGCCCGGGAGGATGAGGCGCCAGCTGGAGTGGGGGAGCCCTTCCTGGCCGGGAAAGCGGGTGTAACAGGTGGGCAAAGGTCGGAGGCCGGGTCGAGCGCAGCGGCGAGATCCATGGACATGGGAGGAGGAATCGCCAAGGTTTTTCCAAAGGACAAGCGGCCCCGTGGTCTCCTGGTCCTCCTCCAGGCAAGCCGCCGCGCTCTGCCGCCGCCGGGCCCACCCGGGAAGCCGCCAGGCTCCGGCTCCGGGCGCCCTCGGCCTCCCGCCCAGCCCGACCCTCGGCCGCAGGGCCCGTCCGCCACGGGCTCCGGGGCGGGGAGCGACAGCGCGGCCGGCAGCAACTGGTGTTTCCCCGGGGCGCAGCTCCGCCCTGCCCGGGAACAAAAGCCGCCGCCTGCGCCGGGGCTCCCGAAGGGTGGGCTGAGAAGGGGCGCGGGGCGGGCTCCGGAGAGCCGGGCCGCGGAAATGGGACACCCCCAGGGGGCGCCCCTAAACTTCCCACCTCTCAGATCCGCTCAGGGGAGTTGTCGGGGCTGTGTGTGAGGGGCGCGCGGAGAGCGCATGGCGCGGCCAGGGGCCGCCACCGGGGAGGGGTGTGCCGGGGGAACCGAGACCGCGGGGGGAACGAGGGTGGACGAGGGCGGCAGAGCGAGCAGCTGCACAGGGCAGGGGGCGAGGAGCCGGCGGGTGGGAAACTTACTGCAGTCGTCGGACTCGTAGCCGTCGGCGTCCGGCTCGTCCTCGGGTGGCTTGGCCGGCGGCCGCGCCGGGCTGGGGCTGGGGCCGGGGCCAGAGCCGGAGCCTGGGCTGGCGCCATAGGCTCCGAAGAGCTGGTCGACATCCTCGTCGTCGTCGCGGGCGCCGTCGGAGGGGCTGCGGCGGCCCGTGCTGGCCGCGGCAGGACGCGCGGGGGCGTCCGGGGGCGCAGCGGCGCGGGGCCCGGCGTCCGGGGGCAGGCCCCGCGGGAAGCGGGGGAAGTAGTCAGAGATCTGTTTGATGGGCCGGATGGGGCCGGGGCACACGTCGATGGCCATATGCTCCTGGATGCTGATGGTCGCCTTCTCCCCGCGCCGCCGGAGGGTCATGCAGGCAGCGCGGCCCCGCCCGGGCGCGGCCCGGCCCGACCCGGCGCTGCCCCGGCCCGGGGGCGGCTCAGCAGGCTCGGCGGGGCTTGGCCAGGGCTGCGGGCATCGCCGGCGGCGCCCCCGGACGGCCCTGACGCTGCTGCTGCCTGCTCCGCGGCGGCCGGCGAGAGTGAGTGCCAGGGGCCGGCAGGCAGGGGGCGGGCCCAGCCCGCGTCACCGGCAGCCGCCGAGCAGTGCGAGTGTGCGGGCGGCGCGGGCGGCGCGGAGCGAGCCGAGCGGCGCCGCACTCACTCGCACTCACACCGGCGCGCACGCCGGCCCGGGACCCCGCGCGCGCACACTCGGCGGGCAGGGCCACCGGGCGCCTTCCACTTACGCACCGCAGGACGGGCGGGGAGCCCAGCGGGGACCCGCAGAACGCACATCCGCACATTCCAGCGCCTGCCTGCACCTTCTGGGCTTCCTTCGCTCTCACAGGACACACGCCAGTGTGCAAGGACACTCCAGGCACACACAAACGCGTGCAGAACTGGGCGCAGGCACCCACTACTACACCTGCAGGACACACACGTACCCACACAGAGTTGCTTGAGGCTACTGTGGCACCTACACCCCCAATACACGCGCATCCCCGACAGGGCACACAGACAGCTCCCGTCGAGGTGCTCAGGGGTCCCAGGGCGCCCATGCCCCCAGCACACCTAACAGAACACACGAACACATCCCAAAAGTGATCAGGGGACTCAAGGCGCTGCTCCTCCCAATCTAGCAGGACTCACAGCCACACTCCTAGGAGTGCGGGGACAGAATGCTCACACACTAGCAAGACATGCCCATCCTCATGTCCAAGCCCGTCCAAGGTCACTACTGGCATAGTTTGTTCACACTTCCTCTCAGGTCACATACAAACACACTCTCTATAACCTTGAGTCAGTCTCTCACTTGGTCAGTGAGTAGGTTGAGGGACCCAGCCCCCTACCCACCATGGGGACAGGGTGGGTGAGGACCTTGACTACAAATGTGGTCAGGGGAGGATGGCGCAGATAGGGCCTGGGCATTCCCAGGGAATGACAAACGAGGCAGAGGTGGAGAGGCAGGGTGTGGCCAGCCCACCAGCCCAGGCTTCCCACACGGTCAGATAACTAAACAAACCCCAGACGGCCCGGCCCTGGCTGCTGTCCTGCTTTCCGGGAACACGGCGCTGTTGTGAATGGCTGCTGCTTATACAGGTGTGTCCCCAGGAAGCCCTGGGTATGGACAGAATCTTGTTTACGCTCCGGTTTTCACTGACATCAGAAATACTTATCTTCTTGGCTGGGTCCCTTCTGGGAGACTGAATGAGGGGCCCAAGCCTGTGCCCCTTCCCTGACCATAACCCCTGTGGAGCTGAGGGGAGCAGAGGGAAGAAAGAAGAGGTCTCCCTGCATCACTTCCAGCTGCGTCATTCTGGCAGATCATTGGATCTCTCTGAACCTCAGTTTCTTCAGCTATGAAATGGGGCTAATTTCAACCTCGTAGCATCGTGGGGAGGCCACATCTAGCACAGAGCATGTCAGATAAGAGGTGCTAATCAGCATCAGTTTTCTCTTCACCCTTCCCTTGGGAGATGAGCCTCACTGGTGAGACACTTGTAATGGAGATCCACATGTTGTTTCGTGGCAAGTTCTGAACTGGGTGGTAACGGTCCCCCACACCCCTGAGACCTTAGGTGCACTCTGTCAAAAGCCTTAACGGCTGTCATCTCATGATTCCTTACATCGCCCCACGATGCAGGTAGGGTAAAATGTTCCCATTTTGCAGGTGAGGAAATGAAAGCTCAGACACAGGGAGTTACCTGCCCAGGTGACTGCTGGCTGGTGGTAGAGCTGGGGTTAGAACCCAGGTGTCCTGACCTTTTGGAGGCTTCCACTGCCCTCACCCCTGCCTCTCCCTCCTCACCCCTAAAGAACAGAGCTGGGAACACAGGAAAACCTTGCTCCCCAAAGCGCTTCCTGAGGCTTCTTGGATAAGGACAGCCTGAATTGAGGAGGAAGAGAAGGGCAAGAGAGAGGGGGGCCAAGAGTCTTAGGGGTTGTGGTGGGAATGAACCAGCCTGAGGGCTCCCTAGGGACAACCTGGGCTCCTGGCAGAAGAAAAATTCAGCCTTCCAAGAGTCAAAGGCCAAGGGAGGCACAGGAGAGCCTGGAAGCCTAGCAGAGTGAGTGGGTTTCTCATTTCCGGGAATGCTTAAGGGGATTAGTCCTTAAATAGGCACAGGGTGACTTCTGTGCCAGAGGTGGCTGCATCACAAAGTGATTATGTAATGACATGAGGTATTAAAATACAGCCACTGAGCCATCATTTCATAATTCCTTCACTTGAGGAGCATGAGAGCATTGTCATCACCTGACAGATGGGGAAATGGAGGCTTCAGGAGGTCAAGTGACTGGGAACGACAGCCTGGATATCCTGACCCCTGGCCCTTTTGATGTCAAGACTCTACCCTTGTGCTCACGGCGACGGAAGGGGGCTGACCACTTCCTCCTGGCCTCTTGACCTTCAGTGGGTCTGGCTTTCTAGAGGATTGGCCCCTGGCTCTTGGCTCTGCAGGTGCTGGCTCTGGGAGGGTCCAGCCTCCAAGGCTTGGAGACAGGGAAAGACAGGGAATGCTGAAGAAACACGTGGCGTATTTGGGGCCAACCTCCGGCAGGTGGCAGAGTCGAGAGCCACTCTGAGGTTTGAGTTTATCCAGCCATGAGCCCCGCTGAGATGGGGTAGGGCCCCCTGGAGGGGTGGGGTTGGTGTTATCTGGGCCAAAGTTTAGTTTCTAGAAACAGTATGGGCAGGGGAGTCAGGCAGACTTGGATTCAAAAGCCAGTGTCTCCCTATTCTTATCTGTGTCTGATTTGGGGTAAGTGGCTTCACTTAGGCTCACCTGCGGAAGGAGGGCGGCCACGAACAACCTCGTGAGAAATGAAGGTGGAGATGTATTTAAAGCACCTGGCGCATAGGTAATAGGCACTCAGGGAATTGTCATTCTCGTGCCCCTGCCTTCCTGGTGCAAACCATTGTCTTACACCCTGTGCCTGCCTCAGTTTCTCTACCAGTGAAATGCAGTTGGCTGCCCTCTTCCTGTCCGCTGCAAGGACCACCTGAGGACACTGGGGACAGGGCGTTGAGAAGTGAATGTACTTGTCAAGGTTGGGGCACCGTCTGGTGTGTGTGTGGCTCTTTAAGCAGCTGGATGTATCCAGACCCATCAATCATGTTGCCTTCCATTCCCCACGCTGGGGTGGGCAGCTCGGCAGCTGGACCTGTCCTTGGAAAAGTTAACTGTGCAGAGTCACAGCCCTCAGGAACCCTGTATTCTTCATTCTCCCCTACCTCCTTCCTCCAACAGGCTTCTGAGTTCCCCCTACCTGCCCCCAACATGCACACAAAGGCCCCTGTCCAATTAGGTAGAAGTGGGTTCTTCGAAGGATGGCCCAGGCATCTGCATCACTGGGGTGCCTGTTAATCATGCAGATTCCAGGCTCCTGCCTCACACCCACTGACTCAGATACGTGCCTGTGGACTCAGGCTGCATCTTAACGAGTACCCTTGGATTATTTTTATGCACAATTATTTTTATGAGAATTGCTGGGTTAGAAGGTGCAAATGGTTTAATATTCTCACTTGTTTTGCTGCCCCCACCCTGTTTGATGTGCAATACTTGGGGTGAGGGTTGGAAATTCTAGAGTGCTTTCACAAAGTCCCAATGGGGAGTCTGATTCACCCCACACTGGGCATTACGACTTCTTTCCTGGCTGAGAGTGGCTAGTTACAGCCTTTCTTTCCAGGAGGTAACAGGCAGTTTAGAGGAAATGACCTCTACCCTGCACTTGGTTGGATGTCCTTGGTCAGCCTCTTTGGCTGGTGTCATGGGAGGAAGGCCCCTCCCTGGCCTTGGCCTTGGCCTAACATGTACCCCCAGTTTCCACCCTTCCCTGATTACTGGAGGAGCTCTTGGCCTGCTGCATCTCTGTATTAAGAGGAAATTTTAACAAAAAGGAGTGGCTAATTGAGGAATTCCAAGCACTTGCTGTTTGATGGAGAGGGACCTTTCTGGGGCTCCTGTCCGTTCATTTCTTTCTGAATCCACACCCTAACAAATAATTATTGAGCACCTACCCCGTGACAGGCTGCAGGCTGCGTTCTGCAGGGGGTCTGATGATAAACAAAGACCCAGTTTTCTTTAGATTCCAGATGATGGAGGACAGATCAGGAATGGACGGGGGATGGTCTCCTGCCACTTCCTTAGCCCACACCAGGGCCTCTGCATGGGAAGGGCGTGGGGAACCGACACAAGCAAGTCACTGTAGGCATTTGCTGTATAGCCCGTGGTGGCTGCAAGGCAGACTGGATGTATTAAGCAATATTAAAAATGCAGCTCTTTCTGATAATTTATTACGCACATTTCATAAACACATTCTACTCGTCACAGTCCATTTACTGGCACTGGGCCTACCAGCGGGGAAAAACTGACACTTACCTAATGATGTTATTTCGCAGATGCCAAATGCTCTCGGAGATGCTGTGATGGCCTAAGTGGTTCCAAGAGATGCTCGTCTCCTTTCCCTCCTGGGACACCTGTCCAGTGGTCTGCAGACCACAGGTCTGGGAGCCCCTAGCCTCACCCACTCTTCTTGCTTTCTGAGGCCAAGAGATGGAGGACCTGGCCCCAGGTCACTGGAGGAGTCACACCCAGGGTCTGTGTGGAGGGACTCCGGCTCTGTCCCTCCCCACCCAGGCTGTGGTCTGGGCTGCCAGATTGGAAAGAGGCCGAGGTGAGAGGCTCACCTGCCAAGAGGGGCTTAGCCCAGGATCAGGGCTGCCTCTGGCGGGAGATCAGATGCCAGGGAGGGATAATGCTGAATCCTTAGGGGAGGCTCCAGAAATAACCTGCAGGAGGACAGGGGTGGGGTGGGGGGTGGGGGGTAGCCTGAGTCTTAGGTGACAGCATGGATGAGGCAGTGCCCCCTCCTCCCACCCCAAGCAGCCTGAGGAATGCTGGAGCCCAGGGTTTTGCTCCAGTGTCTTCTAGAATGGGTGAGCATTTCAGCATTATGAATGGGCTAGAATGGGCAGGAGCTCTAACTGGCAATTTTGAAACTCAGAGCCAACAGCCACAAATGTTCCCTCAAACAGCTTTGAATTATGGTGCCATTCAGAAGATAGTAATGATGCAAATGGTGGCTTCCAATTTTAACTCACTCTACTTTTTAAATGTATAAAATATTTCAGCCATACAGAAAAGGTCTAGAATATAATAGAAAGACTGCCCGTACCCACCAGCCAGCCTAAAAACAAAACAGTACAGATTTCTCAAAAAGCTAAACATAGAATTACCATACGACCCAGCAATTCCACTCTTAGGTATAAACCTCAAAGAACTGAAAGCAGGGGCTCAAACAGATACCCCTACACTGATGTTCATTGCAGCATTATTCACAACAGCCAAAAGGGAAAAGGCCCATATGTCCATCAACAGATGAATGGAGAAAAATATATGGCATGTCTATACAATGGGACAATTACTCAGTCCTAAAAAGGAATGCAGTTCTGATCTATGCTACAACCTGGATGGATTTTGAAAACATGTTAAGTAAATAAGACAGATGCAAAATATTGGATGACTTTCCTTATATGAAATGTCTAGAATAGGCAAATTTATAGAGATAGAAACTAGATTAGAAGTTACCAGGTCACAGTGAAAAAAAAAAGTGACAATGAATATATGTATGTTCATGTATAACTGAAAATCATGGTCTACGCTGGAATTTGACACATTGTAAAATGACTATAACTCAATTAAAAAATGTTAAAAAAATTTAAATTAAATTAAAAGCTAAAAAAAAAAAAAAAAAGAAGTTACCAGGGTCTGGGGCAAGGAGAGTGAGGAGCTTAATGGGTACAGAGTTTCTGCTTGGGGTGATGAAGAAAAATTTCAGAAATAGATAGTGGTGATAGTTCCACAATATTGTGAATGTAATTAATGCCATTGAATGGTACACATTAAAATGATTAAAATGGCAAATTTTAAAAATGACAAATTTTATGTTATATATATTTCAGCACAATTTAAAAAATTACAGATGCATTTGAAATCCCCTGATATTCCTTCTCTATTGTACTGCTGTCCCCCGGGGGCAATCACTGCCTTGAATTTGTTAATTATTACTCCATGCATTCATTTTTACATTACTAAATATGTATGCATTCATAAACAATATATGGTACTGTTTTGCATGTTTTAAAACTTCATATAAATGGTATCAGACTGTACATATCCTCATTCAACTGATTTTTCCACTTATCATTGTTTATGAGATTTATTCCTGCTGATGCACATAGCTATGGTTCGTTTGTTTTCATTGCTGTATAATATTCCACCCTGTGACTACACCACAATTTATTTCTCCTTTGCCCTATTGTTGGCCATTTAGGTCGATTCCCACTCTTTGGTTTGTAAACCTGTTGCCATGGATAGCCCTGTCTCCTGGTCCACATGGGAGAGTTTCTTTGCAACTTCCTGGACAGGGAATTGCTGGGCTGAAGGACATATGTATCTTTAGCTTGACCAGATAATTTCAAAATTCTCCCTCTATGTGGTTATGACTACGTCCATTCCCACCAGCTGTGTCTGAGAGTTCCATTTCCTCCACTTCCCCATCAACCCTTGGTGTCATCTGACTTCTGAATTTTTGCTGGTCTGATTCGTATGAAAGGGCATCTCACTGTGTTAAATTTGTTCTTCTTGCTAATAAGGTGCTGTTGCATTTTTTTCTCACTAAGGGTGGGTACACACTGGCAGTGGATAAATGTAGCAAATTGAAAATTGAAGCGTTTCTATTAATAAGGGATAGGTTAAATACCCTATGATTCACCTTTACAGTGGCCATTAAAAAGGGCAAGGCAGCTCTGAGTGCACTGACATGGAAGATACATTGATATTCTGATGCACTAAAAATCTTTTCATTGCAGATACACTGTTTAATAAAAAAAGGAAGAGGCATGAAACAGTGTTTCCTTTGTATATAAATAAAATGATATATACACATGAATATTTTTATATATGCATAAAATACCTCTGGAAGAATAAATAGGAAACTGATAAAGCTTCATCTGTGAAAGGAACTGGGGGACAGGGAAATTGTTCTGTTCTGTGTATTTATACTACATACATGTATTACCCATTAAAATAAAGCCTAGAATAGGCAAATTCATAGAGACAGAGTAGATTAGAGATTACCAGAGGCTTGGGGAGGAGGTATGGGGGTTTATTATTTACTGAGGACAGTTTCTTCTTGGGATGATGAAGAAGGTCTGGGAATGGATGGTGGTGATGGGGGCACAACACTGTGGATGTACCTAACCCACTGAATCATGTACTTAGAAATGGTTAAAATGGTAAATTTTATGTTGTGGATTTCTAATCACAATAAAAAAGAAGGAAAAGATTATTCTACAATGAAAACATTTAAAAATAATGATGATTTGTCACTCTCTGAATCTCTGGCCCCTGAGACAAGTCCTAATCCTGGCTCCACAGTGGGGTTGGTGGGAGCTGGGAGCCGGGACCTAGGTCCAGCAGGCAGGGATCTCTGCCATAGGGGAGCTGTGACTTCCAGAGTCCCCCAGAAGGCAGAGGTGCCAGCTCCTGAGGCCACATCCTTGGCCAAGCACTTCCTACTTCCCCACCAAGACTCTGGTCCCATCAACGTGGTGGCCTGGGTGCTCCACGCACCTCTGAGTTTCCCCAACCCCCATGCTTCCTTCCACGGCTGCTTCCCTCTCAGCCCTGTCCCTGTGCCTGACAGATCCCTGCTTCTATGTAAATAAGACATCTGAAGACCTGGGCCTCTCCCACCATCTTGCTCTCCCTGGCCATCCCTATCCCTTGGGGATGGAGTTCCCCCATATCCCTTTGAGGCTTTACCAACCTGCTGTGCCCCTGCCCCCACCAACACACCTACCATCCCCTCCACATCATTCTCATGGCCCCTGATGCCTTTGCCCACCAACACAACAGCCCTGGTCCAGTACTCCTCAACTGGCAACTGCCTTTCCAATGGCTTCATTTCAGCCATTTCCCATGGCCACACCCTGGGCCCTGCTGTGCCCTGTGGCCGTGCTACTTCCTAAATCACGTCTACAATGCAGGCAGGGGGATCAGACGCCAAGCAGGGGGTCCTGGTCCAGGGGGCAGAGCAGCATCCTTCAGGCTCCCCTGTGCTGCTGACCACTCTCCCGCCTGCTAGTCCCTGCATCTCCACCTGCCCAAGCCCTCGGGTGGTCCCAGGCCCCCAGCGAAAGCCCAAAGCACTGCCAAGCAGGCGAGACCCCCTAACCTGGCATTCCCCAACCTCCATCACTCATAAACCAGCTTCTCATCTGGGACCGGCATTATTATTTACTATAAATCAGCTTGCATTGAAGAATGCTTTAAATACTCAGGTTAGCTTTGTCTTACCCATAATATCTGTGAAGGGAATTCATGTGCTAGTTATATTTCTCTATTATACATTGAAATCAACATATAATTATTACAATAAATAGTTTTCATTAAGTAAACGAGGTTAAGTCAGTTGCCCGGGGGCTCATAACTGGAAAGAGGCAGAACTAACACTTGAGCCCAGGCAGTTTGGCTCCCGAATCTGTATGCTGATGTGTTAGGCCCTGTCACCTCCAGGCTGTGACATTACTGTCTCCTCAACCCCCATCACCAGGCCAAGTTTGCCCCACGCTGAGGCTGAGGGTGACAGAACACAGCCCTGGGCAGGTGTGTTGGGGGTGGGGGCCGAGCATGGTGAGGCTTGCCTAGCATTCTCACAGCGTCTGCCAGCTCTGGGCCAGTGCCTTCCTCACAGGGCAGTGGCCTAGGGGACAACACTCCTTCAGGGCCAAGCCTTAGGGCTCACCTCCTTCCCTCCTTGAAGAGCCCAGTGTCCGAATCCGTGGCAGTCCCCCTCCCCTGCCCCACGGCTGGGTCTGTGTCCTCAGCTCTGGGTCCTCAGAGACTGGCTGGCCAGCACAGAAGGCAGAGATTCAGGCTCAGTCCTGCATCATGGAGGTGAGGGAGTCTGGTCAGTAAAGGGGGTGGAGGAGGGAGGAAGAGGTCCAGGCAAGACGGCTGGTGGTGGACCTGGCTGAGCTCGGGGTGTGAAGCGGGGCCCTCTGGAGCGAAGAGGGAAGCCTGATGGCCCTGCTGACACTCACACTCTCCCTGGAGGCTCCCACCCATGGGCTCCCCCTGCCTTCTGAGCAAATGTGTGGAGTGATTTACTGCGTCTGAATTTAGAGTCCAAGACTCCAGGACAGTGACAGGTCCTCACAGCTCATCCAGCCTCCCCTCCCAACACCAGCCTGATGCACAGACACACCCATCGGCCCAGCCTGGCCGCTACACCTCTGCCTGCTGCCCTCGCCTCCCCTACCTCCCCTTGACCCAAAGGCACACACCCGTGCTGCCCTTGACCCCTGCTCAGGTGTTGTTCCTTGCTGAGGCTGGGCACTCCTCCCACGATGCCCTTCCCCCTTCCTCCTGGCCACGTTAGAGCACTTATCTCATTTTCTGTGAATTTTGTTCAAGTTTCTGGAGGAACTGCTCTGCCTTTGTGGCTTTCAAAGTTGGTATGCCTCCAACACCCAGGGAAGAGTCCCAGGATTCCCCGCCAGGAGCCCAGCCTGCAGGCCCAGAGTGGGGCTGGGGACCACCCCTGCTCCTAGAGTCCTGAAGCTGGACGGCAGGCAGCCTTCCACAAGCATGGCCAGTCTTTGTTAACATGGAAACCTAAGCCCAGAGAGGTGACCTGCCCTGCCCAAGGTTGCTCAGTAACTCTGAGGCTGGGCTAGGGCTCGTGGGTCTGTGTCTGCATCTGTCTGGGGGACAAGGAGGGTAGGTCTACCCTCTCCTGCCATTCGGGATCCTTTGGGCATAGGCTTCAGCTCAGGACAGTTAGGTCAGTGGGATTTTCCTGGGACTGCGCCCTGGGCCCTGGTTGCGCTGGTGGTGATTGTACTTTGACCTCTTCCCACAGGGCTTTGTCAGAAGGTACTTAGTCCTGAAAAGGAATCCATTTCCTTTCCTTCATCCTACCCTCCCCTGTCTGGGCCAGCAGATATAAGCCTGGGTCTGCCTCAGGGCCTTTGCACTAACCAGTAACGGCTCCAAAATATCCTTGCACCACATCATCTGATGGGGGCTTATTCTCATCTTTTAGGTCTCAGCTCAAAGCCATCTCCTAAGAGGCCTGACAACACAAACAAAGCAGCTGTGTTCAGGTCCTGTTTCTTGTTTATTGTCTGACAGCTCTTTGGAGGCAGGGACCTGGCACAGTGCCTAGCCCATGGCTGGCAAGCACTTGATCCACCATGGTGGAAGGAGAGAATCAAGCATATTGGCAGCTGGGACGATCAGCACCAGCCGAGGCTGTTGGGGAGAACCTTGGGGTTGCAGGCAGGGCAGCTGGGTGGGGAGGGAAGGCCCGCAGAGGCCTCACCAGCCCGCCTGGCGCGGCTCCTCCCTGTCCGCACAAGCTCCTGCCCTGGGAAGGCTGTGGCCTTGGAGACAGCAGCATCTAGAGGGGGAGGGGGGGGAAGCGGAGGGTCATCTGTCAGCCAGGGACGTGGAGAGCCTGGTAAATCAGAGGGCTTGTCTGAGGCTCTGCCACCAAATGTCTGCCTGGCGCTCTGGACGTCTGGGAGCCTGGTGGGCAGGTGGAGGGGCTGCTTCAGCCCAGCTGCTCCTGCGGGGACTGGGGACAGCCAAGGGGACCCCAGGGCCATCTCCCCCTGGCTGTCCCCCAGGCACTTCAGTGTGCGACAATTACCTTATATAACTTTCACCCCATCCTGCAAGGCAGGTTATTTTGTTTTAATTATACTGAATTTCAATACCCAAGCGTATAAAGGCTGACTTAGCAAACCCCAAAACACTATCCACCAAAATTTTTATCTTTTTTAAAAAGAGGTTTTAACTTAAAAAAAATGTGAACTCTAACATAGAAAATTGCCTAAAATGCAGATGCACAGTGTAATGACTAGTTATAAAGCAAACACCAGCATAATCACCAGTACTTCATCACAGAGGTCACAAAATAGGAAGTTACCACACCCCATCCTTCAGCCACCCATGCTGGGTCTCTCTCATTCTACATGTCCCCTGCCTTTATATACTTTGGTTTTTTTTGCCTAGACTAGTGTCTAGATTTCCTGGTCCTTTAAGTATATAAATACAATAAAACATTACAGATAAAAATTTCCCTTCCTGAGTCCCATCCACCCAGCGGGCATCACTATACCATTCCAGGCTCTGTTTGATATTTTTACTATGTGTACTTGTATTAGAAAAATACGGTTTTATTTAGTTTAAAACTTTTCACAAGAGGCAGCAATACTGCATGTATAATTCTGCAACTTGCTTTTTCATCTGACTCTAAATGTTTTACCCAAAAAACATCTTTATTGAGCTATAATTTATACATCATAAAATTCACTGTTTCAGGTGTACGATTTAATGGTTTTTAGAAAATTTACAGTTGTGCAACCATCAGCACAGTCCAGTTTTTAGAACATTTCCATCCCTCCATAAAAAGTCTAAATGCTGTCTTGTTTTCTCTGTTTCTCTAAGTGCTTTTTTGATACACATTTTGACAACTGCCCCCTATAAAGCCCCTACTATGTGCCATGGGTTCTAAGAGCTTTATGCACATCACTCATTTAACCCTTGGAGCACCTCTGTAAGGTGAGTTCAGAGAGGGTGAGAAACAGCCCAAGGTCCCTGTGCTAGAAATTGATGGAACAGACCGGGAACCCAGCCGCTTGACCCCTGAGCCTGCAGAGCAGTCCCGCTCCCTAGCTGCTCGGAATCCGTGCATTTTGCCTGCTGTGAGCTATGTCCCAAGAACACGTTCATCCTATGGATGAGACACTGTGGCTCAGAGGGGCCAAGCGACTCACTCGGCAACCCTGAGATGGGAACCAGCAGAGCTGGGTCTTCGTCCCAGTTCTGTGTGACTCCCAGGCCCCCCTTTTCTGGTCCCCTCTGCTGCTTTTCTCTTCATTACAGAAAAGGGTAAAAGGGAGAGAAAGGAGGGGGAGGCTGGGCAGAAAGGGAGAGAGATGTCAGAACCATCTTCTAAATTCTTTCAGTGGCACAGGCACTCACCTGACCAGAGTCACTGTTCAGGGGTCCCTTGTGTTAAGAATGAAGAGAATGGCTGTGTGTGTGTGTGTGTGTGTGTGTGTGTGTGTGTATGGTGGGAGTCGGGGGTTCAGCCTTGCTGGGTCCCTTGGTGGCCCCTCTGTCAGGGTCCAGGCCTGGGAAATGCTCCATCGGGGCGGGGCCCCTCCCTGCGGGGGGACCGGGCCAGCGTTCCCATAGCCCCCTCTGGTCCCAGTGCCGGCGAGGGCCTTTGCTAAATAAAGTCTCAGCTCCAGGGAAACAGAGCTGGGCATGATCTCTAGGGACTTCACAGAGCTGCTGGAACCACAGGGCCAGCCCAACTCCTGCGTTGCCAGGAGTTGAATCACTGTCTCTGCTCATTGGCCTAGATGCTTCCTGTCCCTAAAGATTATTCCTGTCCCGGGACTCACGTGAACCTACACAAACCTGCAAGGGGAAAGAGCAGACACAGAGCAGCATGACCCGTGGCCTCAAAGCAGGTCCATGAGGTGTACGTGGTGGCTTCTGCCATTTTAAAGATGGAGAAACTGAGGTACTGGGATCCTACAGCTAACAAGGCTGGGCTGTGGGTCTGCTCCCCCTGGACTGGGAGGATACCCAGTCCCAGCCCAAGCGGCAGCACGGTGGCTGCCCTGAACCTGGAACCCAGGAGTTCCGGCATCCAGCCCCCAAGCCTGGGTCCCGCCTGGCGGTTCACAGAAGCAGGGATGCCGACAGGTTCGTGATGAGGTCTTTACCCAGCACTGGCAAAATGGGAAAAACAGAGGACAATGTAATAACTTTTTCACAAAGTTAAATTCCCTTCATTCAAAAGAGGTGATGCTTTTCTTGATTCTTTTTCCCTTCTTTTCTGAAATGAAAGTGATCTCATGTGATGGTTATGATTTTATATTTTTATTCAGCAAGATAAAAATGTTAACAGCTGCGTGCCAGCCCCCAAATCTAGGGGAAGGTTTTTTCTGGTTTATGGACCCCCTAGAGTCTGGGCCTATTTGGGGTCCCCACCACTCAGTTCACCTCAGCCTGGAGTTAGGACTTTCTTTTGTATCTGTCCTCGCCAGTTTCATATTTGTATTTGCCAAAACAGTCTAGTTGAGGAAGTCCTATCCAGGATGTTTGAAACCTTTATGTTACCAGCTCAAACTTTGGATCGAGTTAAGAACAAAACAGAGGAAAACTTTTTATCTTCTTCAGTAGTCGAACTTCAAGGCAACTTCCACCTGGGAACTCAGCCAGTTCCTGGGAAGTGAAGGAATCAAAGGCCTCTGAACAGTTAAAAAAAAAAAAGTCTTTAGAACCGAGTTCAACTCGGAGTCCAGGCTTCGGCCTTAACAGACATTGAGAACAATGATTTGGTAAAGATTGTCTCCTTTTCACGGCAAAGGCAGGGTCCCTGGAGACAGCGGGCGGAAGGTTGGAAGGGAGGCTGGGACGGCTATCTGGGGCTGGTCTGTTGACAAGAGCATTTAGGGGAAGGCAGCAGCCCGAGTCCCTGGGGCCCTGTAGTGCGGGGGGCCATGGGGTCTCCTCCCTTCCACAGCACCCCGAGTAGTCCGGCAAAGCTTACAATACACTTATACGTTGATCTGGAAAAAAGGGGCCTTCCTAATACATGTCAGAAAGGTTTCCACAAAATTGGCTAAAATGCAAGCATAAAACTGAAATGAAAAACAAACAGACGAGGGAAAGGAGAAACTTCAGTGGTCTGGAAGCTTCAGAGGCAGTGGGGAACACTATAGGGTGAGTGCCTGGGCTGGGTGGGAGGCTGGGGTCAGACTGGGGCCCCCAGAATGAGCAGTGCTGTGCAGGGGCAGGAGCTTACCTAGGGGAGCTGTCTCTTGGCACGGGCTGGTGCCCCAGACGGCCCCTGCTGGAGCTACACTCAGAGTCTCCCACTGATCATGTGGCATGGGAGCAGCCAGAGAGAGTGGGCGGGTCAGGGCATTTATTGCCCTGGTCATGCACGAGGCACCAATCAGAGCAAGTGTTTTACATTATCTCTTGTAAGCCTCACTACAGTTACTACCAGGAGACTGAGTCTCAGAGTGGTTAAGTCACCTGCCTAAGATCACACAGCCAGCAGGTGCCAGAGCTGGGAAGAGAACACAGCTTTGTCTGACTGCAGGGCCTGGGCGTTCTGCCCTTGAGTCCCTAGACTCTTCAGCCAGCTGGTGGCAGGTCCTGCCGCCTAAGTCTTCCAGGGAGGACACGCCTGCTCAGGGCCAGCTGTGCGCCCGGCCTGGGATTGACCTCACACTCTCTCTCACCCCTGGGGCTGCCCTGATGGCGGCCAGCAGAATGCTTTCATTTCTCTTTCCCTAGATACCAGCTCTGACATCTCCAATTTCTACTGTGATCACAGTGTTTTCTGAGTCAAGCAGGGTATAAGGAAAATCGCTCTTTCCTTGGAATAATTTATCATCTTGTTATTTCCATTAGCTGACTCTGTTTGAGCCTATTCCATGCTGAGCTGTTTGAATTCCCAGCCTGGAAATCCCAGGGCTGGGCGGGAAATACTATTTCCTGTCCTAGGAGTGGATGAAGGAGGTCTGCCAGCAGATGGAGGGCAGGGCAGGGAACCCAGTGGGGAGGGGGCTGATTAAGATCGGGGTTCTTCCGACTCCAATAGAGTTCCACAGGGCTCTGCTGGGCTGATGGGTGGGAGTGGCAGAAGCTGGCTGGGACCCACAACCAGGGGGCCCAAGAAAGGCAAAGCCTTTGGCAGGAAGGGGAGTGGTTCCAGAAAACTAGGAGACTCCTAAACCCAGGCCCTGGACCACGGCACAGAATAAGGCTGTTTGAGGATGCTCATTTCAACTTTCAACGAGTTAAGGATCCTCAGGGACCATGTAGATGAGCAAACGGCTTAAGTGCAGGAGGCTGGGCTTCAAATCCTTGCTCTGACACTTGCTAGCTGTGTTATCTTGTGCAAGTGGTGTAACCTCTCCCAGCCTCAGTTTCCTCATCTGTGAAATGGGAGGAATATGTCCCCCTCCCAGTGTTGTGAGGACTAACTGAACTCAAGTGTGTAAGGGGTTTAGTCTAGCTTCCAGCATGTCCCTGCAACCCAGATGTCAGTTGTTTAGGATGAGTGACCCTTTCCAGGGAGCCTGGGACCTTTTCTGGCTTTGGCACTGAAAGTCCTGCATCCCAGAAAACCCCTGAATTGTGGGGACACTGGGATGGGTGGTCACCCCATCTGTCTTCTCTGTGCTCCTCAGATCCAGGAGAGGAGGCTTCAAAGTCCACTTGGGCATCCTGGGAAAGGCTGAAGTCCTTGCTAAGATTTCTGCAAAATCCTGGAGCATTTGCATCGCCTCTGGCTTGGGGGTCTCGCTTTGGCTAAGCTGACTCCATGTTGTGGGGTGGATATCATTTCCAGATCCAAGATTCTGGACCACGGGGCTTCAGATGTGAAATCCAGCCCCTTCTTCCCCCAGATCCATCTCCACATGGCGTCTGGGTGTGCAGGCGACACCGTGGGTGTGTAGGGTGGGGTAGGAGTGGCTTACGGCACCACCATGCAAACAGCATCACAGGGAACAAGACAGGCCAGTTCTACCCGCTATGGGGAAATGTGGCCATGTTGGGGGCAGTGGCAGCTCTACTCAGGGATCCCCAGCCTCGCCCCTCGCCCCATTTCTCTGACTTCACTCTCTGACCTCTTTTCCTTCCTCTAAATTCCTGTCCCTTTCTATCTCTTTTGTGGTCTTGGCCCCTGGTTGTTCTCGGGATCCTCCCCAATCAGCCTTAAAAAGTATTTTCCCAAACAAAGACAGTTCCCTCCCCAAGAGGTCTGGTGGGGACAACCATTCAGATAATAGCCGGTTGTTGCACATGGAACTGTGTTGAATGATCTGTTTAGACTGGGAAGGCACTCGGAGTAGGAAAGGCCACATCTGGGATCTGTTCCTGGTTGCGCAGGGCGCCCACCCCTGGCTCCTTCAGAGAGGCTGGTCCTGGTGTTCTAGCCCCGAGCCCCACCCACCTCAGACCCTGCAGTCTGGCTGCCGCTGTCGAGTTGACAGATGACACCTTTGAGAGGCCCATGGGCCCAGGCTGGCTCTCACCCCGGAGTTTAGGACAGATGCTCCGAAGTCACCTCCTTTAGGGCCAGAAGACCCTGGAACATAGCTGGTCCACCTTTTATTTTTACTGTTTTTTACTGAAGTCTATTTACAATGTTGTGCTAATTTCTGGTGTACAACATAGTGATTCATATATATATTCCTTTTCATATTCTTTTTCGTTATAGGCCATTACAAGGTACTGAATATAGTTCCCTATGCTATACAGTAGGACCTTATTGTTTATCTATTTTATGTATGGTAGTTAGTATCTGCAAATCCCAAAGTCCCAGTTTATCCCTCCCCACCCCTCCTCCCCCCCCCGGTAACCATAAGTTTGTCTTCTATGTCTGTGAATCTGTCTCTGTTTTGGAAATAAGTTCATTTGTGTCCTTTTCTCCCTCTTGGGTTCCACATATAAGTGATAGCATATGATATTTTTGTTTCTCTTTCTTGCTTACTTCACTTAGTATGACGATCTCCAGGTCCATCCATGTTGCTGCAAATGGCATTATTTTATTCCTTTTTTATGGTTGAGTAGTATTCCACTGTGTTTATATACCACAACTTCTTTATCTAGTCATCTGTTGATGGACATTTAGGTTGCTTCCATGTCTTGGCTATTGTAAATAGTGCTGCTATGAACACTAGGGTGCATGTATCTTTTCAGCCTTTTATTGAACAGGGAAACCGAGGCTCATGATGGCAAGGTGACCATCTGTACTCACATAATCTGGGGACAGTAGAGTCAGGACAGTGAGGAGTGGGGTGTCACAGCATATTTGAGTGATTTATTTTAAAAGACTTCAGTGTGAATGAGTTTAGCGGCTGCTCTGCATATGCATTTAGGGTTGGGCAATTAATATGTGAAATAAACCTATTAATCCCCATCTGCAAAACCACTTCAGTTGCTTTATTAGTACAAAGAACGTTGCAGTGGTTTGATGGGTGGAGTTTGTGAGGTTTAAGGTGGAGGGGCAGGAGATATCCTGCAAACTCTGGTAGGGGGTTTGCTGAGACAGGCTAGTGGCCCAGCCTGGAGCAGGAGCTGGACTGGGTGGGCAGCCAGACTTGTTACCCCTGCCCCCCAGGCAGCAGCTGCTGTGGGGTCTGGAGGCTGGCCTGGTGCCCAGGCAGGTTACCAATGGAGGACCTGAGGACTGGGTCCTCAGCAGCCTGGGTTTGTCTCAATGTCAGCTCTTCCCTGGGAGCCTATCAGCTGCTTGGAATCGAGTGAGCCCCAGGCAGGGGACCCCACAGTTTGGGGAAAGTGTAGGCTTCTGACCTGCTGGCCTTTCCCTAGGGATGGGGAACAGATGGGCCTGGACTTGTGTGTGTCCATCCATCCTCCCTCAGGACAGCAGTCCATCCTTTTGTCCATCCTCTCATATATCTTTCAATACATGGTCCACACATAATAAACCTTCACTTATCTTTCCATCCATCTGCCCAGCACTCCATCTGTCCATTCCTCCCTCCATCTACCTCTCCCTGCCTCCCTCCCTCCCCCTATACCTCCATCTTTCCCTCCCTCCCTCCATCCACCCTGTCCGCCCACTTATCCACCTTCCCGCTTACCCATCTCTCCGCCCAGCAGTATTTCTTGACAGCTAACCAGGGACTTAGAGATGAATAAGACATAACCATGCCTTTAAGGAGCCAGGGGTGGGGGTGGGAGTGGGGGAACGGACTCCAGGGAACTCTGCTCAGCTGCAGGTGCAGGGCCCTGATCCCAGCAGACCCTGCTTTGGGGGCAGGGATGACAACACCCAGGTTTATGTTCCCTTTTCCCCATTAAAGAGCCTGGGTAGAGGGGCGGAGGAGACGGCAGTCTGGAAGGAGGGACGGGGGTAGGGAGAGGCCTCATTTGTCAGCTGCTCAGTAGGTACAGTCAGATTTAAAATGTCCCCAAAGAGTGTCTGCTGAGAGGCAGGGGGTGAGCACGCTGAATTATTTCTCCAGTAATTGGCACTGAAGAAGCTGCAGACATCCTGGGGTCTGCATCAAAGAGCTCAGAGCTCCGCCTGTCTCGGTGCTGCCTGCCGCACGGCAGCTTGTCTGGGTCTCCCTGGGTTCTTCCAGCCCCCACCCCCTCTTTTCTCCCCCTCTCCCAGTACTGATGGGGCCACCATGCTCTCCCTGGCTTTCTGCACCAGGCAGCCTGGGGGTGGGGCTGGGCGTGTGCAGGCCAGAGTCCCGGACATCTGCAAGTCAGCTGCTGGGGAAGGGACAGGGATGAGGAAACTGGAGCACTGAGGCCCTTCTCCGCAGGGAACAGCCTTGCCCAGGGCTCTGCCAATGTCTGCCCGGCAGGGTCCCTCTCCCGACATGGTCTGGGCAAGGCCAGTGCCAGGTTTTCCTTTAGTCTCATCCCTCCCGTGTGCAGAAGATCCTCAGATGAGCAATTTGAACTGACTGGTCACACATGTTTTATAAACAGTTGGATCTTTCTGTGCCTGTGTGTCTGCATGCGTGTGTGTGTGTGTGTGTGTGGTGCCTGGGGCACCCCTCCTGCAGTGGGGCCCTTCACCCAGCCCCCTGATGCCCCTATGTCGGCAGTAGGGGTGGGTATGGGTCCCAAACTACCTCCTGGGACTACCCCCGCAGAGACCTCTGGGGACACATTTAGAAAACTCTCTATTTAGTTCAGCTCTCCTGTCTCACAGATGGGCTGGCAGCAGGGCCACGATGACCGGTGTTCCCCGGCAGCGCCTCAGCAGAGAGCGTGAGGACCACTCCCCACCACCGTCCGGCCTTGACTATGGATCTGGCCATACACTTACACAGTCTGTGCCCAGAAGGAACAGCCAGGACCAGCTACATAATCAGCAGGGCCCAGTGCAAAATGAAAATGTGGGGCCCTTTGTCCAACATTATTGAGAATTTCAAGAAGCAACAGCAGAGCATTAAACTGAGCTCGGGGTCCTGCGTGACCACACAGATTGTGCACGGGCCCGGGAGGCTGGCACTGAGGCCGGTGGGGTTCCAGCCATTGAGGGAGAAGCCGAGGTCTCTGGGTGACTGCTGTTCCCCTTGCCATGAGCCACAGGGGGCAGAGAGACGCAGGAGGACAGCATCCTGCTTTAGAAGGAAACGTCGAGTCTTGTGCGCTGCTGGTGGGGATGGGAGATGGTGAAGCTGCTGTGGAAAACAATAGTGATTCCTCAAAAAGTTAAGTGTTAGAACTACCACATAATCCAGCAATCTCACTTCTGGGGAGACACCCCAAAGGATTAAAAGCAGGGTCTCAAACAGATACTTGTACATCAATGTTCTCAGCAGCATTATTCACAATAGCCAGAAGGTGGAAAGTGCTCAAATGTCCATCAACAGATGAATGGATAAACCATGTCATACTTCTAGCCAATGGAATATTATTTGGCCATAAAATGGATAGAAATTCTGACACAGACTGCAATATGGATAGATCTTGAAAATACTAAGCTAAGTGAAATAAACCAGACACAAAAGAACAAATACTATATGATTCCACTTGTAAGCAGTACCTAGAGTAGTCAAGTTCATAGAGACAGAAGGTAGAATGGGGGTGCCAGGGGGTGCAGGAGGGAAGAATGGGGAGTTAGTGTTCAACAGGCACAGAGTTCACTCTGGGAGGATGAAAAAGTTCTGGAGATAACGGTGGTGATGGCTGCGCAAGAATGTGAATGTACAAGCTCTACACTTAAAAATGGTTAAAATGGTAAATTTATGTTATATGCATTTTACCACAACAAAAAAAAAAAAAGAAAAAAAACAAAGGAAAGATGGGCAGGTGGTGTGGAAGACAAGACAGTCGTGTAGGGTTGACAGTGGAGATGGACGGGGGGTGGGGACTGTGGAGCTGCAGTTTCCCTGTTCTGGAGTTCAGGGGTCATGTTCAGGGGTGGCCCCCACAGCCCTGGGAGGAGGTGCAGGTCAGTCCAGAGACAGGCTCTGACTCCAAAGGTGTTAAGAGGCTACTTGATTGATGGAAGCTCCTGGAAACCCTCTTAAGCCAAATGCACCTGCCTATATGTGGCCTGAAAAGACAGCCACTCCACTGAACCTACCCTGGGCAGACTCCCAAGAGCACGAGATATTCTCCGCCATGTGGGCCAGGGGCAGGAGACAGTGTCCGACATGGGGGCAAAATCTCTGTGCAGCCATTGAGGGCTATTCTCATTTGTTACATTAGCAGTGGGAGAACACCCCAGCGGGACAAGGGGCTGATTTTACCCTATTCATCTAAAAGTTTCAACCTGTGCCCTTCTCTGCCTGCACCCAGCTTCCTCTCCTGACTTGTTCTCACTAGCAATGCCCCCTTGCCTCCACTGCACTGAGCGTGGTCTTTGGCATCCATATCCGACTGCTCTGCATTCAAATACAGTCTCTCTTGACCTCCCTGGGCCTCAGTTTCCTTTTCTGTAAAATGGGAACATCGAAAGTATCTGCCTTATAGTGGGGTGAGCATCTCTACATCTCAAAGCAGGTGCCTGACTCAATAGATGGTGGCCATGATGGTTATGACTCAGCAAAATGCTTTGGCTTCCCTGGCCTGGCTCAGTGGAACTGAGGGCTCTGTTTGTTGTCAGCAAACAAAGTTGTGTGAGGAGGCGGGGGCGGTGAGGGACGGGAGGGAGGGCACTGCCTGGAGTCCTTGATGAGCCTTCAGCCTGGCAGCTCTCCTCTCTGCTGCCTGCTGCACTCCGGCTCTGGGGCAGAGCATGCAGCAGACAGTTCACTGGAGAGGCAGGAACAGGCAGAGGTAGAGATTGCAGGCTTCTGGGAACCAAGGGATGCGACACCAGAAAGTGGGCGTTTTCTTGTTTGGGGAAGATGCCAGCCCCCACCTTTGTGGGTGGATATGACTCTCACCTGCTGGGGCTGTGAATGCTCTTTTCCTCCAAGGCTAAGGAACAGCTGGGGGCGGCATCTCTGTTGAGGGGGTGGGATGAGGCAGCAGGGCTCAGTCCCAGGCTTGTCTTCTTCTGCCTGGGTTGGTTTGGGGGTGTCAGTCCAAGGAGACATAGATCAACTGGTTCCACCAGGGCTGAGGTTTTCCAAGTTGGCCTCCCAACGAGGAGCATCAGCATCACCTGGGAACTTGAAAACACATGTCCTCAGCCCCGTCCTGGACCTCTGAGCCAGAAGCTCTGCAGTGGGGTCCAGGGATCTGTGTTTTAACAAGGCCACTGGGTGATTCCGATGCCGCAGGAGGGTGGAGACGACGTCTGTTCTGTCTACTACCGAACCTCAGCCACTACCACTGCACTTGGCACCCCAAATGCTGCCCAGTCAATGTTGCCCAGTCATCATTCCCCGAAGGGAAGAGCATGACCATCTCTGTGCCTCAGGCTCCATGCACTTACCTCCTTACATCCCTGAACAACTCCTGAGGCAAGTGCCACATCTGAATTCTATGGGAGTCATAGCTAACAGCAGTGGTAGGAGTTTTCCATGGGCTTTCAGGTTTTTAACTTCCACCAGGATCCTGTGAAGGTATTATCCCCATTTTACAGATGAGGAAGCTGTGACAGAGGATTACCCATAATTTCAGGTACTAAGAAGTGGAGCTGGGATTCGAACCCAGGTGTCCAAAGTTCCTGAGCTTTCCCCCTGTGGCCTCTTTGAGGGACTACTTGGTTATCTGGTTTTGGGACAAATCAAGTCATTTCTTTGCTCCCTGATTTTTACAGAAGACACAGAACACCCTCCACTCCTAGCCAGGAGAGTCTCAGGTCCCGAAGTTAATTTATAAGTTGGTTGCTTGAGACTCAGAAAGCATTTCTGTAAAGGAAGGATTTCTTGATTCCCAGACCAGCCCAAAAAGTACCCTTGACTCCTGGCAGCAACCAGAGCCCGGTAGGGAGATCTGTGTCCCATTTCTGCCTTAAAGCTGAGGGCTTCCGGGGTGAACTCGTGATAAAACTGCTTGAGAACCCCATCAACCCTGTGACGCATCTCTAGGAAACACATCTGGGACTCACAGGGGGCTGCAGGGATTGGGTCCCTCTCCTGGACTGGGTTTGGTCCAGGCACAGGGTTCTGGTGGGAGCTGAGTGTGGTGGCTTGTGCTGCATCAGGTCTGAGGGGTTAAGGGGCTGTTTGTCCCAGCACTGAGGTATCCGAGAGCCGGGAGGCAGAGGCAACAGCCCCTTACAGGCTGGATATTTGGATATAGGGACCCCGGGGGCTGTATTTTCCCTGCTAGGCAAGTCCTCAACACCTCCTTACCTTACTTAAGTGCTTCGGCCTCAGGGCTCTCACCTTCACTCTGTGGGTTTATCCTGTTTGATATGTATTTTCCCATTAAAAATTCCACTGTTAGAAATGTAATACAGTGTAAAGTTTAAAAACTGTCCTACAAAGTTTATAACACAGGGCAGCAATCCCCTGCTCCCCTCTCAAGTCTGTCTCTAGGCAACACTTAGAACTCTTAGCTGCTTCTGCTGGTGTTTACCTTTGTATTGAAATCTCATGCTGATTCTATTTCTTGATTCTGCAGTTTTATATATTATTATATATGTCCTGGTATATTGTAAAATATCATGAGATCATAGACAATCTCCCCAACACATGTATGCTTCTTATCCTTTTGTACATTCTTGTGTATCTCCTCTGTCCTCATCCTCCAGTCTGGGCTGGCTGCCCTTTGCCTCTGGTCCAGCCACACAGCCACTGCCATCATTCTGGGGACTCTCTTTGCCCCTCTCCTGTGTCAGATCTCCAGTTTCCTGTTTCCCCCATATCCTCTTTCCTGGTATTCTCCGTTGTTTGGCTGGAGCACATCCTGTAGTAGCTGCCTGAGAAAGAATGTATGGGAGGTAAATTAAGGAAAAAAACCCCAACAACTCAAATCTGAAAATATCTTCATTCTACCATCATTGAGATCTGGGTGGATATAAATCCAGATTAAAAATAATTTCCTGTCAGAATCCAAAAGCTACTGTTTCATCATGTTCTGGCTTCAAAATCTGCTTTGAGAATTTCAAAGCCATTTTAATGCCTGACCCTTGGTGTATGACCTGCTTTAAATTTTTTTTCTCTAAGTTTTTAGGATTTTTTTTCTTTAGGATTTTTTTTCCCCTGGTGTCCTGAAATTTCATGATAAGGCTTCCTATGGTTCTCTATTTTTTTTTTATTCTGAAAGATTTCAGACATACAAAAATAATACAAATATAACATATAATGAAATATTATATTACAAATCCACCCATCCATCACCGAGACTAAGAAAACACTACCAATAAAAACCCCTCCTAATGCCTCTTCTTCTCAAGATGTGTCTTGAAATCTGTTGTTTATCCTTCCTATGCATTTCTTTATTCTTCCACTGCATAAAATATATGTTAATATATAACATTTTTGCATGTTTAAAAATCTCTGTGTAGACAGTGTCATAACGTACTTATTTTTTTCTGCCATCTGTTCCTTTGCTCAGCGTGGTATTTAGGTTGTTTCCAGTTTTCAGCTAATAAAAAGTGCTGCTCTAAACATCCCGTGCATGTCTTCTGGAACCCACATAGAAGAGTTTCGGTCCTGCCAGCACATGGAGTCATCCTGATGTCAAGGCTGGGCCCCACACTGACTAAACCAGAATCTCTGGGGGCACATCTGGGGGGCGCGTCCAGTGTGAGTGCTTATAAAGCTTGCCAAGTGATTCCAAAGAGCTGCCAGTGGTGACAGCCACTGCCCTGGACCAGGGTGCCTCAGAGTGTGGTCCTCCAGCCAGCAGCATCAGCTGGGAGCCGGACAGACATACACGCTCAGCCCCCGGCCCAGACCTAGGGAGTGAGAGTCCATTTTAGCAAGACTTCACGTGACAGGTACTACACTGCGGCTGCGGGCCAGGTATTGCCACACGGCAACTCACAATGGTGGCAGCCGTCCACATGGCTATGGTTTTACATCACTGTGCGCGGCACGTGGTGAGTTCTTTCTCTACAAAAGAGTGTTTCCTTCAGTCCTAGGAGATATTCTTGTGTCATTTCTTCCACAGTTTTCTCTCCTCTATTTTCTCTTTCTTAGTTTGAAATTCCTATTAGTTGGAGGTGAGACCTTCTGCGTGGATGGATCTGACCTTTTGGTTGTCCGAATGGCTTGACTTCTTCTTCCTACTTTTACATTTCTTTGTTTTGGTGTTTCATCTTCTGGGAGATTTTCTCACATCTTCCACCCCTTCTAATGTGCTATTATATATTTATCTTTTAATTTTCAAGAGCTTTAACAGTGCCTTTTGAAAAATAACATTCTTTTCTTCCTGTTTCATGGGCAAAATCTTCAGAGGATTGTTCTCTGACCCCTTTCTTCTGTGTGCTCGGGTCACTGTGTCTTCAGCCATTGGTTTTGGTTAACTATGAGTGCAACACGGCAAAGCTGACAGGAAGCTCTGCACACCCGGGAGAGGCTTGGGAATGGGGGCCTCACGATGGTGACTGGGCAATAATGTCCTGCCGTGGGGGCAGGGGAGGGGCTGGATGGGAACAGAGCCACCTGTGAGCAGATGAAGGGGCTAAGGGTCTCCCCATTAACTATCACTTCACCTCAGCTTTTGGTTGGGCTTAGGGTTCCCAATCCCAATCCTTCTAGCTCAACCTTGGCCAGCTGTAAACGCGTCTTCTACCAGAGGGAGAGAAGGGCCGTTACGAGCCATCTGGGCTGGGAGACGAGGCTTGGGTGGCACTTATTCCAACCGATACTATTTTCACACCCATCCTGAGCTTCCGCCTTAGGCATAACCCGGTCGCTCCACGTTCTGAGCATCTGGGGGATTCCGCAGAGCGAATGGGCTTGTTAATGGCTGGCTCTCCCTCTTGTAGACACTTTGGGGAGCGCGGGAAGCTGGCACTAAACAAGTGATGCTCTTCCATCTTCCAAAGTCTTCGGACCTCTCTTCCCTGCTGCCATCGCCTCTCCTATTCCTTCTGCCTTTGTAGCTCATGCCATTTTTGCTCCTTTGTGTCGTTTTGGTGGGGTCTGGGAGGCAGAGGAAATACAGATGCGTTCAGTCGTCATGTTTCACCAGGTGTCCTTGTCCGTTGTTACACATGTGCCTACACGTGTGTATAAGTCATTTCGATTATTTGTACGCACACTTAACTTTCCCTTTAACACAGGTGGCCTCAATTTTTCCATTCAGCATTGGCTTTGTGAGCCCTTCTAACACGCAGATCAAGCTCATTCCTTTTCCTGCGGCTGGGCAAGTGTTCCAGCAATCGGTGTACCATATTTCCCCCATACACTTCTCTACTGAAGGCTCTCAGAAACACAAGCGATTGTGGCCTTCTGATCAACACACTGGCTCAATGCAAATTCTAATCTTTATTGTTTATATTCTGAAGCATAACTTGTCGCAGGGAAACAGTGAGGTTTCCTACTGTCTGCCAGTGACAAAGGTAAAAGAGCTAACGGTGGGGGCCTAAGGGCCTGGAGAGGAAGGCCCTTCGAGGACCAGGAATGGGGGGGCGGGCAGGAAGGATGGGAGGGTGTGGGCACCACACACACATAAACACACATTCTCTCTCCTCAGGGAAAGGGTTTTCCAGAAGCATCTGCCCACACTTATTAAGTATTTTTTGAAGAGGAGTGAATTAACGGCTTAGGGAGGTTCACGCCCCAGCAGGGGACTCAGCTGAAGGCTGCTTTCCAGTGAGCGAATTCACAGAGTTCACCAGAACCCTTCCCAGCTCCACCAGCTGGCGAGAGGCTGAGCAAAGCCAGGGGAGGCCAAGGAGGCCTTCCAAGAAACCTACCAGCCAGCCAGGCTTAGCAGCAGCTCCTGAGCAAAGAGGGAGAAGGTTGCTCCACACCAGGAGCTGCAGGGGGAGGGACGGGTGGGTGGACCTCTCATCCCACCTGCTCCTGGCTCCTCTCTGGGGGCCACGTTCAGCTGTGACAGGTACTGCTCAGGGTAGGATGTCTTCCTCCATTAATACAACTATGGAGAAGGCCCTGCCTGGCACCCTCAGGAACTGCAGTGCACATGGGAAGGCCCCACACAGTGGTTCCGAAGGCCCTTCCAGTGCAGCCAAGAGGACAGCAAACTGAAAATGAACACAGGGGTGGCCTAGGGGTGGCCTAGGGGTGGGGGGAAGGCAATAAATAAAGGCCATGGCTGAGTGGAGTCGCTGGGGTCGGGGTGGGAGATGGGGGTTCCCAAGAGAGAAGGGTGCAGAAAGGCACTGGGTGGGGGAAAGCGGACTCGGCCCCCAAAACACTGGATGTTGAGTCAGAGGTCACGCTGGGCAGGGCTGGC